>NW_026441994.1:0-600000 GCF_026898425.1 Galleria mellonella
TAAACTGTATTGCCTGCAATGGGGTTCCCACATCCTTAATTAATCCATCATTAATAATCCCCTTCTTTCTTTTCTCCTAACCTTCATTTTGTTAGGCTTAATCGTTTCAAAAAACCTATTCATTTCTTTTCAGGTCAGGAGTACAATTTTAATAAGCTGACGAACGAAGAAGTTAATTCTCTCGGACAAACTTACGATTATGACTCCATTATGCACTACGCAAGGGAACATTTAGTAAAGGAACTTATTTGGATACGATATTACCTCTGGAGGTGCACGGTAAGAAGAGGCCAGAAATCGGGCAAAGAGTGAAGCTCAGTGCCAGTGATATTGCCCAGACGAATCTACTCTACAAATGCGCAAGTAAGTTTTTTTTTATACAACAGAATGGCAAACAAGCTGACGGCTCACCTGATGGAAAGTGGTAACCGTCGCCTATAGACATGAGCAGTACCATAGACATAACAGAGTATACTGTTTCGCCCATGGCCTCCCACGCGTTGCCATTCCTGAGGACTCAGGTGTTATTCCTCTGTATCCTGTGAATTACCGGCAAGACATTGTAACCTTAAAAAACTTAAAAAAAGGCTTCCTTTTTAAAAGACTGGCAGCACATCTGTAAGTCCTTTGGTATTGCGGGTGCTAATGGATAGTGGTAGTCACTGGTAATGACTGCTTCGGCTCATATGATGGGTAATCAGGTGAGCCGCAGTTGTTGCCTTTTCGAATGCAGCCGTATGCCCTACCGTTGAAGAACCAATAACTAACATAACCCGAAAGATAAGCAAACTGAAGTTCAATGGAACAGTCATATAATTAAATATGCAGTTTTTTATTGGTTAAACGGTTACTCCGTACAGGCAGCATACGTATTGTGTAAGATGTCTTCTCTTTAAATATTGTAATAAATATCAGATAGTATGCAAAATCAATGCAGGTAGCTCAAGAACTTTTCTAATGGCTACCTATTTGGAAAATCCATATTCATCTTTGGTTTCAACAACGATTTGGTTTACTGAAATTTCTTTTTAATATATTTACGTATATTTTGGTAATAAATAAGGATGAATATCTTCAACATCAGAGGTGTCAACTTTTTCTAAATTCTTTGTTAATTTTTATAATAGCATATTAGTAATTAACTGTTTTTCTTTATTCTTTTTAGAATGCGGGAAGACTCTTTTAGGTAACTCTGGCTGGTTCAATTCTGGCTGGGGCTCTGAGGCATCTCCTTCGACACCGGAACGCTGCGAATGGAGAATTGTCGCAACCCACGGAGAAAGAGTCGTGCTAAACATTACCGGTAAGTCGTCTTCAGTAAAAAGATCAATACATGAAATCAACTGCAGTTTAATACATCTCGTTTTAAGCCGACTGAGTAGTCGATCGTGATGAGTATCAGGATCGATAAATTGAGTTAAAACAATGCTGCTATCCTATAGGTGTCTAACTATAATCAAACAATGAATTAAAATGTTTATCCAACTTAATGCTAATAAAAAGTTTAGCTTTTATTAATTTAGGATCAATTTTGGAAACGACTTTTTTCTGAATTGGGTCTGAGTTTTTTTAATTGTGCACTTAGATGCTCATTTCACTATGTATTCTAGTAGATTTCTTCAGTCCAATTCCATTACTCTTTGGCGTATATCGTTTTCTCGTATGTGATCTATCAATTCCACATGAACCTATGATGATGTTTGATCTTTAGATCTTTTCTAGTATCTTTATGACTTTATCCTTGCATTTTAAAAGCGTTTTTTTATACAACTTAGAATGGCAAACAAGCTGACGGTCCACCTCTTGGAAAGTGATAACTGTCGCCTATAGACATGAGCAGTACCATGGACATAACAGAGTATACTGTTTTGCCCATGATACCCTCCATGCGTTGCCATTCCTAAGGACTTGGGTGTTATTCCTCTGTACCCAGTATATTAACGCCATATCCCACCCTTCAAACCGAAACACAGCCATGCAAACACAGCTGCTTCACGGTTGAAACATGAATGGGACAGAGGTACCCCAGCAAACGAAAGCGTTCTTAGTTAACTCCGATAATTTATAGACACAAACTTCGTCTGCACCAAGCTCTTAGGAAAAACGTATAGTAATATTGTTTCCACTAGCTGACTAATAGTCAGAGATGATAAATATGGATAAAGTTAGGTCAGTTATCCCATCGTGATGAATTGACTTAAAAAATTACTTACTACGGTTACTAGGTGATCCCACGTAGAAATCAACCTAACAGGGTATATAGATAGCAATATATCTATCAGTATTTATAATATAGTTCCCTTGCATGCTATATGCATTGCTATAAATATAATCCAGGGCAATAGTACCAATTGTGAAGATTCACTGTCTATGCCATCTATACAACTACGACCACTCTAATAAGAAAGATAGATTAAAAAGGAGAATCGAACACCTTTTTCAAGCTCCCAATTTAAATCCATATCTGTAATTAAATCTCTTAAAAATCTGTCACCCCTAATAAATATACATATCCATAAAACCCTTGATGACACAGGCCGATATTCCAACTATGCTCGTCAAAAAGAGCATTGTCAGGGGTATGAAGGATACTTCGAGGCCCAATTTCGTTTTAAGGACCCTCTTGAGACACCCCAATTGCCGTGCGTAGTTATGTCTTTTTCGTCTACGTAGGTATGTGTGCATATATTGAAGTTCGCCATTATCTATTTGAAAAATGTATTTTCCATATTCACAAGTACATCAATTACGAAACTTTTTCATTCCTTATTTCTTGCTTTTTTATTTAGTTTTTTAATTACATTGAATGTCTAAGAAAATAAATAATATCCAGCTAATATTCCCTCCTAGCTATTTACCGAAATTTTGTCGACATGAGTCAGTATATACCTAAAGCATCTTGTATTAATATAGGATATAGCCTATCCGTGTCATAAATTTCATTCAAATCCATTCGGCTACAAATATCTAAACAACTAAACATATTTACAAACTTTCACATTTATTTTATTTGTAGGATCAAACACCTGGGGGGTCTACCATAAAATAAATTCCGAATTTTCAGACTTAATTTCATGTTTTTGTTCATGCCAATATCGGCCCAGTAAATGAAGCTTAACATTTGATACGTCATAAATCTTACTATAAAAGTTTAATATAAAAGAACGATATTTTAACATTTTTAATATTTTTAAACGGAATATGTCACGTAAAGTTAACATCAAATTTGTGTTCCGTTCAGCCCCAAAATTTCGGAAAAAATGTCATGGTAGACTCCCACTCTCTATTCAGGGATCTCAACATTTTAGGAGACTATCAAATGAAGGGGTACTCGATTCGTTTGAGTTTATCAGTAACTATATAACGCGATTAAGTCGTCAATTAAAAACTGATTTTCATTATTATTTTTGTAATCAATAGGGTTATTGTTATTCTCTTTATTGTTCATTATGGGTGTATTATTTAAAGTCTTACAATTAAAATAGCTCAACCATAATGTACCTTTTTAAGGTAAAATTACAAAGACGGTTTACTTCAATATTGACACCATATTAGTTGTAATAATTGAAGTTTTGCGTTCTAAATTTAAATATTTTCAACGTTCCTTATCATTTATCTGAATGTGTGTATCCATGATTGAAGTCACTTGTCGAGGGTTACGGACTTTATTCTAAATGGATGATAATGGAGTGGTAACATTAACATTGCTATCGGTATGTGAATAATAGACGAAGATGAAAGCAGGTTGGTTGGTCTATCATGACGAGTTTCCAGGGGTAGCAGCGTGAAGTTCAACCTGACAGGGTTGCCAGCAATGAGGCCACTAGTCCCTACTATTAACAAGCCTTTCTCCCTCCAACAATATGTATTTGTCGTACCAAGTATTCTGGGTTTGCTAGAGATAGAGGAATACAAAGCATGTTACTAAGCACATCCATCTTGTAAACTGGACCGGAGTAGTTCAACAACAACGAACGGATTATGTACGGTTGTCAAAACAACCATTTATCACGAATACCTACGTACAGACAGCAGCTTAACGAGATGGCCCTGTCAAAATGTACTGCTGTGTCCATTATGGAGGATTATTGTGTGCGGGACAGTACACATTGCAAATAGAAATTATTGTAACGCATCTATGAAAATCCCTTTAAGTATTATATTGTGACAATAAGTTGGATTTGCGGAAAATTGCTCTCTGTTCATACCAATATAAAGATATTTATTATTTTTATGTACTTTATCTAAAATGCCATTTCCAAAAATTACCACATCTAATTACTAAATAACTATTCTAACTGCCTGATTTGGGATATAATTTGAACAATTATTATAAAGAGCATAAACTCAAAAATTATTTAGCCCAAGAAATTCTTTCACCTGTAAAAAGTTATTTTATCAACAAGTCTCGGCTACGGTAACTACTTAATATCAGGCAGACCATATGTTTGTATACTACCTCACTGATTTAAAAAAGTAATATTTTAACTGTATTTTAATAAAAAAAAAATAAAGATCCCTACACTATCTTCTCGTGCGAAGCCGGGGGCGAGTCGCTAGTTGTGTCTACAATTATTAATTTTAGCGACAAAGTGGTGAAAATATTTGTGGTTATAGCACTCAGAAGACCCAAGGGTCCTGAGAGTGCGGTATCGCCCATGACGCTACCTTTCGAGCCAAATCGATCGAGTGACCGCGCGGTTAGCACGATTGGTTCGCAAATTGTTTCCTTAATTCAACCCGTGTTCCAGGGGAAAGTAGTTGAATTTTGCAAACACCAACTCAGAGATATATACTGGTTTAATATATGCCGCAATTACATCATGATCATCATCATTTCAGCCCTTAATCGTCCACTGCTGAACATAAGCCCCCTAGGGGATTTTACCAGTAGTTGCTATGCTTGGCAGGCGATTGTCAACAAAAGTCAGGCTTTAGAGATGTTTTAACTAGGACTATGCCCATCTCTTGCCATTTCTTAGTTGTCTTTTACGACACCTACGGGAAAGGAAGGAGCGGGCCTATTCTATGCCGGAACCACATGGCCACCCAACTATATCATACTTTTGTAGTTTTGTAAGTGTACCTTTTTATTAAGAGACACGCTGCTGAGTAATTCTCAGTAGCATTTCTCTTAAAACATCACCAAAGTCTTACTGCGGTCACCAACTCCCCTGCCAAGCGTGACAACTACTGGTAAACCCCTCCGATACTGGGGAGGCCTATGTTCGGGAATGGATGGATAACAACTGATATGATGAGGACATGATAGTTTTTTCTAAATTAATTATTTTGCTTATAACACTTGTGACGTCAATCTCTGTGTTTAATCTTTAAATATCATTCGACAACCGTGTCTAGAATTACGTAGCAACAAGCTACGTACATATTTACAAAGTATTTTATGAACTCAGGCGTGACTCAATGAAATATATTTATTGAATTGTTTTTAAATGTTGCCATCAATAAATAAAATTCAGGCATGGATAAATGAAATGACGAGGTAGTTCTTTATATGTATAAAAGACTTCAATATGAAATATTTCAATTCTAAAATTGTGTTTGGTTTGTAGTAGATACTATCATTATTTATTTATCTATTTATTTATTCAAATGACTTTATTGACCAAATGAAAATGTGGTAAAAAGGCGAACTTACTACTAGTAACATTTTTTACCAATCAACTTTTGGAATTAACAGTGAATAACAAACGCGATACTTGATTATTGGGATAGGTAATGATACAGAACGGCCACACAGCAGTCTATTGTAGAATGTGTCGCTCGGCGGCTTACAGAAGTAGATGGAGACATATTGCGAGTACCTCAATCGGGAAGGAGGGCCTCATCGACGATCCACTGTCATTGTAAAAACCACAACCAAGAGTGTACCTCTGTCAAGAGTGTACGACTGAAGAGAGAGAGAATGATAATAACCCGTTTACGCCAATCAAGAATATATAATAATATACTGCGAGAAATTTTTTTAATTTATTTATTTAAACTTTATTAACCAATAAAAGGTGGTACAAAAGGCGAACTTAATGCTATAGGCATTCTCTACCAGTCAACTTTTAGGATATACAGAGATACTCAATGGCGGTTTAAAACATAAAATTATTTATATTTTTGTATAAAATGGTAAATTACATACATACAAATATTCATGAAATAAACATACATATTGATATAGTATTTATATGTATACTAATACTTGCTTATATATATACAAATGCATCTGATCACTCTTTTTGAGGGTGAATTTATTAGAGAAAGCACGAATGCTTTTGAGCAATGAGTCGTGAAGTTTGCAAAGTAAAAGAGTAAGACAAAAGTAAAATATATATTCGAAATGAGAATATCCGGCTCTTTGAAGTCATATATATATATATATATATATATATATATATATATATATATATATATATATATATATATATATATATATATATATATAGAGTAAAATATCTCCCATATCTAAGCGAACCGAAACAACTTGTACTCTATTAAGAAGAAATAACTCAGATAAATCTACGGCTTCATACACTCCGCTCCGTCCATTGCTTTGTTCAATAAATTCTCCAATATTGTCGTGGAGTGTTGCGATATTGTCTGGAAAGTTCACATTATTCAGAAATAAATCAAAATTGCATCATTGAACGTAACGTTGATATCGGCAAAATGATCCCATTTCATGTTCATTGACTCAGAAACGTGTGTGCGGATGTTTTATCGGACATTCTATTCCTGTCTTCAAATGATCGGGTTATATCAACAATAAGTTTACTGGAGTGACATAATTATCTAGTAGATTTCAAATTTAAATTAATTGAAATCATCAAATAATGTAAAGGCACTCTAACTATATATGGTGACAGAATAAAAATATTTTTCAAAAATAGCTATATTAAAGTTCCTTCAGGGTCAGCAATGCGCACGTAGCACCCTTAGTGTTGTAGTCTACAGTGATTGTTAACCATCAATTAAAAGTGATATCGTATTCTACAAAAAAAAAATTTGAACTGTGGAAAAATGAGTTACTTTGATTTTAAAACTAAAGAACTGAACGGAGTTTTATTCCTTTTAGTTAAAAAAAGAATTCCTTAAATCGGTTCCTAACTGATTAAATTATGAGGTAGCAAACATAAAAAATATACAACCAAATTGAAAACCTCTTTTTTATTAAAGCCATTTTTTTATTGGTAGAAAATGGAATAGTATCCCCGCCTGCGCTAACGGGATACGCTGGAGCCAGTGAAGGGTGATCGATGAGGATGAAAACAGGCCAGTTAGCCCATCATGATGAATTCATCAGGAATTAATCATGATAGTTTCCAGAGGGAACCGCGAGGAGGTCGACCTGGTTGAGTTTATTGCTAGGAATGGGATTCTCAACCTCCATTACTAATAATCCCTTCCCCCCCCCCTATTAAAGCCAGTTAAAAATGTGTGACCATCTTTTCCGTACGCAATACGGTATAAAATATAAGTTAAAGAAACAAAACTCAATACCTACATCAATGTAAAAAAAAAGTTTAACTAAAACCCTGTACTTTTACTATTTCAATGCCTATACCACAGATATTATAATACTATACCAGTATACCAAGTCAAGCGGCAAGCCAATAAAGTATACATGTAGATCAGTATTGATAAATTCACATTCAAAATCCATAAAATTTTAAAACAAATATCTTGTGAAGAATTGTACGAATCAGCAAAACACATAAGAGTAAACATGTGTGTTCTCGATACATATATCTGAGTCAACGGGCTACAATATAAAAAAACGAAAATTAAATTATAATAACGCAAAGTCCAATAAACGCAGCGAGCAGACTAAATTTAAAAAGTATAGCAACAATGTTGCCATATAAAAAATTATGTCCCGTATAGAACAGGTTTTAATCAATGCATATTGCCAATTATATATATGGCACATTATACTAAACTACATTAGGTATAAAGCTGTATGTATATTCTTCATTCCAATGCGGAAATTAATGGTTCCCTCCGGGTTTGGTAGAATTAATGAATTCATCCTGGCTTTTATTTTAAGTGGCCAGGTTCAGCAGTCATTGGCGACTATAAATCTCTTTGTAGCCTAACAAATTGATCCTCGCTCACAATCCCACTTTTGTTTTATTAAAAGAGATGTGTTTTTTAAAAGATAGCTTGAAATAACTGGTTTATTTTCTAAATTGTGAATTCGTTTACTATTAATTTTTCGTTCACATGACCGGAATATACTGATTGATGATAATAATAAAAGTAGCCTTTTTTTTTCTCGATCCCAAATACTGCATTTTTGATAAAATTTCTTAGTAAATAGTTGAACCATTAAAATGCCAAGAATTATGAAATAAATTAAATAAACAAACTCACTATTACATTAATTAATTATTAACTATTCCAACTAGAGATACAGATATCATGAAACAAGGATATTATCCTTGTTTCATGATATATTACTATGCTGGCCAAATGGCTTGGTATAACTAAGTAGTTAGTAAGTTTTGTAGTTTCCTTATCTTGATTTGATGTTTTGTGCTTCTCTCTTCGTCATCTCTTACGATAGGTATCCATTCTTACTGCACCATCATTTACCTACGAGTAATTTAATTATACCATTAAAATTAAAAATTTCAACAGGAATATAAAGAAGTCGCAAAAAGTGCTCATCATCATTATATCAGCCGTTAAGTGTTCACTGGTGAACATAGGCCTGCCCCATAAACTACCATAAGCAACAGCCCAAGCCATCTGCATTCACTGTCTCCTTACAGTGTATTTGAGGTCGTAGCTCCATTCAGTGGGGGTTCATCCTTTACAGCGTTTTTTTTTTTGTAATGGGTGAAAATGGAATGGTAACCCCGCCTGCGCTATCGAGATACGCTGGCGGAGCACCAGTGATGGGTGATCAATGAGAATGAAAACAGGCCAGTTAGCCCGTCATGATGAATTCATCAGGAATTAACCATGATAGTTTCCAGGGGGAACCGCGAGGTTGTCGACCTGGTCGGGTATATTGCTAGTAATGGGATTCTTAGTCTCCATTACTAACAATGCCTTTCCCCCCTCCTTCACAACGTTAGCCTGTACGAGGTCTCTACTCAGAGCCTTTCTTCCCCATCGGTTATTGATTCTTTAAGCTATGTAACCAGCCCATTGCCACCTCATTGTGCTTATCATTCAGGCTGTTAGTCATATGCCGATCGGGAGAAAAATATATTTTCTTTTTTCACATTTTTTTATACCACTTAGAATAGCAAACAAGCTGACGGCCCACCTAATGGAAAGTGGTAACCGTCGCCTATAGACATGAGCAGTACCATGGACACAACAGAGTATACTGTTTCGCCCATGATATGCATTGCCATTCCTGAGGACTCAGATGTTATTCCTCTGTACCCAGTAAATTCACATATCCCACCCTTCAAACCGAAACACAGCCATGCAAACACTACTGCTTCACGGTTGAAACAAGAATAGGACAGAGGTACCCAAGCAATCGACTTTTGTATAAAGTGGGAGACTGAAACGTGGAAACTCTGGTAGACTAATTAACTCACATCTTTAATTTTTCTTAGCATACCAAAACAAAACAATTAGATACATGTCAGCTATTAACTGTCCACTGTTGAACATGTAGGCATACAATTACAAGTATAATCAATGATCAGTACTTAGAGCAAAATTTAGTTAGCGCTCTATATATATATTTATATTACTCTCACGAAATGAAATGCAATAAAAACCAAAGTAATTTGGGTTAGACAGCAATTAGCGGAATGGGGTGCTGATTGATCGATGCCAACTGATGGAAATTATAGCGTAGGAGCTGCAATTAACTCGACTTTATACACAATATTATATATTACTATATATTTTATAATTAACTAGTTTTTACCTGTTATTTCGTCTGTATGACCATGATATACTAATTGACCGGAATAGAACTAGCATATAATTATCTGCTTCCTAAATACTAACTATTCTTATTCGTAAAAACTAAAACCTCTCATAAGCCTATTTTACTATTATGTTGATTATTTAATTTCATTAAAATAGAAATTTAACACAAAAGAAAGAGACAATAGCTAATTAAACAGTTTTATAGCTAATTAAACAGTTCAATAGTTAATTAAACAGTTTAGTAGCTAATTAAACAGTCCAATAGCTAATTAAATAGTTCAATGGCTAATTTAACTGTTCGATAGCTAATTTAACTATTCAATAGCTAATTTAACAATTCGATAGCTAATTTAACAGTTCGATAGCTAATTTAACAGTTCGATAGCTAATTTAACAGTTCTATAGCTAATTTAACAGTTCGATAGCTAATTTTACAGTTCAATAGCTAATTTAATAGTTCAATAGGTAATTAAATAGTTCAATAGCAAATTTTACATTACGTCCCACAAAAACCAACAAAACGAGTTATTTTGGTGTAATAATTAAAGTATTAAACCGATTTTAATAAAATGTCTATGAGACATGTAAAGATGTCTAAGAGATCTGTAAATATTTCCTTACAGATAAAAAAAAAGAATTTTCCAAATCGATATACAACTTAACTTTGATTTAACAAACATACAATCAAATTGAGAATCTCATTTTTGAAGTCAGTTGAAAATTGTTTTTATAAATAAGAGGATAAGTGTATACGGAATTTAATTCCAATTGGTTGATCCGTTAAGGCGCCCAAAAATATCAAACAGACTCGCTTTCTATTATATTTATAATATTAGTAAGAAATGTAATGAAAGACCGACAGATGTTGTTATACTTGTATTCGTAATAGTAGTAAGTAGATAGGTAGGTAAGGTTTTTTATATACTACTAAGGTGGCAAACAAACATACGGCCCACCTGATGGTAAGCAGTTACCGTAGCCTATGAACACCTGCAATACTTGAAGTATTACGCGCACGTTGTCGACCTTAAAGAGATCTCTATACCCCTTTTTTGGTAACCACATGCTGTAAGCTTTTGGAAAAACAAAAAATAGTATCATGAATAAAATTGGCGAAGTATTATAATTACAACTCCCATTAATATAAAAGCTTTTTTTTTATAATTTAAGACCTTTTACATGTAATCCTGGTATATAATTGTTTTAAACTCTAGCATTACTCTTTGATGTTATAGCGTTTAATGTCTGATCGTGAGAATTAATGATTTCAGAGAATTTTCCATAATTGTGTTTATTAATAATAAATATAATAACAATATCCGCTTACCATTAGAAAAAAAAACATTTCTGCCCATAAGCGACATTTATCACTTTTCATCAGGTGGACAATCAGCTTGTTTGTTCAGCCATTTCACGTCACATAAAAAGTAACATATAAAATTCAAACCAATGATTTGTAAAATACAATTTACAAAATTTACAAAGCACATAGGCTATGTAAATAAACAAATAAATTGCCTATTATTACCTCATGCTTACAATTTCAATGGAGTTTTCCGATGAACGTCTACCAATTTTGTATTTATCTTTTTGTCTTCAAAGAGCGATTCTGCTCTTCCCCCCTGTTATTCAATAAAGAGCACCTTTCACTCAGAATAAAGGCATCGCAAGCAATAAGTTTCCACTTCGATTCGTTTCGTTAGTGGCCAGCCAGTTCTGTTCGGTGCAAACTTTCCTGTGTAAATAGAGCTCTGCTTTGTGCAATTTTTCTTCAAAGTCGTTTCTGTTTTCACGGCCTATGGGAGAACTGGAAGGTCAAGTTTGACTGGTGAGTTAGCAGAGGGAATCGTAAATTCCTACCGGCCACTATAAGCTTAGTTTACGATTGCCAGTATCGAACAGCCATTAATCTAGCAAGAAACAGAAATAAAGTCACAAATCAGCGCAATAGTTTCTGAAATGAAATCACGCTCGCTCTTCGACAAGAACCCGCTTGTAAAGTTTCCGGGGTATCGTGTCACGGTAACTTTAAGCGGTCTGTAAGTCGGTATACGTATTATGGATAATTCCGAGTTCTGTTAACTTTCGGACGATATTCAAAGTTGTAAAACTTGTTTCTCGATATTTGAGATTATCATGAATTTCGATCGGATTTTCGACCGAGTGCAAAAAATAAAGAGGGCAATTCTATGCGTTTGTTGAATATATGATATTTTTGTTGATTCTGATGATTCTTTTTTGCAATCATAAAGTTTTACTCCCGTATTGGTGTCATGTATATATTTTATCGCAATTAAAATAGATTTTTTATGGGAATTACTATAAATTATGAAAATAATATTGAATAAAAACTGTCTTATGTCGAGCAACCCCGAAATTAAATTCTTGAGTGAAATTAATACTTTTCAAGTTTTTCTACATAGCTTAATTTATAAAATATGGTATAAAATATGGTATAAAATTTACTAAATAAAAAAAAATATATTAAAATGTATTATATATAAAAAGAACACAAATACATCATCATCATCATAACAGCCGTTAACTATCCACTGCTGAACATTCAGAATTGCTGAACTGCAGAACCCCCCATATAGGGGGTTTTGACGTTGTAGTAGGCCTTTGGTGATGTTTTAAGAGGACTGTTGCCTATCCCTCGACAATCAAGCTCCCTTAGTCACTTCTTACGACACCCACGGGAAAAGAAGGGGTGGCCCATTCTATACCGGGACCACACGGCGACCTACACTAATGCACACGAGAAAATATGCTTGACATGCGTAACAGTTGAATATGAAAAAAAATATCCGCTTAATTAACAGTACTTCGAATTGCTATCACAGAAATAATGTTATTTCGCCCACATCGTGTTTGTGCGTGGGTGTGTTAGACATCTAATACACCCACACAAATCACAGTTTCAGTCACAATTTTTGTATAAATTAGTATCTAAAAGTACTAAGGCAATTAAGATTTATCCCTGGTTTAACGAAATTCTTTTTAATTGGTTTACACGGTGTTAATCAAAAGTTTTTTTTTTTTTTAATTTTCCTCATTTTACAGTCTAGGTGTTTCTGTAACTTAGTACATGTAATTAAGGTTAAAAAAAAAAAACAACATTTTCATATCTTATTTATATGAAGGTGTACGAAATTCTAGCAGAAACTAAATTCTGTGTCCAATCCATGAGCAGGATCAGTCCAAATGACAGGTAAACTTAATATATTCCGTCGAATAGAATAGAATAGAATAGAATTTTATCCTGCTTTGTCAGCATATTACAAACTTTTCTAACTTCTCTTTACAATCGTCATCGTTCTATATTTTTATTTCATCATATCAGCCTTTAATTGTCCACTGCTAAACATAAGCCTCCCTTGGGGGGGGGGGGGGTTTGCCAGTAGTTGCTACGCTTGGCAGGCGGATTGGCAACCGCAGTCAGGCTTTAGAGATAATTTAAGAGAGACGCTGCTGCCCATCCCTCGCCGTTCCTTAGTCGATTCTTACGACACCCTCGAGATAGAAAGGAGTGGCCTAATCTGTCGGGACCACACGATCATATTTTTATTTATTTATTTTTTATTGACCACAATACAAAAAAAAATTTTCGATACAAAAGGTGAATTTAGTGTCTTATAGCATTCTCTCCCGGCTAACATTTGGAAAAACAGAAATGTAATTATGCGGTGAAAAATATTGAAAATGTGCAATAAAAGACAAATGTCGATTAAATCAGTCGACTAAATCAGAATACTAAATCAGAACAACATAAAAATTGGTTAATCTGTTTGGAACAAAAATTAAAAAGAGTATCTATCTGCAATATGTTTTAAAACCACGGACTCACTAATAAAACTAACTTACTAACATAAGCTTAGGGGGAAAGGGATTGTTAGTAATGGATACCGAGAATCGCATTGTTAGCAATATACCCAACCAGGTCGACCTCCACGCGGTTCCCCCTGGAAACTATCATGGTTAATTCCTGATGAATTCATCATGATGGACTAACTGGCCTGTTTTCATTTCATTCTCGTGCAGGTGGGGTTACCATACCATTTTCTTTCATAAAAAAAAAACATAAGTTATTCATTATACTTTTTATGTTGAGAATTAAAATGCATTCCATCTAATTCAAAATTACATGGTACAGAGGTATAACACTTGAATGGAATGGAATAGCAACGCATGAGGGGTATCATGGGTGACACGGTACGAGTACTCGGATACTCTGTTATGTCCATTATACTTTTCGTGCCTATATGCGGCGATTATCATTACTATTATTGCAAAAATCACTGGCACCTAATTTTCGACTTACAAAATTCTAATATACTAATTTCTTTCCACAGAAATAGACATCCACAAATCCGAAGAGTGCCGTTCTGAGTGGGTGGAAGTAAGGGACGGTTACATGCCCGACGCCCCGGTCCTTGGTCGCATTTGTGGCTCTGGGAAGGGTCCCATGATGCGCTCCAGTGGTTCACGCCTCACTGTTGTCTACCAGCCTGGGCTGAAAGTCAAGCCACATAGAGGGTTTAGGGCACATTATGAAGGTAAACTTACTGACAACTTCATATTACGTGTCGAAATTACTAAAATAATTTTCTATTAGATTATTGTTTAGACGGAATTTGTTTTTTAGTATTTTTTTTTATCATTTTATATACTTAGTTAAGATTAATCATCATTATTTAATTTATTTGTACACTGCTCAACATAAACCTCCCCTTGGGGGGGGGATGCCAGTAATTGTCATGATTGGCAAGCGGATTGGCAATCGCAGTCAGGCTTTAGAGATATTTTAAGAGACTCTGTTGCCCTCGCCCTTCCTTAGTCGACTTTTACGATACATATAATTATAATAATATAAAAAAAAATATAATATAATAACAAAATATATAAACGACGATATAATTAAATATACTTAATTATAAATAATCAGTTTTGACTCAAGCAACCAAATATAATTAAACTCATTCTGTTCAGAAACTGTATCTCCATACAATTGCATCTTATTATGTCATGACGGTAAAATCGTACGATATCATATCATGGCGTGGTACGGTAAATTTTAAAAGCGATCTATTTATTTTTTATATCAGCGGTATGCGGTGGAGATATTGAGGTGGACAGCAGCGGACATTTGGAATCGCCGAATTACCCAGACGATTACCAACCGAATAAACTTTGCATTTGGAGACTCTCAGTACCGCAAGTAAGTGTTTTATTTTTGTATTCAAAATATTGAATAATATCAATGATAATAAAAATAACCTATCTATAAATCTACATCATCATCTTCCTACCCTTATCCCAATCATTTGGGGTCGGCGTAATATGATTTTATCCATATTACAAAAAGATTTGGTTTTTAGTTTTACGACCGGCCGCCTGCCTATCTATAAATCTACATATAACTTGCTAATTATTGTCATCCTTCTGTATTTATCTACTGCTTTATGGAAATCTATAAAATCCTTTTTGTACATATTAAAACAACGATAGAAGAAATTATTACGTGTTTAATTATTTTCAACCGACATCAAAAAATGGAGGTTCTGAATTCGGATGTTTTTTATGTCAGTTACCTTGTAACTTCCTCAATTCTAAACCGATTAGAAAAATTCTTTTTTTTATCTCAAAAGATTGATTACAGATTGGTTCCGTAAAAATTTTATTTCAAATTCAAACTATTGTCTAACAGTCTAGTTTTAAATTAAAATAACTGGGGTTTGTCACAATTAAAGTCTGTTTTTCTTTTTTGGGGGACACAATTTTTAAATAATAAATCAACAATCAATAAATACATCAATGGTGTAAAAAGAGTACCATGGATAACAAAGAATACTATTTCGCCCATGATACCCCTCATGCATTGTCATTTCTAAGGGCTAAGGTGTTACGCCTCTGTGCCCTATAATTTTACTGTCATATCCCATCGATCAAACCGAAACACAACTGCTTCATTGCAGAAACACGAATGGAACAGAGGTAACCAAACAAACGACTTTTGTACAGTCTCCCTCTAGTATTTCCTGATTTTGTAAAAAAAATATACTTAAGTAAAATTTGGTAATAACCCGAATAAATTTATTATTTTAGTAAAATATCATTTTTTCCTCAGGACTACCAAGTGGCTTTAAGATTCCATTCGTTCGAAGTGGAGAATCATGATACATGTTCGTACGATAAAGTGAAAGTAAGAGATGGTGACTCAATGGATAGTCCACTTATAGGAATGTTCTGTGGACACAAGATACCACCCGATATCAGGTATATTATATTTTTTCCTTTTTCAATCGACTTCAAAAAGTATTTTTTATGTTTGTTACCTCATGACTCCGTCGGTTATAAATCGATTTGGAATTTTTTTTTTTTATTTGAATGAATGAATGAGTATACTTTATTTGCATTATACAATATAGGAAATAAGCAAGACAATTTACAAACACAACGATACAATTATATAAGTACAGTAAGGTATTTGTAAGATATATAACGTAGTATATGATATAAAACGCTTCTCTGAATGTAAATATAAATAATTTTCTGTATAAAAATAAGTAAATAAATATCTAAAAACTTATTTTTATAACATACATAATATGTGCAACATTACGAAGTCAAGATTCTTAAATTCGAAAGGAATAACAAAAAGGATTATTTTCCCTTACTTACATTTAAATTTAGATAAAATAAAGTCTGTCTTTATAACTTCTTTTACTTAACATAATAAGAAAGAGACTAGACGGATTAACCGTATTCTTATTTGCTTTAAGGATTTGCATTACTTTTTAGACGTCTTTACATTGTGAATTTATAATAGATCCTTCAGATGCACAAAGACTTATCTTGCATTAAAATTGCGCTTTTTAATAGCTTTACAAAGTCGTATTATAAATATACTAATATTACTCACATGTGTAGAAAATATAACAATGTTTTTTTTTTATACAACTTAGAATGGCAAACAAGCTGACGGCCCAATGATGGAAAGTGGTAACCGTCGCCTATAGATTTATTACCATGGACATAAACAGAGTATACTGTTTCGCCCATGGGCGACATGCGTTGCCATTCCTGAGGAATGGTTATTCCTCTGTACCTTGTAAATTACGTATATAATTCAAACGGAAACACAGCCATGCAAACACAACTGCTTTACGGTTGAAACACGAATGGGACAGAGGTACCCAAGCAAACGACTTTTGTACAAAGTCACCCTCTAGTATGTATGTATGCAAGGACCTTGATATTTTCCAACAATCCTTGCAATGTTACATTAAGGCTGCCAATTTGTTACTTTAAATCTATAGTCGCTATTCTTTTAATGTTTATAATATTGCATGTTATGCAGAATAGTTATTGGAGTGCAAACTTGATGCTATTTTATGTAATAATTATTTTACTTATGTATTAATTTGTACTTTGTTACTTTGCTATAAATAAATAAATTATAAAGGGGAAGGACTTATTTACTTTTTTATTTATATATTTGTTTGTTTATAATGGATAAAGTCAAAACTACTCGACCGATTTTAAAAGTTACTTTACCTATAGAAAACTGCATTATTTTATTGTTATTTGTATTTTAAATAAAAATTTGTGTTTTTTTTTATTTTCAATCGACTTTGAAAAAAATTTAGTTCTCAATTCATTTGCATTTTTTTTTTATGTTTGTTACCTCATAACTCCGTCAGTTCTAAACCGATTTGGATTATTCTTTTTTTATTTGCAAGGATGTACTTATAGATTGGTTCCATAGAAATTTTATCAAAGTCTGTTCAGTAGTTATTAGATCAAAGTAACTGGTATTGTTACATTTCAAGTTTTTTTTTTTGTGGGATACAATCTTCAATTATTAATTCACAACTTTTTTATATCATATTATACATGTAATAGCAATAAATAAATGAATGAATGAATGAATGAATAAATCATAACATATTTAACCTATTACATGGGTAGATTAACATACGAGTGATTTTAACTTTACCACGAATAACTATAATATGCAGCCACTTCAAGCGATTTCATTACCATAGCAACAAAATTACAGGATACAGAGGCATCATAGTTCTCATGAATGACAACGCGTGAAGGATATCATGAACGACACAGTACATCCTGTTATGTCTATGGTACTGTTCATGTCTATAGGCGACGGTTACAACTTTCTATCAGGTGGGCCGCCAGCTTGATTACCATTGTATGTTAAATAAAAAAAAATTTCAAGCAATAATAATCAGGATATTTATCATATCAGCCTTTAATTGTCCACTGCTGAACATAAGCCTCCCCCTTGGGAAGTTTTTCCAGTAGTTGCCATACTTGGCAGGCGAATTAGCAACCGCAGTTAAACTTTAGACACGTTTTAAGAAGGACGCTGCTGCCCATCCCTCGCCCTTAGTCGGCTTTTGCGACATCCATGGAAAAAGAAGCCGGGACCACACAGCCTACGATAATAATGTATAATATTAAATTAATGTGGCATTGATCTTTCATGATATTCCTTTACATTTTGCAGATCAACCTCAAACAAATTACTAGTGATCTTCGAATCAGACAGTACGGTACAGAAAGCAGGTTTTTCCGCAACCTTCATGAAAGAATTTGATGAATGCGCATCAATAGAACACGGTTGCAGTCACTCCTGCGTTAACACATTGGGTGGATATGAATGCGCTTGCGATATTGGATACGAGTTGCATTCTGATGGCAAGAAATGTGAAAGTAAGTTTTTTTTTTTCATAATACCACAATATGTGACAAATCTGTCTTAAGCGAACACATACACACACATACACACACCGATACGACAACATAACCTTCAAGAAAAGAGCATATTCCTTTTTAAAAGGCCGGCAGCACACCTGCAATGCCGTAGGTGTTGTGGGTGACCATGGGCGGCGGTAGTCACTTACCATCAGGTGAGCCGCATGCTCGTTTGCCCCTTGTGTTGTAAAAAAAAAAAAAAAAAACAGAGATAATGAAGTCTATAAATATGATCGACGGAAAAGAGAATGAAAACCTTTTGAGAATAAAAACGAGAATTTTTACTCTCAAAAGTCGAGAGTCAAGAGTCGAGAGACCACTCTGGACTACATTCATTATCATTTCAACCGCTAATTGTTCATTGCTGAACATGGGCCTTCCCCACAAGGGGAGTTTTGCCAATAATTGTCATACTTAACAGACAGGTTGGCAACCGCAGTTGGGCTTTTAGGGATGTTTTAAGAGGGACGCTGCTGCTCATCCCTCTACCATTAAGTTACTTTAGTCGCCTCTTACGGCACCCACAAGAAAGGAATGGGTAGCCTGAACCACTGGACTACATTATGCCATAGTTATTATTTTTACAGGATAAAAGGTGAATATATCGGACATTCTTCATCCTAAAGTTTATAACTTTCTAAAAGCTTTCTGATTCTCTTGTACCAAACACTCCACTCGTTTGCAATACTAGGGACGTAAATAACTTTAGATATTGTGAAAATTGAATATTCATTTCACGGCATTTTTTTTTTTTTGTTTTAATACTTGAACAGTTGCCAACAGAAGTTGAAAATTTCGCTCTCATTATAATACACTCGTTTGTGAGTGATATTGAATTTCTGTAACTGACCGAAACTTGAATACCACATCTTGAAGTTTACTCTAAAGTTTGACATTCTATGTTAATTGAATCGTCACAAAATTAAGAATAACACAAAAGAATTGAACATTTTATTATTGTTTATGAAAATCCTCTAGTTCTCTTTGCTTATGCTGTCTTAAATATAATTAAAAAAAACCATCAGCTACGACATTTCCACATAGTACAATAAAATATACTCATTAAAAAAAATATCCTGATAGAGATTTCTTACATGTTTTTGTTTTTGCTCTCTAAGTATCAATTACAATAGTTTCACCCAGACTGTCCACGTTAATTTTTCTTCTATCTCTTCGTCTCTTGTATCTATCCATTTCAAACTCATATATTTTTTTTATATTACATTTTTTACCAGTTCTAATATTATAAAAAATTTGTTTGTTACCTCTTAGCATCTTAACGCTTTCAACTTTTTGCCATGAAATTTTACATAAGTACACGTATTATTTGGGATGGAGAACTGTATGGAGTACTGTTGATTCAGGTCAACAGATAAATCCCGCTTACGGGAATAAAATTCTGGATATAAACTAATGCATAAATAACCTTTTTTTTTATACCACTGAGGTGGCAAACAAGCATACGGCCCACCTGATAGTAAGCGGTTACCGTATCCTATGAACGCCTGCAGTACCAGAGGCATTATGCGCGCGTTGACGACCCTGCATAACCTTTAATCCCTCATAATATATCGTAGGAAATCAGTAGATGCAGGTGGCTCAGGATCATTCCTTATGGCAGTCTATGAGAGAGGCCTATGTTCAACAGTCGACAGAGAATGATGATAAATCTCTTACATAACATTTACTGACTTCCTCGTAAGACTCACTTCTTATGTATATGATATTGACGATTCAATATTAAATTTTAAGATGCATGCGGAGGAGCTCTGTACGGTCCAAATGGCACGATAACATCACCATCGTTCCCGGACCTATATCCGCCGTCTAAGAATTGCCTTTGGGAGATCGTGGCTCCACCACAGCACAGAATCACATTGAACTTCACCCATTTCGACTTAGAAGGCAACAGCATGTATCAACAGGTCAGATATATTAAGTTTTGGTCAAATGCCTCATGTTGTGTATATATATATATATATATATATATATATATTTTTAATTACATTACACTTCTATAATTACTATATTTCACTACTATATATCACTAAAATTTCAATCAAATCCTAAAAAAACTTCATTAAGGTGGTTGGTTACTAAATAACATGACACTTCGAGACTTGTGGTTTATGTTGATTACTTTGTAATTAAAGATATTTTGAGGTAAAATTTCTAAATTGTCGAGTGATTTTTATTATTGTGTATGATAGTAAAGTAACAGATAATACGTGATCTTTTCCTAAATGAATTATAACCCACACAATTACAATGTTTCTTGCTAATATATCTTTTTTACAAAGTTGTACAATACAAGAGAAGAATAACGAAAATTACGATAAATTATTACTATGTTGATAGAAAATATATAAAAGCACTCGCCAATTTAGAAGTTTAGCCTCAAATTATTATAAAATAATCAACAGTAACTATAGGTCTCGATTCTAAATAGTAGCTGCTCTATTTGTTTTGTCTTTTATACTTCTTTCCTGAACTCTATCTTAAGCCATCTTGCTAGCCATCTATGCCAGTATTGTAATATTGTTTAAAATCTTCCATGATACGTTAGTCTTAATATGTATGATGGTAATTAAACAACCATCATCATCACAACCTTTAAAATATTACAGTTATATAAATAAATAGATACATGTTACATATATTTGTTGTCTATTATTTTGCATTTATATAATGGCAATTTTCAGGAATGCGAGTATGACAGTGTAACGGTTCATTCCAAGTTAGGAGCAGACGTGTTAAGAAGACACGGAGCTTTCTGTGGCAACGCATTACCGCCACCTGTTACATCGGACGGCTCAGTTTTAAGAGTTCAGGTATACTTCCAGTACCATTTTATCATCATCATCATTTTAAGCATTTATTTATTTAAACTTTGGTGACCAATAAAATTCAGAAGGAAATGGATAAACTTGGAGCCTTTGAAATGTGGTGCTGGAGAAGGATGGAGAAAATTAGCTGGAGGGATCGAATTAGCAATGAGGAGGTCCTGCTTAGGACAAAAAGGAAAAACGACAAATTATTAGAACTATTGAGGATAAAAGGGGAAAAATGTTAGGACACTTGATATGACACGACGAACTTATGAACATTATAATAGAAGGTAAGATAGAAGGAAGAAGGGGGAGAGGGAGACCGAGACATAGTTACATCAGGCAGATCAAGGAAGGAGTTGGTGTCGTGTCGTATCAAGAGGTGAAGAGACTCGCTGAAAATCGTAGTGAGTGGCAAGAGCTCCACCGACAAGAGCGCAGCTCTTAAATAGGATAGATGGATAGATAGACTAATAAAATGTGGTACGAAAGGCAGACATAATGCTATAGATATTCTTTACTAGTCGACCTACAGTCATTTTAACCATTCACAGTCCGCTGCTGAATATATATCTTCCTCATAAACTGTCTTGGGAATCTACTGACTCTCTACATCAGATTCGTCTTCACTCTTTCTAGCTAAGGCATCAATTTTTTTTTATGTCCTTATCTTAGCCAAGTTCTAAATCTATCTCATTCATATTTTTGCCAAATATACCTCAGATCATACTCTCCATACTGTTGGATATAATAATTTGAATTACTAATTTTACCATATGCAACTTACAATGGCAAACAAGCTGCTAATCCTCTTGATGGAGTGGTAACTGTACGTATAGTTGACCTACGAACGTCCATGTGTTGTCCCTACGAACAACACATGGACATAATATACTATGACGCCTCATGCATTGCCATAACTAAGATATTGTTTTTCTACCTTATAATTTCACTGCCATAACCTTTAAACCGAAACACAACCATGCAACCACATCCGCTCGGGGGAAAGAGCTCGTTAGTAATAGGATTTGTTAAATCCATTTTTAATGCCCATTGCTAGCAGCATATACTATGAGGTTAATTCTTGTTGAACTAGTTACGATACACCACATATCATCCCTATCATCCCTCACTGGTTCTCCGCCAACGTATACCAAAAGTACGGGCGAGATTACCATTCTATTTTCACCTATAAAAAAAACCACACCTGCTTTGTACCATTTACATGGTAGAATTGTAAATATTCTTTGCAGTTCACATCTGACGCGTCAGTTCACCGATCGGGCTTCGCAGCAGTGTACTATATCGATGTAGACGAATGTGCGGACAACAATGGCGGATGCCAGCACGAATGCCACAACACCCTGGGAGGATACGAGTGCGCCTGCCACAGTGGGTTCACCCTACACCCGAATAAACACGACTGCAAGGAAGGCGGTTGTAAGCATGATGTTACACAACCGCATGGCACCATTGTAAGGTGAGTACATAAGGTGGTTTGGCTTTTGCTTCTCTTTCCGACGGTCGCTGGTTCGATTCCTGTATAATACAAAAAAATTATTTATGAATGTATCTATTTATATTGAAGATGGCTTCTATGGCTTGTATGTATATCATGTGGTCCCGGCATAGAATGGGCCACCCCTTCCTTTCCCGTTGGTATAGTAAGAAGCGATTAAGGGAACATAATAATGGAGAGGTGGGCGGCAACATCCTTCTTAAAACAACTAACTAACTACGGTTGTCAAACCGCCTGCAAAGAATAGCAAGTACTGACAAAAATCTCATTATAGGGAAAGTCTATCAAAAAAAAAACCGTAGTAATGCGGACTACCTGTCCCATTGCTAGCAGTATATCCTATCAGGTCGACCTCCACCTGCTCCCCACTAGAAAACATCGCGCTGAATTCCAGGTGTATTTGTCACGATGGTCTAACTGACCTGCATTTTCATTCTCACCTATCATCTCTCAATTGTACCCCGCCAGTGTATACCGCTAACGCAGACAGCGTTACTATTTTATTATCATCCATTAAAAAAAATATTAGTATAGATAGTACAGATATAGCATAGAATCTGTACTAGTATTTATTGAATGCCCAAACTATCTTTTCTAAACACAGTCCAAACTATCCATCAGGTATGGTATTTCTATACTAAATATAATTTGTACATCGTTTAATTTTTAATGTCAAGGTTATAAAAAGATCTGAAACGTATATCAAAACATTAATTACAACACGTTCTTTAATTATTTTGAACACAAATTATATAATTTCTAATAATTTACAAGTGATTGTATCAGTTACCCTCGACTACACCAGGTCACCGTATCAAGCTCATATTCAACGTGTTTGAACTAGAACCACATCAGGTATGATTTAGTATTTCTATACTAAATATAATTTATAGTTAATAACATCGTTTAATTTTTAATGTATAAAATATACTTTTAAATTAGTTATAGTTTATGTGTTGTACATATTATGTAAATGTACAATAATGTATAATTACATATAATTATATAATGTACAATAATGTATAATTATATGTAATTATACATTATTGTACATTTACATAACATGTACGTATGTATGTATTACACAATATTTACAACGAAGTACAATTAATGTAGTTATGTGTAATGTAATTTGTGATTTAATATAAATACGTTTTTAATTATTTATCTGCAACAATTTAAAAAAATCCGCCGCATAATTATATTTCTGTTTTACAAAGCTTTTTTTTATACTACAATGGTGACAAACGAATATACGACTAGTCTAATGGAAAACTGATTTACCGTAACCTTTAGATGCCTGTAACAACCATGTTGTCACACGCTCTCGAAAAACCATAATACTTACTGACTGTTGATTGGTATCTCTACCAATCTATATAATATACATTTATAAAAGTATTTTTTTAAAAAATTAAACTATTGTTGTTACATATGTATAAATAAATTAATTAATTATTACATTTAAAAAGTTATGTATTCTTATACGTAACTTTGTAAATGTAATAATTAATTTATTATTTATTTATTATAAGCCAACTATTTTTTCTTGAGTGATAAAAGGATATCTTTATGACATCCTTTATTGCTTTTAAACAGCGAAAATATTGTACAAACAAATTGAATAAACGATCACAAGTGGTAATTGTGCCAATTTTATGAAATGGAGCATCGCGATTCGGTAATGCTTTTCGAGATGACCGACTGACAGAATATACAGAGCATGCCAAATTTTACTGTTAATTAATAAATGTAAAAGAAAGCAAAGGAAACATTTTATGCATTTTGTGATAGGAATGAATAAACTCCTTATAGCAGATATAACATATCGTCTAGTTTCAAAGGAAATTAATGGTATATGGCAATTTGCTGGTGTTCATTACATAACAGTACAAAACGAAAATTAATTAATTGATTGTGTGTTTGTGAATGTACTTGTATAATATTTACTTAGATTATATAGATAGATTGTCTCCATACACTACCAAAGGGAGACTTTGTACAAAAGTCGTTTACTAAGGCATCATATAAATGAAAATACTGGTCACATACATACAAATACACACACACACACACACACACACACACACACACACACACACACACACACACACACACACACAAACACACAAACACACACACACAGAGACACACACCACACACACTCTGTCCTATTCGTGTTTCTACCGTGAAGCAGTTGTGTTTGCATGGCTGTGTTTCGGTTTGAAGGGTGGTATATGGCAGTGAATTTACAGTGTACAGAGGAATAAAACCTAAATTCTCAGGATTAGCAACGCATGGGAGGTATCGTGGGCATGTATGAAACATTACAGTTTATTTGCCAATTTCACGTAACGATCATTTCTCGAAAATATAATGTAAACAAAACTTGGTATTCTACTTTTTTATACGACAAAGGAAACATTTTATAATTTTGGTAGGAATGCTTATAGTAGATATAAACTAGCGTACAGCTGGTGTTCATTACGTCTGATGGTAAACAGTCGCTGTAGTTTGTGGACGCCTGCAACACCAGAGGTGTCAAGTACGTGTTGCTAACTCTGAAGAAACATTAATACACTCTTTTGAAAGAAACCCATTTCTCATTAAGTTCTATTGAAATAGATTGTAGCAGAGGAAACTTTACAGGTATTTTAGGCAAGAATAAAAAGACATCTTATAAAAATTACAACTATATTACGGATTCAGGCAATATTTATAAACGATCGCTGCGCTACAGAAGTTATTTTACCGTGCAAATAGCAGCATGTTGGTTAATTAAAAATAATTTCTTTCCAGGAATGCGCTTACGACCATGTCACAATTTATGATGGAGCATCAGCAGACGAGAAGACGTTGGGCAGATTCTGCGGCAGCAAACTACCACATCCCGTAGTGGCGTCTCAGAATCAGATGTACGTCGTATTCAAATCTGATGCCTCAGTGCAAAGGAAAGGATTCCTGGCTACACACTCCACTGGTCAGTGAATATTGTATTGCTTATTACTTTCCTGATAATCTTATTATTATTATTTTATGCAACTTAGAATGACAAACAAGCTGACGGCCTACCTGATGGGAAGTGGTAATCGTCGCCTATAGATGTGATCAGTGCCATGAACATAACAGAGTATACTGTTTCACCCATGATACCACCCATGCGTTGCCATTCCTGAGGACTCAGGTGTTATTCCTCTGCACCCTGTAAATTCACGCCATATCCCACCCTTCAAATCGAAACACATCCGTGCAAATACAACTGCTTTACGGTTGAAACACGAATTAACAACTATATTTCCACCAATCATCTGTCACTGGTACCCTTGCATAAATCCATAGCTCAGGGAGGGTTGCCATTATCATTCCATTTTCATTTTGTTTTAATAAAAGTAAAAACATCTAGTAGGTATTATATTATCATCAGTTAGATATAAGTATTTTTAATAGCAGTGAAAGTACAATAATTATCTTTATCACTAGCTTGTGGCGGGTACCTCGCAGCGTCAGAATCTGTCAAGCACTTATACTCGCACGCGCGGTACGGAGACGACTCTTACGAATCCAGAGCAGACTGTGATTGGAGCATTGTGGCTCCAATGGGCCAGTTTGTGAAGCTTACCTTCCTGACATTCGAGTTAGAGCCTGAGTCTAACTGTGGGTACGACTACGTGCAGATATTTGGCGGTTTGGATGGAAGTGGGGGAGACTATGGCGCTTTTTGTGGAACCAAGGTAAAGGATGAATTCTGTTAATTAATTTTATAAAGATAATCGTAAAAGTATAATCTGTTTAAGAATAAAAATAGAGTATGCGAATTTCTTGCATTAAAAAAATAATATCTTCACGACTGTAGATAGTAGACTGTACCATTAGCATTGTAGTATAAGCAATAGTTCTGTATGATCCTGACACCGTTTTCTATAGCCAGAAAGTAAACTTTAAAATACAATAAGGACGTCGCTCGCCGCGTCAGCCAGATTCGAATCAAACTGTGCTCAGAGGACTTGTTCAATATGATGCCCACGGTCACTTTCTACTATCGTACAGCTCGCCATCGATAGGGAGTTTACCCCAACACCTTAGAGTGTAGATGGTCGCGTACAGCGTGGTTTCAGAGTTGCTTTCTCTCACGAACGATCAATTTATTGAATATGCTTAATCGAGGTTTTTGGGGTACTTCAAAAAAGGGGTAAAGAGGTTTCTTCATGGTCGGCAACGCGCGCGTAATGCCTCTGGCCTTGTTCATAACGGACGCCAACCGCTTACTGTCAAGTAGACTGTAAGCTTGTTTGCTACCTCAGTGATATAAAAAAAAAAACAAAATTACTACTACGTTCTCGGATACAGTCATTTATTTATTCAAGAAAAAATAAATGAAATACCTTTAAAATTTATTGAATATTTTTATATATATAAATATTCATACGGCTCGCCCTTGAAATTAAAAACTAAATTGTATTTTTTTTTCACAGTTGCCTACAGAAATTATATCAACAACTGAAGCACTTCTCGTTAGATTCCGCACCGATGATTCAATAGTTTTCAAAGGCTTCTCTGCGTCATACCAAGCAGTGAAACCTGAAATATCCAGCGAAGAAGACAACTCCGAAGGTGGAGAAGATCTCGACGAGGAAGAAGAAGACGAACGGATGCCTCCTTTAGTGGTGGGGAGGAGGGGTCTACGCGCCCCCCTACTTCGATACGTGCGGCGACCGACGTGACGGTGGCCGTTACCCCGACATCCGAGGCATAGGCGGCCGCATCGTAACACGCATACTCGGTTCCGATCGGAAAACGGCCCTTTTTAAATCGGTATTTACCGGTTTTTTAATAATGTTGCCAGGTCATAAATGTCATCTTGACATTCCTCGGTGAAAATGTTCATGTTTACTTTATTTTTAAATAGGTCATTTTTTATTTAAAATTAATAGTCAAGAATTAATAACAATTTTTAGTGTTCACAACGCTTATTGGTAAAAATAGGGGAAGTTCATGTATAGTTTTGCAAAAGTGACGCTACTATATTACAACGTAAACAACAGAAAATAGTTGTTATGTTTAACAAAGAGCGACTTTAGAAATACTCCATAGTTATAAAAAAAACTTTTGAATATTAATGAGAATTTTGGTTTGAATGGTACATGGTCCCAAAAGAAAACAAATGTAAATAAAACCTTTTAAAATACCTTGAAATACAACACTGACCATTATTTGTGTAACAGATGTTTTTATAAAAATATGCTTTTAATAATTTCCGAGCTTCTACAAATTAAGTAGAAATAAAATTTGTTTACGTTATAACACAAATGTACCTCAAACATTTAAATTGGTAGTAATTTCCTATTGTTGTATTCTTTTATTTGTTTAGTTGGAATTTTTTATTTGAATTTAAATTTAAAAAAATGTAATGTATGCATTTACATAAATATTAAACGAGACCGAATGTGTCCATTGGAATCAATTTAAGAATTAATTTTTTTATGACTGAAATGACGTGTAAATATATTATTTTGTAGATTAAGTTAAGGTCCAATACTTAAATCTAATAGAGATTGCCGAAAAATACTCATTATAAATATTAAAAAATAAGGTAAGTGTACATTGTTGACACCTTTATCTTAGTACAGTGAGCGTAGATACATTTAACTTATAATAAAATTCTGTTACCAAAGAAATATACTCATTTTATAAGTACAGATTGCAAATTCATATGTAGGTACCTACTGAAATTGTATCCTAGACATGTTATTAATAGTGCCATATTATATCAAGTACCTTTTTACCTACATAACCTGTTAAACATATTTCATGCTATTTGTAATAATTACTTGTTCTACAAGCCAATTAAATAATACATTTAGTATTAAATGAAACCGCAATAATCAATCGTTTCAACAAGTAAAAACATGGCTAATTAATGCATTCGTAAAAAAAGGAATTTTATTATTTTGTACTTACTGATTTTAGTTTATTGGTTTGCCTATATTCTCTTCGTAATATTAAATGCATTTATAGCACAATTAGTGTTAATATAATGAGACAATATGTAAAATTAAGAAAAAAAATATGCGAATGGATTTTGTCGTTTAAAATTAGGTGTTCAAATCCATATCATTAAGAATCTCTCGATAGTTCTAATGTACATTGTACAGGTACTTATAAGCAAATAAAATTATGTGATTTCCTCTTTATTTTTTTATTGAAAGTAAGTCTTTATTGTTTTAGGGAATATTGTCATGAAATTAATGAGTAGATAACTAATTCATTTTTTGGAGGATACAAAAGAGAGTACAGAGTAATATTAAACTTTGTCAAAATATTTCCAAGTGTATATGAAGTCAGAATTAGGATGATATTTTATGTCATGTCAAATTATTGGTTATTATCTGAGCTCATTATTTCCTTATCTATGTTACTAATATACTGTAAAAAAAAAATAACTACCGATCTAGCAAATATGAATAACCTTTTTATTACTAAAAATGCTTACATACCAGTGCTTGGGAAGGAGTTTTGAGACATACACGGGTATTATGTAACAAAAATAAATCAGTTATAAAAGAATCTTAATGTGAATATACACATTTTTTATTGGTTTATAATATAATGGTAACCCCGCCTGCACTATCAGTATACGCTGGCGGGGGTCACCAGTCAGGAGTGATACGAGTATTTGCAAGAATGAAGTTAAATCAGGTAGCCCATCATGACGGATTCAACAAGAATTAATCATGATAGTTTCCAAAGAGAACCGCGTGGCAGTCAACCTAACAGGGTATATTGCTAGCAATGGGGCCACTAGTCCTCATTACTGACAATCCCTATCTCCTCGAATACACACACTTAGGTGCCGTAATTCTGAATGATAATTGATCTTTGTTCTAAAGATGAGGAAATCATTAAAAAAAAACTACCAATAAACAAGATTATAATTTGTCATCTATTAGGTGGAAACCTGTTTACATTATGAAATATAAGATTAATTTATGACATTTAATGACCTCTGACTACCACTGTTTATTTGTAATATAACTAATTATGAATAGCTTTGTGCCAAAAATGGATAGGTACTTAGTAATTGTTATTGAAAATAAGTTAGTTTTGTAATATATCTAAGACATGAAATATTTATACGTAGGATCGTTATTTTTATTAAAATGATATAAATCCATTGTTGTTTAATTAATCTACTACGTTATGAAGTTGCGAACATAATAAAATACACTTTAAAGTAAATAGGTACCTAGAATTAAAATTTAATATTTTGTAATAACAATTTATGGACATACATTTAGGACGCCTGTCAAGCGTGACAATTACTGTCATATCCCTTCTTATGGGAGAGACCTATGTTCAGCAGTGGACAGTTAAGAGCTGATATAATGATGATGATGACGATTTAAACAGTTTTATTAAGCACTGATTGGAAGTATATCTACTGGAAGTGCCACTATTTGTGTGATTTGAGAATAGAATAGAAATAATCTTCATTCAAATGTTCTTGTAAGTTCTTTTAAATCATTACTTTTATATTTTGTGTATCTGGGTTCGGGATGATATCTCCTAGAACTTGCAAGAAACTCAACAGTTACTATTTTCAAATTAATATGTACATGTATTAAAATTAGATTCTATTTATATGTATTATTAAATGAAAAATAAACAAGCAAACAGAGCAGACCAGTCGCCACAAGAAGCACCCGTTCACTAGTATGACGGATGAATCAGCTATAATTACGCTCAACCATATTTTAAGGAACTCAACTACCTAGCCCATTACATCGTCTCCAGTTAGGGCCTTATAGATAGTATGACTAGCTTCGACTTACTTGAATACATCCTAAGTACAAATTTCGTGATTATACGATGTACCTTATCATCATTTGCAGCTATTACTACAACATAAGCACCGATTTCATCTTGTCTTCAGATTAGTACGATAACTTTCAATAACGTCCAGATGAAGTCAAAACAATTGTCAAAATGACGAACAGTAAGTTCCCGTTATTCAGCTATATGTAATTATATATATAAGTATACAAATTTTAAAAATAAGAAAGGTCTCATTTTAAATTTCCTTTTTTTTCTTAGTATGTTATTTTTTTCGGTTATTAAATTTATAAAAAGATTTGAGTCTATAACTATTCGTTTATTGTGTTATTATAAAAAAAACTAAACATATTTTTATCATTAGATAACTAAATAGATTAACTATACTGGATAGTATATATATGTATGCGGTGCGTATGTAGGTGATCAAAATATATCTTTTGTTCCTTTAATAATCGTTGTTCATTTTATAAACTCTGTTATCTCCTTAAAATTGGATTTTCTACTTTCTGTTTTGTGTTTAATGCTTCATCCTGACCATTATATTTTACAAATCATTAGCCTTATTTTTAGTAATAATAGTATAAAATTTTAATTCATAATTACTAAAAAAACCTATCCAATATATCTATGTCTCTTTATTTCCTGTCCAGTTTCCCTTTCGTTGTAAGCTATTGGGTAATACTATTGCTAAATTAAAGAAAAAGAGAATAGGTAACTAATATAAATGAATATTGAATTGTTTTGTAATTCCTTTTTATTCTTTTTTTCTTTTAGAATTTGTAAATTAAACTATAAGATTTTATGAATTGATAGCCATTGTAATATAGTTCCTTTATACTTAAATAAGCAATAATTAATAATTAGGTAAGAGACCTTATTTAAAAATACTCAATATTTTTAACAAGTTACGTAGATTGTTCGACAGATACTGGTTATATTATAAAATATATTTTATTTATTGCAGTTGGCAACTTCGATTCAAACTTTAATATTTTGTTTGTCATTGTCATGTCACCACAGAGCAGGTAAGTTAATCACTATGTTACTTAAGAGTCGGCACTGGCTTTAGATTTACAAAACTATTAAATTTAATCTATACAATCATCTGAAATCATCAACACAATGAAATAAATAAATACTCATGTGCTATGTAGTTTATAACATGTTTTAATCTAAAATATTAATATCGATAGGTATTAAAGAAGATGTAAATATCTTTTATATTATATGATAACGCAAATCAATGAACGGGTTGCATAGACTTCAAAGTAAGTACGATCTTTTTTTATTGTGAAGTGACGCAGGCCTGCTTACTATTGTCAGTTTAAAAAGTCAAAACCTGTAATTTATTTATTTCTATTGGCGTCTTTTCAGATCTCTCTGACCTGGTTTAAAATTAAAGCATTTAAAGGACGTGATCCCTAATTATAAAAAAAAATATTCAGACAACGCTTTTAATATAATACTAGTTTAAAAATGTCTGCCTTAGCGTTCAAAGTGAAAAGCAAAAATGGTCAACAAGTACTAAAAGATTTGACCTCTAATAGTACAGTGGGTGAACTAAAAATGTTTCTGTCTAGTTTAACGGACGTTAGTTGCGAGAGGATTTGTGTGTTGTGCGGCTATCCACCGAAGCCTATCGACACCAGTGATGACAATAAGAAACTAAGTGATATAGGATTGAAAACTGGGGAAACCTTGATAATTGAAGAGAAAACGGCTCCAGCGGCACCAGCTCAACCTAGTAAACCCGCCAAACCCGTAGAGAATGGCGTGGTTTCACATGAAACAATAGGGCCTTGCAGACCTGGTATTCTAATGAAGAAAGTAGTGCCATCTGACAATTCGTGTCTTTTTACTAGTATAGGTAATTATTCACCTTTCTAATGCTGATGATTTATATATTAAACACACACAAAATTATCTAGCTACAATCTTGTATGAAACAATACTATTAATATTATAATTCTAAAAGTTTTTAAAGTTGTTTATATGTTTGTTATTCAATCATGGTTGAAAGGATTTCAATAAAATATTGTTACTCAGTTTATATCCTGACATGGTACATAAGATACTTCAAATAGGCTACAGGTGATTTTTTTTTTCTGCTTCATGTACACAGCAAAATCTTAATAAAAATAATTATCTACTTCTCCATTTTAAATAGGTACTATTATATATGTATAGCAAAGTTCATAATTGGTTGAAGGTGCATAGAGGTAATGGACATAAACTCTATTATATAATTTTAATAAAGGAGTAAGGCCATTTGTGTAGTAAAAATAAATATTGTCAACTATTATGGTCCATAATATAGTCTCTTTCAATAAATCACTTTCCATGATGTATCTGCAAACTCCTGCTTTCATATTACACTGATACTATGCAAGCGTATACCCATAGCAGATATGGGGTTATCATTTCTTTTTCATCCCATAAAATATTACATATATAGAGAGTCCATTAACCAGATTAATTGTTGTTGCAAGGCATTCAAATAAGGGGATGTTTAAGTATTACATAACACATATTTTGAAGATTTTTGATCTTCCTTTCTGACTGAGGTTCAGATAATTGAGACTTTACTGCAGAGTTTATGAATACATAACATTTTATTTTAATACTTCTATAGCATTTCTGTTATTTAACAAAATAATCATAATGTGTAATTGAATTCCAGGTTTTGTATTAAATGGCAATGTTGACACAAGTGTGCATACATTGATGCGTCAGATCATAGCAATGGAGGTAGCCAGCGATGTGGAGACGTACAGTGAGGCGATGCTTGGCCGGCCAAACGCTGAATACTGTGTCTGGATACAACAGCCCAGTTCCTGGGGTGGTGCTATAGAAGTATGTTGTAAATTATTATACAGTAGCTTTTTTAATGATGACAGTGTTCCCGGCATAGAATAGGCCACTCCTTCTTTTCTTGTGATTTAATGATCAAGGGATGGGCAACAGTCTTCCTGTTAAAATATCACCAAAGTGTAACTGCAGTTGCCAACCCCCCTGCCAAGTGTGGCAACTACTGGCAAAACTTTCATTATGTGGAAGATCTATGTTCAGCAGTGGACAGTTAATGACTGATATAATAATAAAAAAAAAAATGGAATGATAGCATATACTGTAGTGCAGGCTGCATAAAACTCCATTGTCGGGGGGAAAGGGATTGTTAGTAATGAAGACTGAGAATCCCATTGCTAGCAATATACCCAACCAGGTCAACCTCCTCGCGGTTCCCCTTGGAAACTATCATGATTAATTCCAGATGAATTCATCATGAGGGGCTAACTGGCCTGTTTTCATTCTCATCAATCACCCTTCACTGGTGTCCCGTCAGCGTACCCGTTAGCGCAGGCGGGGTTACCATTCTATTTTCATCCAACATACAAAAAAAACATCCATTGTCACTTACTAAAAAAATAGTACACTATTTTAGACTTTTCCACAATTGGTGCTAAAACGTAACAAACAAATAAACTCACTGTTACATTTATGATACTAGCTCTATCCCGTGGCTTCATTTGGCTGAATAAGTTAATAAAATGTCTTACATTCTATGTTACAACATAAGCTATCCATTTACCAAATTTTATTCAAAACTGTTCAGTAGTTTTTACGTAAAAGAGCAAAAAAATTACACTAAGAAAACAATGGGCGATCTTATCGTTAAAAGTGATCTCATCCAGACAACCTTTAGATGGAGTTAGACCAGTTATGAACAGTTTGATAGGAGGTAAAATGACAATTCTGTTATTTTTAAAAACATATAGAAATGTAGCAAGTAGCTATGTACAGTGACCATCTGTCTTATAGACAGACAAAACTTCTTAAAATTATTGTTTTGCCTTCTGGCATTTGGTTTTATTAAGAACCCCTACACACATATATATATATTTTTAAAAATCTCTCAGGTATAGGTTCGTTTAGTTACAATAAACATCAATAAGAAATTTTCTGCTATAGGACCACAAAAAAAAAAAAAAAAAATAATTGTAATTTACAAATTAACATTTCAGGTAGCGATTCTGTCCCGTTTCTACGGTCTGGAGATGGCTGTGGTAGACACTTTAAATGCTATAATCAACAGATTTGGTGAAGACAAAAACTATGGGCAGAGGGTGTTCCTTTTATTCGACGGAGTGCATTACGATCCATTGTATTTAGAACAATCTGATGTAAGTCGCAATATCCGTTCCTTATCTTATATTCTTGTTTACAACAATAATAATAAATGTCAAATATTATACAAGATTAGTACATTGTATGAGGATCTTTGACCTCTACAATCTAGAAGCATCCTTTTACTTATTTCAAGATATAGTAATTGGTTATGTGGTCTCGGCATTGAATAGGCCACCCCTTCGTCGTAATGTCGTATAGGTAGCAGCACCTCTCTTAAAACAAATTAAATTTTCAAACTGACTGCGTTTGCCAATCAGTCTGCCAAGTGTGGCAACTACTGGTAAAGCCTCCCAAAGAGGAAATATTTTAACAGTTAAAGGCTGCTATAATGATGATGATGATGATGATGAAAATATAATTATTATATGAATTTTCTATACTTGTATAATGGGAATTTAACTAACTTAAGCACCTTACGCTCCTTGAAAAAGACTTCTAGATGAAGTCAAAACAATTGTCGGAAAAGACAAACACAGTAAGTTCGTTAAATTCCTACTGTGTATGTGTATAGACATCATATTAAAAAATTATTCCGTGTGGTCCCGGCGTAGAATAGGCCACCCATTTCTTTCCTGTAGGTGTCGTAAGAGGTGACTAAAGGAACTTAATTGTAGATGGATGGGCAGCAGTGTCCCTCTTAAAACATCTTTACAAGCCTAACTGCGGCCAACCGTCTGCCAAGCGTGGCAACTACTGGCAAAACTCCCCATATTGGGGAAGGCTTATGTTCAGCAGTGGACAGCTAACGGCTAAAATGATTAAAAATGAAAATAAGTTTCAAAAATAATTATGATCGTGTTTTACAAAAAAAAAAAAAAAACTACATCAAGTGTGGTAAAACCAGCTATTTTGATTTAAAAACTAAATTACTGAGCCGATTTTGATAAAATTTCTATATAGTTTAGAATATCGGAAATATTGCATAACATGCACATAATGATTAATTTCTATGACCAATCTTTAGGTATACCTTTTTTGTCTGAAAGCATATATCCTTTCAGGTAAAAAAAGATTTTCCCAAATAATTTTAAAACTCACGATGTTATGAGGTAACAAACATATAAAAAAATACAACCGAATCGAGAACTTCCCTTTTTTTAATTCAGTTGAGAAAGGTGAATTAAGAATCTCCTATTTTTGTAAATTACTAAGTCCCTTGTAAATAATACAAAAGGATAAAGGAATCAAATATAAAATTATATATTCAATTTTTTTTTTACTGGGTATTATTTAGTTTATCTTTAACTGTACGGTTATTACCCTTATACATTCTACAGTTTTCTTTCAGCTTCTCAAACGTTGACTGTAAGAGATCCCTTTATGGGATAAGTCCGCCATTGTATATTAAATCATTTACCAGTGTTTAATCTGAGTTATGTACAATAAAAATTTTACAATACAATACAATACTCATTGCAGGGCGGCATCCAAACGGTGTTTCCAGCAGAAGATATGGACATATATAGGGAAGCGGAACAACTGGCCCACGAAGCGAAATCGTCCCGCCAATTCACAGATCTAAACAAATTCACACTCAAATGCGTTGTGTGCAACAAATTACTAACAGGACAGGCCGAGGCTCAGAAGCATGCGAAAGAAACAATGCACACGAACTTTGGTGAAGTCTAGCACACAATAGGACTGTATATTTAATTTAATTAATCAACCTTATTATGTTGTACGCTATGCGATATTTCTTAGCTCTCTCAACTCTGTGAGTTACTCCAATATATTATAATATAATAATATCATCATCTTCATCATCTTCCTACCCTTATCCTAATCATTTGGGGTCGGCGTAATATGATATTATCCATATTACAAAAAGATTTGGTTATTAATTTTACGACCGGCCACCTGCCTGACGTCAACCCTCTTTGGGAGTTATATAATAATATATTTGATCTATTTTAGTATTGTAGTACCGTCAGCAAAAACATCACAAACTGATTAATACACTAAATCGATGTTCTAATACATTTAGTGCCTGAATTATGTAGTATATGCACTTATATATATATGCTTGGCATATTTAGTAAATAGTATAGATATATTTTTTATTGAAATTGCTCATCTTTTCTTACCAATATAAAAAATTAAATAACTAGAAGATGGCTGTAGATGTGAGATATAAGAGAAGAAAAAAGAAAATGAAGTGTCTTAAGACTAATAGAGGTTAAAATAATATTTTTTTAAGAAATTTGTCTATCTGTGTTAATCTGTGTTTGTTCGGATACCATATAAAAGCTTTTTCGTCAAATTGGATCCGGTTTTCACAGTTATGTTTATAAAGGTGTAATTTAGAATATGGTATATTTTTTATTTCGGTACGCCATTTAAAAAAGTTCTATATGAATTATTTATTAGCTTTTAAATCCATGCATACGAAATGGCTGGCAAAAAGCTAATTTAAAAATAAGATTATAAAAATTCTAGTTAGACAATAATACAGTATCGATTAACGCCTTTTCTCAACGTTTTTTTTATTTGCTGATGGTTCTACCACGTCAATTCTGTATATTTATTATATAGTAAAATGAATTTGGTGGTGAAATATCGCATTGGGTACAAATATTATTTTTATTATGTAATCTTTGATTACTATATAAATGTTACTTGCTATTAATAGGCAGAGTATTTATTTATTTCTCTCTTTCACAGTGTAAAGAATCTCAAAGTGTATTTCGACCTTAATAATTATAAATTGACAATATAAAAGAGAAAGAGACATACAAGAGCGAGAAAGCAATGTGCGAGCATTCCCTGTACATTATAATAACCTGTAGTGGTTTAATTAATTGTTTTTGCGTTTTTAATTTTTATTTGATTTAAGTGTATATAGAATGCAGTAATCGGATGTAGCATGAATTAGAAATGAAGCCCATGAAATTGCATATTTTATGTTAAAACTCTATGAATTAAATCCTTATGTCCTAAGAAATTAAATGCACTTACACGTGCAGTGCAAAGAAATTTTGTCCTGCTAACGCTCAGGCTATGGAATGAGCTTAAGAGATTACAGTATGGGGTTCTTCAAAATGGATGTATTGAGGTTTCTTCAGGGTCGGCAACGGGCACGTGACACCCCTAGTGTTGCAGGCGTCCATAGATTACAGTGACCGTTTACCATCAGACGGGCTGTATGCTTGTTTACCACCTTTGTGGTATAAAAAAGTAAGTTCTCTAACCTAATATTTGTCGTATATCTTCGTTGGATACTTCTGATAGCCTAAGATCCCACCTTTAAAATCTGCAGGTATAATATGGTTCCCAGGTGAAATTAGGTAAATATTTTGGTAAAATCGTTTAACTTGTCATGCCTTTTGATGAGATTTACACCAAACGAAAGATTATTCTTTTCTATATATGGAAAAAAATACGGTAACATATGGTTTCCCATGAAAAAGGTCGCAAGTAAGGGTTGTTGGCATCTAAAATTTTGTTTTAGATGATGGTGCTATAGTTATAGAAAATTGGTTCCCTTTAATAAAACCCATGCTAAATTTCTGTTTAGTATAATTCTGTGATACTATTTTTCTATACGACAATATAGTTTGCCTATAAAACATTGGCCGCAAATAAGTGTTACCACTTGGCGACTGTTACTTCTTAGAACTTCTGTCTTATCTTCTTACAGACAACCTAAATGTTTCTTTGAAAAGTCTTATACCTGCAGAATTTAGCAGCGGAATCTCGGGCTATGAATGTTTAATGCGTAAATTGAGATTTACACGATCACCTATGAGCCGAAGTTCGGCAATCAAAATCGGAATGTTCCAAAAAATCGATTATTCGTTTGAAAATTTACTAAGCTGTAGTGATTGCGATGATTATTTTTGCAATTGGCTGTCCATAGTTTTTGGCAGCATCAACGATTTATAAATGTAAAATTGGTGGTATCTGTCTTCACGCCATATCCTTTATGGGATAGGCAGTATCCAGTGCCAAAGGTATACTTATTTGCGATAATACGATTCATTCTTTGTTAATGTAAAAATTACTTAAGTAATTGTTATAATTCTAATGTATTTTATTAATTCGATTTATCACTTTAGGTGTTTAATGTAAGATATAAATTATTTGGAACATAATGTACGTTCATGTGTATTTAAAAAAAAAATGAATCTAAATTGATTCTTTGGGCACAAAATATATTATAAAAATTGTCACCCTATTTTTTGCTATTACTAAATGTATAGATAATGTCCCAAATAACTTAATCTTATGATATTCCAATAAGGAAATTTATTTAAATCAATGCGAAAGTGGCGCCACCAACTACTTAAATAACGGCAAATATGTAGTCTGTAGAACTCTACTGATAAAAAGAGTGACTTTAAAAATGAATTTATAACGGAGGGAAAGTATTGTTTTTAACAATTTATTTTCCCGTAAATTACCATGGAGCAGGATGAAATTTTATAACACAGTGGCGCCCCTGTCGCAATAAATTGGTAGTAAGACTTCTTTATATAAGTACTCATAAGCTCTGCCTATTTCAAGTTATTGTAACAAGTTCCAAATATTTGTTTTCGATCCGTTCACATAGACATTTTTTAACGGTGTATATTTTGTTTTGATAGTAATAAATATTATTTATTATTTCACATGTGTATCATTTCTAACATATTTAAGTTAAATTCGCTTTACATAATTTTTAATGATTTATAAGCCAAAAGGACTCCGGACTTGTATCACATTCACAATTCTATTGCCAAGGAATTGGTGCTTGGTTGGTTGTTTTTTTGTTTGAATGATGAGATATGATGATAAAATTACAGGGTACTAAAGTATAGCACTGAGTACCACAGACGTCACAGTCTATTCTATTATACCCATATCTATAGCCAAAAGCTTGCACGTAGCTGTTAGCTCGTTTGTTTATTCCAATTTATTATGAAAGTACTTTGAAGAAGAAAGTACCTTATATTTACCTCTAGACTAGGCATATTTGTCGATAACTATACGAGATTTAAATGACTAATTATATCGATATTTTACGTGTGAGAAAAGAATGGCGAATATAGAAAGAGCTAGAAAAGTAGACCTTAATAACAATTCCAGAACAAATTATTATCCTGTCCGGTTGAAGTATGTCTACAAAGCATTAGCCTTTGTTTATTATTGTCACTACTATTTTGCATTGGCTTTAATAGTAGTCAACTCTAAGACCAGGGGGGAGAAGGGTTTATTAGGAATGCAAACTGTCAGTCACATTGCTAGCAATATACGCTGTCAAGTCGCCCTCCATATGGTCCTCCCTGGAAACTATCGCGCTGAATTCCTGGTGTATTCATTACGCTCGCCTATCATCATTCACTGGTGTCGCGCCAGCGTATACCGTTAGCGCAGGTGAAGAAACCATTTCACTATCATCCATTAAAAAATTCATGACCAAAGACACTACTAATCCGCGTAGGTGACTGATTTTCATGTCACAAAGATTCTCAACAAAGGAGTGACGTCTCTAGTTTTACATTTGTTTATTAGCTATGATAGCTAACTTCAAGCCAGTGGTGTTTGTTTAAAAAAGTTTAATAATACAACAAAAGGTAAACTTTATTCGATTTATTTTTAACACAAAAATGTACAATATCAATAAATATAATAGTCACATCGGCTCTATCACTTGTCATTACACCTAGTATTCATACAATGTTGTCATACAACACGATTGCTTATTTAACATAATACAATATAGACAAGTTATATTTAACATTAGAAATTGTGCATTTGTGTAGTGGGCGATCCACGGTATGTATACATTGCTTACTTTATTAAACTCTTCATTATTATTATATAATCAACAATATTTGAATGTAGACGCCGCAATCGAAATAATAATTTTGTATTATAATTTGTCATTATAAATAATCAAATTTATAAAGCACATACGAATTATAAATGTTTAATATTAAATTTGTCTTTATAAGTAGGTTTTGTACTGAAATAAAGGTAGGTTAGGTACGATTGTAAATACTTTGAAATAATTTAAGTTTAGTTTTTTTCATTTTAAAGATTGATATACGTATTTAAAAGTGAAAATACGTACTAAAATGAGTGATGGAGATTTAATATCTTTTATGAAATATCTATTTAATGCTGGACAATTTTTTTTTTACTATTTAATCGCAAAATAACTTCTAATGTGTATTTTATGCCTTACCCGCATAAAGCTTAATTTATTCTGAATAATAAATGAACCTTAGCCAATTTAGTTAAAGTCGAATTTTCATCAGTCTAACTTAAATAACAAAAACTAGTCCCGACTACATTCGTTACAAGGAATGAATTTGATCCCGAAAAAAAGAAATATAGTAAAAGTGGCAGTTTTTTCATTCTAGAATCGGTAACGCCTTAGCGATGCAAAATGAACCTTATCTTCACTCCCAATTGGAATGTTTTTTGTGTTCATTAGAAAAACAGCACAATCGTCGCCGTGTTAACTTGCAAAAAATGATATATAATGCCATAAGCTGAAGCATTAGCGATTATAGAAAACAAACGAAGTGAAAATGAAATAAATATAAGTCTAAAATATAAGTCTAAGTATCAAGACTGGTTTTGTATTGCCACCGTCTGAAATGTCATTTTTCAATAATAATCTTCAACATTTCTATTAATTACCATACTTAAATTTTGATAGTAAAAATATTTGAAATATTTTAAAAGGCAAATGGAGTAGTAAATACATATTTAGTGGCAGATTTATGTGAATAATGTTCTATGGTTAACCATTTAACGTTTACTTATTTAGAAATATTGTTAATAATTTATTTTTGAAAACTGACATATAATACAGAAATTACCACTTTTCGGTATGAATGACTTTAAAGGCAAAGCATGAAATTGGCATATATTAAGCGAACTCACGACAATTTAGTATACATTGAAACAATAACTATAGTATTGATATATCGTAGGATCAATCTTGTTTTAACAACCAATATTGGCTTTTAGCCAAGACATATTTACATAATGGGTTAATGAATTCTATGTGCATTTTATATGAATTGTAAACATGATAATATACCGAGCAAAATGCTAATCGCGAAAAATATATATTTTATTAATAGTAAGTAGTAGGTAGGTTTTTTTTTTATTGAAAATTCGTAAGTAACATGCCTGTATTAGCCTTTGTGATAGGAGAGTGCATTTATTAATTTTTTTAATAAGTGAATTATTTCTTTGAAATACCTACTTGGCGAAGTTGAAATTATTAGCATTGGAGGATTACATGCTCACAGCGATTTGAGAGTGACTATTGTTCTATTGTAGGTATGTATATAAATATAATTAATGTTTTTGTTACTAAAATAACAACAAATTTTTGGAAACAATTAGTATGGGAATAGATTTTTTTTTATGCAACTTAGAATTATAAACAAGCTGATGGTTCACCTAAAGTGCCAACCGTCGCCTATAGATACATAAACAGTACCATATACATAACAGAATATATGTGTAACATATCATTATGAAGAGAATTTACGTTTTATAATAAGTTTAACTTACAGCTTAAGTTTTTTTTTTTTTTTTAATTATGCTTTTAATAAAATCCAATAAGAATTTATTACACTATTATGATGACAAACAAGCATATGGCCCGTCTGATGATAAACGTGGTTACCGTGCTCTGTGGACACCCGTAGCATCAGGGATGTCATGTGCAAGTTGTTGACCATTGGCCACACATAAAAAAAAAACTTTTTTTTCTGTAATATATGTATGACAATGCAGACAGATCGGAATAACAACAAACAATTTTGAAGTTACTATATCAAGGAAATATATATATTAATAATGCCAACGATTTCGACTTAGCCAAGTAGTAATAACTACATTTCTCTGTCTACCCTGCAATACCACTATTGGTAGACACAATTTGTTCAAATATATTCATATAACTCACTGTGATATGAATAGATATATTTTTGTTCAATTTACATATAATTATATACATAAACATTATATTAGTATAAATATGTAGGAAATATAATTGTTAGTCACTTTACATGTATTTTGTACATAAAATTTATGCACATTTTTTTTTGTACTCGTATTTACAAGCACAAAAGAAAGACAATTGATTTTTACAATTTACAACACGATTTTGACATAAATATTTTTATAACTACATTAGTTAATTAGTTTTAAAATCTCAAGATATAGGAATATTTTGCAGAAACATCACTAGCTAGTCTATAACGTTAATATGCACCTTTGGAGCGATTTTACAATTTACCTTGGTACGACACGATATGATACCGTACGATTATACCGTCACGATATAATAGGGCAACAAAACATGTATATAATTACATAGAGTCGCTATTAATTTTCTGTATGAGCACGCCAATTTATGAATCCACTCAATTGCATACATTCTAGCTCTACTTACAATATTGACATTCGTGACGTTAAAGTCGTACGCAATCGTGACGTGCTACGGTAAATTACAATAAACGCGCCATTAGAATGAAAAATTACTAATGGCCTATACATGTAATGTTACAGCTTAAATACCTACATGGAACGTTAGCAATATATGTCAAAATACAGCAGTGCGGGAGCTCGTGTGATGTAACATGTTACGTAATATTACATGAGGTCATATAACATGTAAAGTTACATGTTACGAGACCTCATATAATTTTTAGTCAATACAGCTTAATATTCAAGCGGCAGCTCCAATTAAAGATTAATAAAATACAATGAAAACACCTACCTTTATACAATTATATTTTCAAAATTTTCTTTACAATATTTTATATAATTTACAATTTCAAAAAAAGCATAATACAAAGATATTGCTAATATTACAATAAAAACTTTCCCCTTATAAACACTAATATATTTTTTGGTCACTAAATAACGTGTAAAGCAAGCTTTTTGCATGGATTTAATATTAAATGTCAAATTGTTTATTGATTGGTAAATTTTAAATTTTCACGTTTTTACACGTTTTATCGCGTCGGGTTAATTTCAAAAAAATATATTTATATATTTATCGATTTCTGAGTAATGCCGGAATATGCTGTTCCATATTGACAGTACCTTCTTTCGTTCATAGATTTTTTATTACAATTGTTTAGACAAGATTTAAAATAAATTTCAAAATGACTGCTATTGGAATTAAGATTAAAAATGGTCGAAGAAATTAACTTAAAATTAAATAAAACAATATTAAATACACAACAAATATTGCAAATCGAAATACTAATGGACTGGTCACCCCGTAACATATTGCTAGGAATAGTAAGTCATAATTGTAATAGTTAAGTCTGTAATAAATAATGATAGGAATACACGATAAAATCGAAATTGTCAAAGTCCTTTTAAAAGTATTCTATTGGTGAAAAGTATTTTATCTTTTACCAAAGAATTAAACAGTTAAAACGAGAACAGTGACCCCCTTAATAATAGAACCTTTTATAAACCTGTTTTGTCTATTTATTTATATAATAATATAATCCAGCACTCATGCACTTTACCTGCTTTCTCAATGTAATGAGTTGGCTGGAAGAGAACTCTTTCAGAGATAAGTCCATCCTTTCTCACAATCTTTATATCTACGTAATTTACAAGTGCAATAAAGAATATATATTTTTTTTTAATTTGAAAGAAAGTGACAAAACAATAACTAAAATAGATTTTTAGTAGTTTTTATGAATAAGAGGATTAATCTCCCATATTGATTCGACAACAAGACAGGTCCGTGCGTGACTACTTCGGTTCTAGTTCTAATTTACTTAAAAGGACTTATAATTTCGATTTAACCCGTATACAGGGTTACCCGTGATGTGTATACTAAGACAAAAACCAGAGTTAACACTCATAAAAATGGACAATTTGGTCTGAGAAGCATAGTTGAAATTTTAAAGTATTTTATACAATTTTCATATTAATAGAATACGTAATAAAACCGTTTGTATAAAAGCCCATTATTTCTGAATTTTCTACTATTGTAAAGTAATCGCGTTTCATGAATAGTATCATAGTATCGGCTTAGTATAAGTTACGGGTAACCCTGTATAAAAACCGTACTAGTCTACAAAAACACATAGTAAATCTAGTTATTGGAAAATCATATTTATACTAATAGGTGATACAACTGAATAAATAGCTAATGTAATACACACAACCATAGATCTGTTGCTTTTGATTACAGTCTACAAGACTCCTAAATTATTCTTTCCTTCTCTTCATCAGCCATAGTTTAATAAATAAGTACTATACTTCGTTGAATTTATTTCAGGGTTGGCAACGCGCGTATAGTATTGCGGATAGGGTTTCGTCAGATATAAATAAAACAGTAGTTCTTGAAGGGTCTTCAAATGTTTTATACCGCAAAAGTCGGCCACCCGTCTGATGCTAAAGGCGCGTTGTTTCGTAACTGTTACTCCAGTCCATCGTACAATGACTATATAGTCTAATGTAATGGAAGACTCTGAATTAATTAAAGTTGTACTAAGAATAATATATATAATTACAATACACATAATGACTAACAATAGTTATTATTTAGCTATACTCCGCTTAGACAATTGTAGATCAATAACATCTAGATAGAGCGTCTCGTGAAAAACGCTTAGACAAAAAGCGCCTAACTTTTAATTAAAAGTTGCGAGCTTTTTAACTAATGTTTGAAAGATTGCATTAATCTTATGGTCCAAAAAGAAATATTATATGTATATTCTGAATTGTGGACTCTTATTATACAAACTGTGATTTTATTTACTAATATTTATAATTACACAGGGTCAAATCGAAATTATTAGCATTTATTTATTTATTATATTTTCTCATACCATAAATAATTTTCTCAAAAAAATATATCATATGGATGAAAAAACTACAAAAAAAATTTTAAAGCCCCCTTCTTATTATGGGAGGTAATTACTTTGTCGCTTTTACATCTATATTGGAAAAAAAAACCGTTTCACTGGTAGAGCACTATCTTCAAAGAATGCTAATGATTGCAACATCGCTATGTTACATCATATTAAGTCTTAAAATTTTAGGTGAACATTCGGTATGAAAAACGCCGCGTCAACCTACGGTTGACTGACCGTTTATTTTTGGAATGTGTTTCGACACGATGCTCCATCTAGATGTATTATGATCCAGTTCACTTTTCAATTTTAGTTTTTTATCATGATTCAAGTGGTATTACGAAAGAGCAATATTTTATGAATTCAGGAGTCTTGATAATTACTTTTAAATCAGTCTATTAATAATTTTAAAGTAGGTACAATGTTTAAGGGCCAGCGTACAATATTCAATTATAGAATGTCAATAAGTTAGTATTTATACATACAGGGTTAGATGTAAAAGGTATACCAAGGCTAAAGCCCGTGATAGTATTCATTTCAAAAAATTCAACTTTCCCATGTAATTTTTGGAATTTTCATACAAGTCACTTTGTTGCATAATCGGTTTAGTATGAGAGGTCAAAAATATGAAATACTATTTTCACACTATTATTTTTGAGGAGAACGTTCAGTTTCATTAACACTAGCTGGGTTTCGGTTGCTTAGTATATCCTTTATGACAACCCTGTATAAGTTAGGTGTGATCGTTCAACATTTAAGGTCATCAGCAGAGAGGATCCTACGACTTTGGTCTCTTCAAGTCTAAGTTCTAAGTCATACGCATTTCAAGTTTTAGTCTTTCAAGTCCATTCCTAAACCTACGAACCTACCCAATTTCACTATAGTAACAAACCACACAAAGAATCACTCATACATTAATACTGTAACGGAACACATAATTCGTTACAATACATATCACATACACCTTTGTCCATTTTCACATATGGTTTTAAACAGTGTTGCCTAATAAATCGATAGTTACAGTTTGCCCTATCGATTGTATCGGTATAAATTATATCGATACTGTGTATTTAATCGTAACAATAATAATTATATTATTAAAAAAAATTTAATTTCAAAATAATTAAATGGAATATAATTCAATCATCAACATTTTTTGTCTTATCAATATAAAGTTTTAAACAATTTAACTGAATACAATCGAATAATCGTTTATTTTCGATACAGAACCATCGTTTGTACCGATTATATCGATAATTGCTTCAAAATAATATTGGAAAATATAAACAATAAAATAAAATCAATAGTACTATCGTGTACTTTTATTGATACTTATATATTAATAAATGTTGGTACTGTTACCGATTAATCGACAATTTAATTCATTTGTTGCTTCAATCCAAGCGATAGTTCGACTAACCCTCTGTACGGGCATCCTGCGATTTCCGCGTGTAGCATTTACTAGTTTAATTTTAGACATTCCGCGATTTCGACATGCTCGCTTTTTTATGTTTATTGACGACTCGCGATTTTTTTTTTTTTGTAGATTGATATTATTTATCAAAATCTCGCTAGATGGCTATAATACTATTGGTTGTTAAAGCGATGTAATTTTATTGTTGTGAAAAAAAAAACGCAGTCAGAAGGCTTAATCGATATTCACCGATTATGAGGCAACACAAGTTTGATACTTGAATCGTACCATCGTAAAGGTATCGAATTGCAGTTAAACAACTAAGCGGCAGTGTATAAAAATATCACTTATAAACTACACGTCATTGTTAATCCAATGATCCACAATTTCTGTTGTATCAGAAATAAATCGCTCAAAGCACTCCGAATTTAGAATGTCGCAAGAGTTTTATTGCTCAGATAATTAGTAATAATTATAAAATTATAATAAAAGAGGATATAAAAAAAAATATTTCAATAATTCTGGGAATTGTTCAAAACGATTAAGACACCATTTGGAGACACATGGCTTGTACTTACTTGCATGATTCTCTAGTAATTTATTTGACATATTTAACAAAGTTGTTTAATAAAAAAAAATGCTAAATTGGTTTACTAAATAGATTTTTATAACTCAAAATAAACTATATTGATAGTTTGTTATTTTTACTAGTTTTGTTATTTATTCAGATATGAGTTTTTATAATAAAAGTGTCAATTTATTAAATATGCCAAAAAACTAGAGTATAGTGTAATTTCTTAGATATTTTTATTTTTTTATTGAACAATCAAAATTACCTCCTTTTAATATTTCTGTAGAAATTAGTCTAATAATATTATTCATAAAAAGGCAAACGTCCAATAAACTTCTTTACTATACAAATGTTCCGTCTCTTTCTTTTAAGTCTAATACTTCATTTGCAAGAAAGAGACAAAACACAAAAATCATTAGAAGTTTATTAATTTTTATGAATAATAAGTTACTGCGATCTCGCCGTTGAAAATCTTGGTAGAGAGATGCCAAATTTGGTTTCCAAACCGGTGAGGACTGGCATGGCCACTTCGTACCCGCCTATGTGGTCTGGTTTCTTCTTCGTTTCTTCGATAGAGGTCGCCACGTGCAACTCTGAGCCCGTGGGCCGGCTGTAATCAAACATTTAAATTGTATTGCAACTTTTTATACAAGGTGCGTTTTTTATAAGTTCCTATATGTCGAATAATGTATAAAAACATTACTCACGATCCACCAAAGTCGACGTAGAACAAACGCTGTAAAATTTCATACGTGACCAACGTTACGCCGAACTGAGGCGAGGAGCGGAACACGCGCGCTGCAAAGTAATAACAATAATAAAGTAAAAATATAATCATTAAAAGTAGTTGTTATTTTAACTATTCTGTTTTGTCTCTTTATGTCAAAGTGAGAATTAGCGCAAAGGAATGAGACAAAATACATCAATATTTTTATTACAGTAATTAAATAAAGAAAAAAATACAACGTACGAGTAACAGAGGGTTTACCAGAGGGAGACTTTGTATAAAAGTCGATTGCTTGGGCACCTCTGTCCCATTCGTGTTTCAACCGTGAAGCAGTTGTGTTTGCATGGCTGTGTTTCGGTTTGAAGGGTGGGATATGGCGTGAATTTACTGGGTACAGAGGAATAACACCTGAGTCCTCAGGAATGGCAACGCATGGGGGTATCATGGGCGAAACAGTATACTCTGTTATGTCCATGGTACTGCTCATGTCTATAGGCGACGGTTACCACTTTCCATCAGGTGGGCCGTCAGCTCGTTTGCCATTCTAAGTTGTATAAAAAAAAAAATAACAACCAACCTTCGGTATAAAGTGACCGAAAGTAGCAAATTGTATGCAATTTGAAAAACTGTCTAATCCAAATGCTCACCTAACGCGCCCTTCCAGAAGGCTCTGGCGCCTTCTTCCGCGTAAATTTTCCTAGCAGCGTCGAATACGCCATTGTAGGTCGTTTGACCTGACCGCGCTACCACCTGAAATTAATAATAATATTTCTTTATTTATAGATTACAAAGATCCATTTTTGTTAGTAACAATTGACTTAAACTATGTTAGTTGAATGAAATTAATATGATTAAATGAAAACAGTATAGTAATTTATGTATTTATACAGTTCACATCACATTAGCACTTTACTATCTACTGCTGGACATACGCCGCTCCATAGACTCTATAGAGGGTTTTGCCAGTAGTTGCCACGCTCGGCAGGCGGATTGGCAAAAGCTTAGGTTTTTGTGATGTTTAAAGAGGGACGTCCCTGCCTGTTTCTTGACCATTAAGTTAACTTAATCGCCTCTTATGACAACCACGGCAAAGAATAGGTCCTATCTATGCCGGGATCCCATGGTAAACAGTTTACATCATTAATATTTACTGATTCTTTCTCATTTACTCTTTTTTTTTAATATTTTCATTTAATTGATTGTCAATTCCTAAAATAATACATGTCTAGACTGTATTAACTGTTTCTCGTATCGAGTTGCACAATTATGGAACAGACTCCCTTCCCACATACAAGAGAGCCCTTCAATTACCTCTTTCAAGAAAAGGTTGAAGTTACATTTTCTTTTGTTTGAGTCATAATCTTAATATTTCTTTTTTCTAATTGAACTGTCAAACCTTAAAATCATTTAACTAAATTTCTATTGTTGGTAGTATATTCATTTATTTTAACATCCATTGTATAAGTAGGTAGGTATTATATTTATTTATAGTATATGTATTTATGTAATATTTTATTATGTATCTTAATATTTTATTTAACTGTGTATTTGTTTATATACTCTAAATATTAATAGTTGTAGTACTTCAGCTGCCCGCTAACAACATGTTTTCTAACTGCATTGGGTTGACTGGAAGAGATCTCTGTCAGAGATAAGTCCACCCTTGCTCACAATATTTATAAATGCATTAACAATGTAATTTACAAGTGCAATAAAGAATATATAAAATAATAAATACCTGTAGTCGCGTCTTGATGACGTCAGCGGGGGTGACGAGCGACGCGGCGGGGATACCGGCGATGGCACCGGCCGCTAATAACGTCAGTGGATGGTTGTAACCATTTTCGTCTGCAAACTTTGCCTGGTGGCAGAAATACAACATGTCATACTGTACTTTACACAATTTTTTTTTTAATGGATGACAATGGAGTTGTATCACCGCCTGTGCTAACGGTATACGCTGATAGGGCACCAGTGAGGGATGATAGGTGAGAATGAAAAGGCAGGCCAGTTAGTCCATCATGATGAATACATCTGGAGGAGAGGGGGGATTGTTAATAATGCGGACTACCAGTCCCATTGTTAGCAATAACCAATCAGGTCGACCTCCACGTGGTCCTCTCTGGAAACCATCGTACTGAGTTCCATGTGACTTCATCACGATGGGCTAACTGACCTGCTTTTTCATTCTCACGTATCATCTCTCACTGGTGTCCCGCCAGTGTATACCGTTAACACAGGCGGGGTTACCATTCCATTATCATCCATTAAAAAAAATACATCTGGAATTCAGCACGATGGTTTCCAGAGGGGGACCACGTAGAAGTCGAGCTGACAGGATCTATTGCTAGCACCGTGACTGATAGTTCGTATTACTAACAATCCCTTCCCCCCACTTTACAACACCCACGGTAAAGTGAAAAGTGATAAATAAAAAAGGTAATAAATTTACCTTAACATGAGCATAAGCCGGGAAGTATATGGCACTGAAGGGGACGTCTCTCAGGAGGCAGGCCTTCGCGCCCTTGTACAGTCCGAAGAGGCCGAGGTCCTTGACGACGTTCCACGCGCGGACCTTGCTGCCGCTCGCGATCTCGCCAGCCACTTGGAGACGGATCTTCACTATCTCCAGGGGATTCGTGAATACTACTTGGGAAGCACCCGCCTGGCACAAAATGGGCAATTTAATAGACAATTATTTTTCTACGCCCATCATTCACATGTATGATAATTTTGCATAGTATTTACTCTGGTAAATCTTAATGATAAAGGGAAATTCAAAACCGTCTGCTTGGGTACTTCTGTCCCATTTGTATTTCTGCCGTGAAGCGGTTATGTTTACAAGGCTGTGTTTTGGCTTGAAGGGTGGCAATGGCAATGAAATTAAATTCTATAGTGATCGGTTAAGCCGTTATTGCGTTATAAGGTAACAAACAGACAAACAAACAAATTCTCACATTGATAATATTAATATTGTAATGAACGATACTCACACACCCGCCAGCAAGTATTTCGGCGTACAACGGAATATTCCCCTTCTGGTCCATCAATTTGTCACGGACAAAGTCATTGACCTGTAAAAAATATTATTAAATTATATAAAATATTTTAAACCATTCTATAGCCTTAATATATTTTTTTTAATCAAGAAGTCTTATGGAAGAGAGATTTTTTTTTTGTAAAATAATTGTTGACATTTCTTCAAATTTATCACCTTTATTTTGAAATATACAAAAATAATTTTTACATCAATACATTGAGAATTGTACAACTGATATTGAAACCTAGTACATCACTTTAAGGTTTCTTCTTATTTGGATTAAATTCAGAATTAGTTATTGTTTTCTATACACATTTTGTTTATGTTAGTGTGAATTTACAGGGTACAGAGGATTAACACCTGAGTCCTCAGGAATGGCAACGCATGGGGGTATCATGGGCGTAACAGTATACTCTGTTATGTCCATGATACTGCTCATGTCTATAGGCGACGGTTACCATCATCAGGTGGGCCGTCAGCTTGTTTACCATTCTAAGTTGTAGGGTGGGATATGGTAGTGAAATTAGAGGGTGGGTCGTCAGCCATACTCAAAATTCCCATACCCATATATTTCATACCCATTTGCCATTGCTTACGTACCAGATAGCCAGTAGCCGGTGCAGACGTAGTAGATGCACCGGCGGTATGGAGAAGCTTTTCTGTTACTTTTGTACCCAAGCTATGCGTACACTTGTCTCTGTACATTTTTTTTACGCAACATAGAATAGCAAATAAGCCGACGGCCCACCAGATGGAAAGTGGTAATTGTCGCCCATAGACATGAGCAGTACCATGGACATAATAGAATATACTGTTTTGCCAATGATACCCCCCATGCGTTGCCATTCCTGAGGACTCGGGTGTTATTTCTCTGTACCCTGTAAATTCACTGCCATATCCCACCCTTCAAACCGAAATACAGCCATGCAAACAACTGCTGCACGGTAGAAACACAAATAGGACAGAGGTACCCAAGCAATCGACTTTTGTACAAAGTCTTCGCCGTCTTTTATATTACGAAATCAATCACCAAGTGCCATCTTTCACTTGTACCACCTCCAACCCTAAACAGTAGGGGGGAAAGGGATTGTTAGTAATGGAGACTGAGAACCCCATTGCTAGCAATATACCCAACCAGGTCGACCTCCTCGCGGTACCCCCTGGAAACTATCATGGTTAATTCCTGATGAATTCATCATGATAGGCTAACTGGCCTGTTTTCATTCTCATCTATCATCCTTCACTGGTGCTCCGCCAGCGTATCCCGTTAGCGCAGGCGGAGTTACCGTTACCATACCATTTTCACCCATCAAAGAACCCTGAACATAATAAAAAAATAATGAATACTTACCGTAAGTTTGATAGCCTTTTCTGGAGCCACTCCAATCAGCTGAGGAACAAGGCCTCTGTAAAGGCCGAATAAACCTTCGTGACGGATGACCTTCCGGAAACAATCCAGAGAGTTCCGGTACGCCACCTCGCCGACGAAGGAGCCGGTGCGTTGGTTTTGCATTCTTGTTTTCACTAAGTCGATGGGGTACACGGCTGATGCACCCACAGCTGTGTAATGAATTAATATTTAGTAAATATATTTTATTATTTATTTATACTTTACTAGTCTTTACTCACGTCTTTATCTGCATGACAGAGATTAATTGAATGACTGAGATAAAAAGTAAACAGGTAAAAATTCTGTTATCATCGATTAAAAAAAATGACCTAACTACCTACACCAGGGAGGGATTGTTAATTATGGCAATTAAGGGTCCCATTGCTAGTAATATATCCAACTAGGTAATTGACCACGTGCCCCCCCTGGAAACCATCGTGCTGAATTCCAAGTGTATTTGTCACGATGGGCTAACTGACCTGTCTTTTCATCCTCACCTATCATCACTCGCTGGTGTCCCGCCAGTGTATACCGATAGCGCAGACGGGGTTACCATTCTATAATCCATTAAAAAAAAAAAAACTACCTATACCTGTCATTCCTCACTGGTCCCCGCCAGCGTTTTGCATTTTAATTCATTAAAAAAATACATTTTTTATGGGACGAGTCGGTGTTCAATAGCGAGACGTTAACAGGTTCTTATGGTATTCTATGGAAAGGAACATATTATTGTTATATCAGTCCTTAATTGTCCACTGCTGGGCATAGGCCTCTCTCATAAGGAGATTTTGCCAGTAGTTGTCACGGTTGGCAGGCGGATTGGCATTCGCAGTTAGGCTTTGGCGATGTTTAAAGAGGAACGCGGCTACCCATCCCGCGTCTATTAACCTCCCGTAGTCGCCTCTTAAGACACCAACGGTAAATGAAAAGATGGCCCATTCTATGCCGGGACCACATGGCAATATATTAATGATTTTAAATTAATATAAAAACCAAGTTACTTACCACCGGCAACAGAACCAAGGGTAAACCTATATGTATTCTCCAATATTTGTATAAGAAAACTACGCTCCTCTGGACTCTGTAACAAGCATAACACACGTATTTGTCCGTTTCCTATCGAAAAACAATTAGCCAATTAGCGTAGTTCGACTAATAATTTTGTAAATGTTTTTACATTTTCAACTTTATTAGTGTGTAGCACAAGCTATATTACATTGGCAAAAGTTATTGATAAATAAATGAGAAGGTGAACTATGGGGAAAAGTTATAGAAAAAAAACCCTTAAAATAGAGATGATTCTACATTTCAATAGTATGTACGTGTCGTCATCATTGCCTTGCCTTTATGCCATTATTTATTTAGAACTAACTGTATCCCGCATATTTGTCCACGTGAATTAGTACCTATTTGCTAAGTTAAGATATAACCTACCCGTGCACCAAATTTCATTCAAATCTGTACAGTAGTTTTTGCATAAAAGAGTAACAAATATCCATCCATCTTTACAATTTTTCGCATTTATAAAGTAAATAGGACAAACGTAGCATGTTTACATCTTTCAACGATTCCTATCATCATACTTGGTGACTTTAAAATAATTTATACACCAATTATAATAGGAATTTCTTTGTATAACCGGCCAATGTAAATCTACTAGTCCGTTAATATTACGCCCTCAGCGGGAGACGCCTATTAAATTCGGTGGGTTATGTGAAGCGAATCCTATTATGTTTCGTGTAAAATGCTTTATAAATCCTCTGGGCTCACTTCTCTTCCACACAGTCCGTTCAATTTTTCTTTTGTCCTTCCCATTGGCATATTTAACATTTTCCTGGATTAGCGCGGTGCTTTAAAATGGGTGTATATAAACTCTCAAATATCTTTGTCGCTCCGATCCTAAAGTCAACTATAAATTTGGCCCTTTAATAAACGTGTCTCTGTAAAGCTTTGCTCGAATCCTGATGTGGGCACCAGACAGCACTGAGGTAGGCACGACTCCCCTTCCTCCCCCATCCTAAATATGCCTATGGCTCTGATATTATGTCTTAATGCATGCTGTACATGGTGTTCGAGTTGGGGGCCTGGATTCCTGAGATACAGATCTCTGATCTAGTTTAGGGTCCAGTCTCCCATAAGTTTTACAGACCATTGTAATTATACATATATAGTTGTATTTTTTCATGTAACTGTATTTTTCTGTAAAATTTGTGGAGAAAATAAATAAATAAATTATGTCGTATTTTTACCAAAAGGTCAGACTTATTCCCTAGTTCTTGTACTAGTATACCTTGCGAGACCAAATAACGAACATCTATTGTGGATAAGCCAGTACACCCAGACTCGAGACAACTTGTAACTAAATATTGTAATACTTTATCCCTAAATTGTTCCGAACTGAGAATTGAACTCAGGGCCTATTTACACAAAGCTTCAGTGATCAACACTTTGGTGTATCAAAAATCATGTGAATTATATATTTAGAATAGGTTGAGTAAATAAAAAGTTTATGTAGTTTGTAATTTAAAGCTTACTTATGATCTTCATAAACACGTCAAATCTCTCATAAATCTATTTTAGCTATTGAACAGTTTTGTCTCTTTCTCTTGTACTAAATTTCCAATTTGAAAGAAAGTGACAAAACAGTGTAATAAATAAAGTGACAAAAAGTTAAAATAGGTTTATAGAATGTCTTAGTTTTTATGAATAAGGGCAAGTACCTCGTAGTGTATTTGAGAAATTAAAATAAACATACAATCAAGTAATATCGTGAGGATTCTCTATTGCCATTTTTTTTTTACTGGCAGCAGAACAAAATAAGAGAAGCCCTCTTCTTTCCAAAAGGCATAAATTGTTAGTTTCAAGTCGACAAAAGTTATTATATAGGGTGAAAGAGTTGAGTTGGCCAGAATGAAAACAGCTGATTTAAACGAATGGTCTCAGATCAGATGCCAGATTATTTTCCCACCGGAAATGCACTATAGTCATATAATTAACGATACTTAGTTTTGACGCCGCGCAATGTATTTAAAATTTTACGACGTACTGTGCTCCACGCGACGCGGGATATCAACGGCGCGCGGTCAACGGCGCTTCTTCGTAGGTAGTTCTCGTACACTTGTAGCGTTGACATTACACAGTTGATTCCGCGCGTCGCGATAGGATTTTAATACAAATAACAAATTACTGTTTTCTGGTATTTCATAGTAATTCACTATAAAATACTATTATTTCTTTATATTACGACATAATTTTAAATGAAAAAAGAGGAAAATGTTTCAAATTTTCCGAAATAAATTTTCCACTGGTTTTCATTTCAGATTAATAGTCTTAATTCACTGATTCAGTTTTTGCCAACCTGTGTGTCTACCATGAAATGAAATCCCGAATTTTCGGGCTCAATTTCGTGTTTTTGTTCGTACCGAAATCGATCCTGTAAATGGAGCTTAACATTTCGTTTGTCATAAATCCTACCACAAAAGTCCAAAGGAACGATACTTTAGAACGTTTTAATATTTTTAAACGGTATGTATTGTGTAATTTTAATATTAAATTTGTGTCTCGTTCGGATCCGAAATTTCGGAAAACATTTCATGGTAGGTCCTCTGTTTCTTACACCCTGTATAATAATAAAAAGTCATTGTCAAGGTGACAAAAATTATTATAGAGCAACATCCTAGATCGGGCCATGTTTACTGTAATATACATATTGCGTAAAACCATAAGTGAATTGTGAACGTAATAAAATAAATGTTACTTATCCTACAAGTAACGTTTGTTTTTAATAAAGCGTCATCAGTGGTACTGTAAAAGTGAAAAGCTGTTTAAATATTTAAATTGCTTTAGAACAGAAAATATGGCGAGATATTGGTCGATATTTCTATATATATATATATTACATAGTGTATTTTAAATATATTAGAGATTTAAAAGAACATCTGTTGAGTTTCTTGCGAGCTCTTCTCAATAGATAACAAGTTTCCAAACCCTGCAGTAGAATTATCAGAGGGAGACTTTGTACAAAATTCGATTGCTTGGGTACCTCTGTCCCATTCGTGTTTCAACCATGAAGCAGTTGTATTTGCATGGCTGTGTTTCGGTTTGAAAGGTGCGATATGGCGTGAATTTACTGGGTACAGAGGAATAACACCTGAGTCCTCAGGAATGGCAACGCATGGGGGGTATCATGGACGAAACAGTATACTCTGTTATGTCCATGGTACTGCTCATGTCTATAGGCGACGGTTACCACTTTCCATCAGGTGGGCCGTCAGCTTGTTTACCATTCTAAGTTGTATAAAAAAAAAAAAAACTTAAAAACATATGACGATTTTAAATTGCTTGTAAACAAGTCTATTTAAATAAAGATGATTTAAATTTGTAATGTTGTAATAAGATTTAAATGTTGTTTTCGCTTCTCTTCTATGTGTTTGTTTGTTTGTAACAGTTTTTGTACATTAGTCTCATAGGGGAAAAAGTTCTTAAAAGAAGAACGAGTACAAAAGCAGACTTATCCTATAAAAGTGATTTCTTCCAGATAACCTCTAAATGTTTAATGTGAATTGGTGGACACAAATAATCACGTGTTTAAATTTAATATGTGTATCAATAACACGAAAAAATTAAGATGTTATTGTTTTTGTTTTAAATAAATAGATATAATCAAAATTTATTATATATATTTATTTATTTATTTCGCTGGAATTTGGAACCTTTACTAATATTTGAAATTTAGTATATACATACTATATGGGATATAGAAGCAAGCTTTTTATCTCGGTCAGTGACGCGGACGAAGTTACGCGTAAAAGCTAGTTCAAAATAAATCTTTGTGCCCTAAATGTAGTAAAATGAAGGACAGTGGTTCAGGCATGATAAAACTTTTTTTTTTAATATTTCAAGCATATAAAGCTGAAATTAAAAGTGTATCTATAATTGTAATGTTCTATTTATAATGGGAGATTAACCTTTAGAATATATATATTGTGTCAATACATTTTCAACCTTATTGTAGTAGGTATTTGTACTATAAGTGTAAAGAAAAAAAATTAAGACCAATATCTCACCATACTCTTTTTATATGTAATGGTAAAAGAACATAGAAACATCATGAACTCGTGTGACCTGTACTTACCATGATGCGTCCCAAATAGTTTATTAATTGATAAGGCTCTCTTAATATATTTACCTCCTCCTTTTGTGCATTGAAAGAAAGAGAAAAATACAGAGCAATAAGTTAGTGATGTTTCCTATAATAGTTCTTAACATAACAACACAAAGTCCAAATTACACTAAACATACATTTTTAATAAACGTGTAATCGCGCTGTCGGCTCCTGCAAGAATTTCGTAGTGTTGCGTTAAAACGAAACAGCTATATACGGTTAGTGTGAGAGTGAAAAAGACGGATGTATACTTACCGAGACCGCCCTGATTTCGGCGACTCTTCGTGTGACCTGCTTGAAGTATTGTTCGGGCGTGATCGAGTTGAGATCATTGTATATGATTCGACTGAAAAGAGCAGAAATAATAATATTTAATTTTATTGCTTTTTATTGTATCAATTGAGATAGTAGAGAGAAAGAGAGTAGATTCAGCAATTTTCATATGATATAGCCCTGATTCACGTTAACCACAATAGTATTCATTATTATATCAGTCGTTAACTGTCCACTGCTGGACATAAGTCTCCCCCATTATAGAAGTGTTGCCATGCTCGGCAACCGCAGTTTTTTTTTATGGGTGAAAATGGTATGGTAACCCCGCCTACACTAACGGTATATGCTTGCGAAGCACCAGTGAAGGGTGATAGATGAGAATGAAAACAGGCCAGTTGGCCCATCATGATAAATTCGTCAGGAATTAACCATGATAGTTTCTAGGGAGAACTGCGAGGAGGTCGACCTGGTTGGGTATATTGCTAGCAATGGGATTCTCAGTCTCCATTAATAACAATCCCTTTCCCCCCCTGGCAATTGCAGTTAGGTTAGGTTAGGCGATGTTTTAAGAGGATCCCTCGATCATTAAACTCCCTTAATTGTCTCTTTCGACATTCACGTAACAGAAAGGGGTGGCTTGTTCTATGCCGGGACCACATGGCAACATTTTTCCTAATAGTATTGATCTTTTACAATGTTCGACTTTATATTGCAATATTGGGTTAATATCGTGCCAAAAAACAAAATAAAATTGTAAGAAAAGACGTATGCAAATCGAATATGTTTTTGGACTTGCATTCTTTATATATAGGTTTCATTTAATTTTCAAAAATCTGTATATGTACGCATATGAATTATATCTCAGAATTACACATATGGACAATTTTATTTTAAATCCGTAAGCGTAACCGCAGGTTACAGCTAGTAAATTATATAAAAAATATCCCAAACAATTCTGAGGAAGGTACCGTGTTTTTTTTAATGGATGATAATGGAATGGTTACCCCGCCTGCGTTATCGGAATACACTAGAGGGGCACCAATGAGGGAATCTCTTTCCCCCCTGAAAGGCAGGTCAATTAACTCTTCGTGATGGGGGGAAAGGGATTGTTAGTAATGGAGACTGAGAAGTCCATTGCTAGCAATATACCCAACCAGATCGACCTCCTCGCGGTTCTCCCTGGAAACTAAAATGATCTGTTAACCCCGCCTGTGCTAACGGGATAAGCTGGCGGAGCACCAGTGAAGAGTGATAGATGATAATGAAAACAGGCCAGTTAGCCCATCATGATGAATTCATCAGGAATTAACCATGATAGTTTCCAGGGAGTACTGCGAGGACCGTGTGTTCCCGACACAGATTAAGTCCTTCCTTGCCGTGGGTGTCGTAAGAGGCAACTAAGGGAACTTAATCGTAGAGGGAAGGGCAGCAGCGTAAAACATTTCTAAAAGCCTAACTGCGGTTGCCAACCCGCCTGCCAAGCGTGGCAACTACTGGCAAAATTCCCCTTATGAGTAAGGCTTTATGTTCAGCAGTGGAGAGTTAATAGTTGAAATAATAATAATAGGCACTATAATATTAAGTTTTCGTGTTCCATATTGCTCTAATGATTTACTAAATTGCTTTATAAAACACGCAAGCAACAAGTATGCGGCTAACGAGTGTAAGAGATACGTGAAGTAAACTAGTATATAATCAATGTATATATAAATATATAAACAATATCATTATTTGATGTTATTTTTAAGTGTTTATAATGTATTGTTGTTATTCATTTTATACTACATAATTAATCCTACGCCAACCAATGTTGCCAGAGTAAGATTCTAAACTATCTTAATGTGCATTACACACATAAATTATTTAATAAATATAGAATTTAGAAAAAAATAATATTATTTTTATTTTTACCTTTTAAATTAAAAATACTCAAATATTATAATTTTTCGATACTGGCAACTTGAAATAATATTTTATGTTACTTAGTATGGCAACGTTTTACACTCTCTGATTTTTTCGAATCTGTCATAGTATAACGTCAAAAAGTTTTTCGTTCTCGTAAGTTAAACGTTTAACAATAATTTATTGATATATAAGTAAATAATATAGTGTATGATAAAATAGAGTTCCGACGGCAACAATCATGATAATTTTGGCAGTCAGTATTTGGTTTTAGCTTAGGGATATATATCTTTAAGTGCAGTGTAATAGAGTATTAAAATAGGATTGGTAAGTCGTGGTCTTTTCTTTTAATTTTTATATGTTCGCTTTAATTTGTGGGTAAATTATAAATTTTCGATACAGTCCACTTTTAAAATACATTCTTTTCGTAATCGAAGGAAATACATTTAGAAAAGTAACTATTCATCCCTTTATATTTCAGTCTCACGTTAAGTAATATTTGTTAGGGTTGTCAATAGATAATAATAATTTTACTAAATATAAAAAATATTACAGTTCAAACTACAAGAACAAATTTCTTACTCACTTGTTCGTATGATGAATCATGTCGCACAGGGTGAAGAGTATTTCAACCTCCAGCGGTGTGATTTGACTCATCATTTGGGCTGAATGTAGAAATTCCTCCTTGGTGACTTCTTGCGTTCTGTGGCCATTAGTCGCGTTCAGATACACACGTTTAATCAGTTCCATGTTATTTAATAATGAATTAAAGGCCATATAGTATGGAAAACTGATTTTTCGCTCGCCTTGCGGGAACCCAGATGCCTAAAAATAAATTATTTTTGAAATAAACCAGGGTTTTATCAATACAAATGAAGATATCAGCTATAAACCTATAAACTTATTTTAACTATTAATAAATTGTTTTGTCACTTTCTATCTAATTGAGAATGTAACGCAAAAGAAAGAGACAAAACACCTGAATAGCTAAAAATAAGTTTAGAGGACTTTGACATTTTATGAATGGGAGTGTAAGTTTAAATATATTTTTAATTCTAAGTCGTTTGGTAAATGAATTAAAATAATTTTATTCAATGTTACAGTATATTAAAGTATAGATGGAGCCACTTACATTTATAACCTTTTGTTTTAAATCCTTAGTCAATAGATGGCTCTTTATAGTCAACATAATATTCCTAAAGTCGCCGGCACTGATAAAACCGGTGCCATCCTTGTCACACTTTTTGAACGCCTCCACACCGTACTCCTCGTGGAAGTCGTGGAGGAACTGGCTGAACTCCTGGTATGTTACCAACCGCTTCTTATCCTTGCCAAAGTAGAGCCGCACGAAAGTACTCTCCATGTTGAATGGTAATTTCTTGTGGAGGACCGTCTTACGCATGACCTCCGCGAACTCGTCTGTAACGAAACGATTGCATGATATTTTAAACTATATATTTTTATTACATTATATGTATAAAAAAATAACATATTATATATATATATATATATATATATATATATTATATATATATATATATATATATATATATATATATATATATATATATATATATATATATATATATATATATATATATATATATATATATATATATATATATATATATATATATATATATATATATATATATATATATATATATATATATATATATATATATATATATATATATATATATAAAATAATAACTTAGACACCTATAAATTTACTACATAACAGTAATCTGATAAAGAAATAATGATTATTTCAATAATTATTCTGTGATTAAAAATATCGACTACAGCGAGATTTGAACTCACAACTCCTACGCCATGCTGAAACCAGTTCTCTGGTCTAATATAAATAATGTTTTATCTAAGACCTAATCACGACTGCGGTCGGTATTATGGGCACGCAAGTCTGTAAACATCAAATTTAACCTTTTGATGTTTACAGACTTCCGTGTCAGAATACTTATCGCTCTAAAATTAATGTCTAAAAATAGTAACATAAAACAGAGCTTTTGTCTATGTGTTGTTTTCTAAATTACACCATTCAATAGATTCATATCGATTCACTTTACAATATAAACATAGAATAATCATTTTTTTTTATTATTTATTTTATTTTACTTTGAAAGGGAAACATACAATACCTAAGACATATAAAATAGAATACAAACACAGATATACACACACAGACAGACATACAATTCATTTAACAGCCAATTCAATAAATGCTCGTAATACCAGAAGAAATATTCGCGCTTTGGGGGCGGGGGGGGGGGGGGAGGAATGTTTGTTTATAAAGACTGGCCGCATTGCTAGCAATAAACGCTGATATCAACCTTCACGCGGTTCTACTTGGAAACAATAATGTAAGCAAGTGTTAAGCGACAGAATGAGATAAAAGAAACAATGAAGTTATGGAGATGACTTTGTAGAAAATCTCTCTTTGGTAAATAATTCCTTTCTTGTGGGCTACCAGCCTATGTTTTAAAATATATATGTAGGTTTTTTCACTATTGTAGGGTCCCGCAACTAAATGGAAAGCAATGATGTGGTTTAGGATGGGACTCACGAGCTCAAGAATAGCTTATTCACATTTGCCTTAAATTGGTACAAAAAATTAAATTGGAATTGGACATACTTGATAATCTTGTTTATTTAAGCAACGGACGTACGGAAAACATTCTTTTATCGCGACATATCATACGTATAACAGAGCTTGTTAAGATGATTGGGTCAATAAACAAAATTTGGCACGGAATACTAGATGGCGTTGGAATCGAGACTTGTAGTTTTTGTTGTTATTTTATAAATAAAGATAATTTGAGACAAACTTACTAAATTGACGTGTGATATTATTTATTTTTTACCCATATAAAAATCATTTATCATAATTTTTGTATATATTCTTTTGTATTGTACAACTTTAAATAAAAAAACACATACTACCAAGAAACATTGTGATTGTGTGCGTTATAATTCATTCAAGAAAAGATCACGTATTATCTGTCACTTCAAATTCCTACATAATAATAAAAACCACTAGCCAATTTGGAAATTTTACTTCAACTTAAATCAAATTTAACTACAAAATAATTACCAGAAACCACAAGTGTCGATTCCACTGCCTTCTAGTATTTCTTATCTCGTTTTGTTTAGTGCCTTTAATTGTAAATATTATTCTTTATATAATCATGTACTAAATCTTTCTTTCTCTTCTTTTAAATTTCTAAATATAAATCAATCTTTACGTTGACATCCCTACAACCTGATCCGAAGGAGAAGGGACATTCTCTTTCTAATATACACCTTGCTAGCAATATAACTCTATCATGTGTGATGGCTACGCCATTTATTCTAAAGACCATCGTAGTTAATTCTTAAATCCATAACCCAACCAACCATACCCCCGTAGGGGGAGGTTTATGTTCAACAGTGGACAATTAAAAACTAACATGATGGTGATGATACTTCATTCGCCTGACATAGACACAACTAAGTATAACGAATAGTCTATAATAAATTATGTCTTTATTTAACTTACCAAAAGCAACGAGCCCATTGCCATTTGTGTCAAACAGTTGAAAGGCGGTCTTGTACAGTGCGTCCGGGACACACAGCAGGCCCTCGAAAGCTTGGAACTCTGAGAAGGATATATACCCGTCCTTGTCCATGTCCACGATGCCGGCGATGAGCTGGACGGATTCCTTGTTGAAGTCATCTGTAAATATGATTAAATGTTCAGACGTGACAAATCACATACATGACACGTGACAAAGCCACATACATGATATGTGGCAAAGTCACACACATGTCACGTGACAAAGTTACATACATGACACGTGACAAAGTCACATACATGAGACGTGACAAATTTTCATACATGCGACTTGACAAAGTTTCATACATGCGACGTGACAAAGTTACGTACATGGGAACTCACAAAGTTTCATATATGGAACATGGCAAAGTTTAATACATTAGACGTGACAAAGTCACGTGCATGGAACGTGACAAAGTCACAAACATGAGACGTGACAATGTGTCATACATGGAACGTGACAAAGTCACATGCATGGAACGTGACAGTCACATACTTGGGACGTGATAAAATCATATACATGACTACGTCATAAACAAGTAGATGACAAATTCACAAAAATCCTGACAGTAAAATACTTCTTCGACATTTATGTTTGAAACTGATTATATTATAAAATAGTATAAAACCGTCACGATAGTGAAGCTAATGGATTGCAAAATAATCATCAAAATCTTTTCTAGCTTTTTTTTAAATTATAGCACTACACGTGACCACGCCTTTTTAGCGATTTCACGATACAAAAAAAGACACCGTCAAATTGAGAATATTGTTTTAAAATCGCTTAAAAACACTTCATCTCTCTGCTCAATAAACTCTGACAGATAAAATTATGATAATCAAACCAAGATTGATATATTGCAATACGCTACTTTGTAATGTAAGTAGCTTATGATTTATACTTCAGTGGCCTTCTGTTTGCAATTTTGATGCGTCTCTATAAAACTATTATATAATTGACTATCTTATCAATTTTCTACTTTATCTCAGATTTACAGATAGAACAATACATATAAATATTAAAAATAAACAAAATTTATTCAATAATATTAACTTTACGGCTTTATTATTATTATTTTTACATTAAAATGAAGGAAGTTCTTAATTTGATATTTTACTATGTGCAAAACAATGACGAACCGATTTTGGTTAGTCTTTTTACAAACGAATGACCTCGTGTTATTTTTATGATAATTAAAGCTGCCATTTTTCTTAGGATGGCACAACCTTATATTAAAACAGGATAGGACTTTTATACAACATTTTTTTCTTTATTTCACATTTATTTCTTTATTTAAAGTTTTCGTACATTTGACAGACTTAACACCGGACGGTGTTCTCTACCAGTGTACCATTTGGTAAACAGAGAAATAAGTAGGCGGTGCATTATAAAATAGAGGAAACATAGTAATATTTAATATATCCATATATTATAAACATATAATTAGATTAATATAAACATACATATAATCTATCTATACTTATAATAAATGTGTAGAGAGGTCAACTCTGTACATGAAATATATTTCCAAAATAACTATCAGGGGGTGATTAGCAATCGATACTGATGCCAAAAATGCAATCAGTAAAATTTTTGTCTCTCTGTCAGCATGTTCGTTATAGAAACAAAAACTACTCGACGGATTTTAACGAAACTTGGTACAATTATTCTTCATACTCCTTGGCAGGTTATAGTATACTTTTCAATACGCTACGATCAATAGGAGCAGAGCAGTGAAGGGAAATGTTAAAAATGTCCACCCGTGCATTTACATAAAACATTTACTAAATGGCAAATGTGTAAACATAATAAAAATAGGAAGTACTGTTTACCAAAGGGATTAATAGATAGGTACGATTTATCTATGTTTGTTTTTAAATGCTTATCATATAAATCATGTTGAAGTCATAGTGTAAAATATGTGATTATAATATTGATAGAACTATTAAAAAAGTGCGTCGAATTTTTTTGCAAATCACTTTAAGATTGTGTTTAACAAAAAATAGTTCAATATTGAACAAATTAGATAGAAACCAATAACGAACAGAAATCACTGAGCAAAAATAATTATCAAAATAAATTCACGAATGGATAACGCGTAACATAAACATACAAATATAGCTGTACTGAGATCTGACAGTCTTTTTTAAATAATCATAACAAATGCGTTAAAAAGAGGATTTACATATTAACAGAAACATTACATATTAACTTTAATTTATTGTTGTATTGTAATTTGTAAAAGGCCCATGGTATTGCAGATGTACATGGGCTACGGTAATCGCTTACCATCAGATTGGGTCGTATGCTTGTTTGCCACCTCAGTGGTATAGAAAAAAACATACAATAAATTGAATGACGAACCTTCAGTAAACAATCCCAGGAACTTTCGCACGAAGTCCTCGCTTGTGATGTGTTGCTCTCCATTTTTTTCGACGGTGGCGTACTTCAGAAATATTTCATAAAGTCGGTCCGAGTCGGCCCTTTTCAAATAACCAGCCCCCTGTAAGAAAAATTTAATCCAAAGTCCTTTTGGGTTGATGCAATTATAACGATTAATTTGTAATGTACTTATGCATTTGGCATTTCGTAATAGTACATTGCACATTTATCACCAATTGTAATCTGAACGACTGAAGTACTGTAAACAAGTTTATAGATTAGATATCTATAATTATTGAACCGTTAATTTTGTGATTTTAAACCATTGACCTTGGGATGCATGGTACAGAAATAGATGGTAAAATACATTGATAAGAACGACTGCATTGCAGATAAGAAAATAAAGTTATGCAAACCATGGTAGCGGCACGAGAAATACTTAGGCTATGACATTGGACGCTGGGAAGGCCCTGCGTTCAATGTCAAAGTTTGGAGGGTAGTATAAGGTTTTCATTGTGCTAATTTCCAAAATTATTCTTTATAAAATTGCAACCGTACCGCGAACTGCGTGGTTTACAATATTGAAACCTTTGTGATTAATTAACGATGATAAAAAAATTCGATCATCAATACTACTGGTGATGAAAATGCTTATTAGAATTATATATTTCGTTTAACGAATATTTTTTCCGACGTTTTAAGATTTTATAGGTAACGCTGATCAATATTTTAAAGTATTAGGGCAAGATTTCACGATATTGGGGTATAGGCAAATGAAGATAAATAAATACATCATATGTATAACCGTATGTCACACAATTTTGCAATTTGTGACAAATCGTTACGAGATTTGAAAGAAAATACCCATATGCATCACAAATATACATACTAGTCATTCTCATAAATGATAATAAATATATCAAAGATTACCAAAAAGAATTTTTTGACAATAAGTATTATATATAGAAAATTCTAAAATCTGTATGTCAGTTCGCTTGTATTATTTTGCATAGTAGGCCAAAAATAGGAAATTGCCATTACAATAAGATATATATGTATATACTTAGTAACAAATTCTTTTAATATAATAAAATTGTAGCTTCACAATGTCTGTACTTATGATAGATAATAAAGAAAAATCCATATGAGTGGTCTTAATATGAGCAATAGCCAAAACAATCATTTTTAGACATTTTGTTTGTCTATTGTACGTGTGTATGTTTGTTCCGGTTTCACGCAATAACTATTGCACCAAACTGGATGCCGTTTTCAGTTATATTTTTGCCATGTAATTCCGGCATAAAATGACCACTTCTTTCCCCGTGGTTGTCGTAAGAAGCGACTAAAGGAATTTAACGATTGAGGGACGGGTAGCAATGCTCCTATTAAAACATCACCAAAGCCTAACTGCAGGGAGGAAAAGGGATTGTTAGTAATGGGGATTAGCAACCCCATTGCTAGCAATAAACTGTCATCAACTCGACCTCCTCGCGGTTCCCCTGGAAACCATCGTGATTGATTTATTGTTAAATTCGTCACGAGGGGCTAACTGACCTGCTTCATCCTCACCTATCATCGTTTACTGATGCCCCGCCAGTGTATACCGATAGCGCAAATGGGGTTACCATTCATCAATACCATTGTCATCCATAAAAAAAGCCTAACTGCAAATCCCAAAATATGGGGGAGTTCTATATTCAAAAATAGACAGTTAATAGCTGATAAAATAATAATAATAATATAATTTAAAATCTGGTATATTTATCTTGATATATTTATCATTAATGCGATATAGTTTGCCATTCCTACTTCTGAAATTCACGCATTACGAATCAGTGAACAAAAAGCTAGTTTATAATAATGGAATGATAAACAAAATTTGAACAAAGACATCACTGTGTTTTTAATTAACGTTAATTAAAATATAACAACAAGAAGCTTTGACGTGATGTTGTAATATATAAATAGTCTACAGTATAAACGGATAAGACTGGACATTGGGATACATTGTAGTTGTAAACGATACTAGGAAGTGTTTTATTCTAATTGCCTCCAAATCAAAAGATTTTTTATCAGCGGGTCTACCGTGAAATGAAATGCCGAAATTTCGGACTCAATTTCGTCATTTTGTTTGTACCAAAATGGGACCAATAAATGGAGTTTAATACTTCGTTCGTCATACATCCTATCGTAAAAGTCCAAAGGAACAATATTTTAACATTTTTAATTTCCAAACGGCATGTATAATGTAATTTTAACATCAAATTTGTGTTTCGTTTATTCGGAACACGTTTCATGGTAGGCCCTCTGGTTTCAAATAATCTTTACATGTTAAAAGAAAATCATACGTAAAAGTATGTTTTCAATGCATTTGTTTTGAAATAATAACGTAATCAAATATTAGTTACGACACAATAGATTCGTAATCAGTTGGATAAATTGATAAAATTATTGACTGAATGATGACAGGAAAATAAAGTCTTACATGGTCAAGTTAAGAGCATATGTTTGTTTTTGAGTCACTACTAGTGATAACAAAGTAATCATTGTGTACTGTGGAATATTATCAATAAAAAGTAACAAAAAACTTGACTTTACACTTTATATGCTACTAGCTTTTACCTGCGACTTTGTCTATGATTAAGACATGTTTACAGATCAGGATAAAAAGTAGCCTACATCCTTCACCATGTAAATTAAATTTCATAGTAATAAACCGTTAAGGCAATATAAAGTAACTGTTTGTTAGAAACTCACTTTCACATTTATAATATTAGTAAGGAGGGGGGAAAGGGATTGTTAGCAATGGAGTTTGAAAGCCCCATTGCTAGCAATATAACTTATTAGGTCGTCTTCCACGTGGTTCCACGATGGGCTAACTGATCTACTTCATCCTCACCTATCATTATTCACGGGTGCCCCGCCTGTGTATACCAATAGTGCGGGTGGAGATACCATTCCATTATCATCCATTAAAAAAAAAACATTAGTAAGGATTAACAATTCTTTTTTTATGATATTGACAAATATTTGCCAGCATATTTATTTTTAAATTTTATCATCATAATACACAGTCTATACTTTGTAAATATTTTTACCTAAGTTATAGTTGTAATATTTTTTTATATTAAGTTTATTCTCTCAATTTATGTCTCTCTATTGTTATCTGTGTATTGTAACACTAATTGGTTGTCTTATATTTGTGTAGTCCATGGAGATGGGGCACTGGTGACTTGTAACACAGGTCTCTTCAAAACCTACTGCAAGCACCAGTCTCTCACAAAATTGGTCTCACATATTTAATTGTAAGTCAAGTTGTTACTTTTTACCACCTTTTGTGAAGAGAAAATAAACCATTCAATTTTATAGGTCCTTTCCTTTTTATAGGTTTCTTTATGTTTAAAAATAATATACATTATATATGGACATCAAGAGGTGAAGAGACTCACTGAAAATCATAGCGAGTGGCGAGGGGCTCCACTGACAAGAGTGCAGTTCTTAAATAGGATAGACAGATGAACATATAAATGTCTATATATACACAACAAAATTTAATAACAACATTCAAACCCAGTGGCATAATTATAAAATTTAACAATTAAAAATACTTGTGATCAAGTTTAATTAAACAAAGATTTATTACTATTCTATTCTAAACCCAAAAAATGTTATTATTCATAATATTGATTCTGATATCTTATCAATTTATTATAAGTTGAACATAGTTAAAAAATAACAAGCTGTGTTATATAATATTACTAGTGTTGTTTACAGTTTAAAATTTTACTGATTATCATGTGCATATTAAATTTTAATTTCATTAATGGCAACATACGTTTAAATTTTTCCTTCTATAACCCAACTGGTTGTAGAAATCATTCAAGAGTTTGTAATATAACTTATTAAGATTATTTTTATTTTCAACGGACTTCAAAAAGAAGGATGTATTCAATTCAGTTATTTTATATTTATTGACTCATAACTCCGTCAGTTATAAAGCAAATTGGATAATTCTTTTTTTTTTTATCTCAAAGGACGGACTAACAGCTTGATCTCATACAAATTTTTATTAAAATTACTTCAGTAGTTTAAATTTTAGACCAAAATAACTGATTACGTCATAATTGATATAGGTCTTTTTTTGTGGGACACAATCTTTAATTACGTTTGAATAATACAAGACTTGATCCAATATCTACTATAAAAAAAAGCTACAATAATTTTCAGTATTCAATATACAGGATTGATTGAAAACCAGTGATAATACTGATGAAACTGAACAACTTTACTAAAAAGAACACAATTAAAATACTCAAGTCACATAATTATACATTTGAATTATTATGGAAATCCCATTAATGTTATTACTTACCTATATTCCTTGGGGAAAATTGTTCAGTTTCATAAACAGTATCATTGGATTCTGAGTTGGCATGCCCTTTGCAAACCATTAACAGATTATAAATGAGAAGTATTTGAATAAAGTTCAATGGACAATAAATGGCCATTTTAATCCTGGCCACAAAACAACTCATTATCAGAAAAAAAATAAGAACATTAAAATACTATTGCACTTTTGTATCACAAAAAAATTAACTATTATTAAAAACAAAATGATATCAATTAATTAAACTTTATTTAAAAATTCACTGATAAAAAAAATAAAACAGATTCGCCTTGTACTTCATATTGATAACTGTCACAGTGAAAAGTAATGAGTTTTATTATTTTTTTTTTTTATTCACTTATAACGAAGCAAAGGTATGATTAGAAAACAATAAATTACCCGGCGAGTAGTCATTTTGTTGGGAAGACACAAATTGTACTGGCTTTGTAACCATTGATATGTATGGTTGACGTAATAGATAAGAATTATCTTTTACACTCAAGAACCTATAGCTTTATATAAATTGTCTCACATTACTACAATGCATTGTAGCAAGCCGACAGTGCATTATTCTATTAAAAAAAAAAAAAGAAAGAATAATAATAAATTCTCCAAGTATTGGTAAGTAAAAATCTACATTCAAATTTCATGGTTAAGGGAATTTATTTATTTATAAAGGTCAAAAGGTTAAGTTTGCCGTTAGTAGGTTATCTAATAATAATTATCTGTAATAAGTTTTTTGTAGGGTCAGGTGATGAGATAAATCAAAGAATTTATATATGTGTAAATAGTGTAGAAATTGTTGATAAGCAAATATTCTGAAGGTCGCTTTTGTAACGTTATCTGCAAATCAAGGACGACCGCTTCAAGGACACTGCTGTGTCAAAACGTTCAATAACTAGCGATTTAAAATATTTTAGTATACACAGTATTTATTCTGTAAGTAAATAAGCCTTTTTAAATAATACAAAACTTACCCACCTCTTGACAGCTGGCCTGAGTTATCAAGTAGCTGAACAAGGATTTAAACATTACACTGTTTTTCAATAGATGTAAATTTTTCTAGAAAACCTATAATGTTTATGCTCTTAAGATGTATGGATTCCGCTTATCTGATTACACGTCACGACACATATAAATAATAGAAAAAAAAATCTATTTTAGTTGAACACGCAGGCCGCTCATGATCATTTAACTTCAACCGGCAGATAATAATGCAATAATATAAAAATGCAATATTATTTAGAAGTATCTTTTTTTAAAGAATAGCTCTTTAAATAGGTCGTATTACAGCTCTGTCTTTTTTGACACTTTTTTGGCAGTTGGCATCTTGACATTTAGTGTTGTGCTTATAATGTTTTCAATCTATATTATGGACAACTTGATTAAGGTATAATTAATTGTTATTTTAAAAATTTATATTGTGTATTTTGAATATTACTTTAGATAGTTGTTTCTTATGTGGAGAGATATTTACTTATCTGTAGTTAACTGAGTTACAAAGTTTTAGTAATAATAAGAGTACTATGTATGATCATTATACACTTCATCGCTCGAACTGTCCTCAACCTTCACCAATGCCTATTAATTATTAACTAATTGCAAAAGGATTCCGCCACAACATTCTTCCACTTCCACTGGCTCGTAAACCTAATTTACTGGTAGGAGTAGGGAAGGATTCTAATGGAGACTATCAGCTCTTTTAGTAGCAATACATCCTGTCAGGTCGACCTTTACGCAGTTCTCCCAGGAAACCGTCATGATTATTTCATAATAATATTGTCAGGATAGACTAACAGGCCTGCTTTTATCCTCACCTAATCATCGCTCATCCCGCCATTGTATATTAATGGCGCAGATAGGGTTAATATTCCATTATCAGGGGGAAAGAGATTGTTAGTTAATGGGTATATATATATATATATATATATATATATATATATATATATATATATATATATATATATATATATATATATATATGGATAATAATAAAAGACTCAATGCTAGCAATATATCGGGTCGAACCCTACGCAATTCCCCCTGGAAACTATTTTGATTAATTCGCTAAGAATTCCTCATTATGAGTCGACTAACCTGTCATTATCCTCACCCATCATCTCACCTCACTCATCGTCACTCATTAAAAAAACACAATTACTTTTCATTTTATACAACTTAGAATGGCAAACAAGCTGATGGTCCACCTGATGGAAAGTGACTACCATCGCCTATAGAGATATGAGCAGTACCATGGATATTCCTCTGCACCCTGTAAATTCACACCACCCTTCAAACCGAAACATAGCCATGCAAACACAACTGCTTTATGGTTGAAACACGATTGGGACAGAGGCACCCAAGCTATTTTTTATCGAAATCAAGAGATAACTCGTTATATCGTGCTCATGATGCATTGGGGGACGAGATCGTTTGTAACGGAGAGTAGCGGCACGTCAGGCCGACCTCCACGTGAATCCCCTTGGAAATCATTTTCGCTAATTCCTGGTGAATTTATCATGATGGACTAACTAGCCTGTCTATCTTTACCTGTCATCAGTCACTGGTACCCTGTCAAAGTATACGGATAACGCAGGCGAGGCTACTATTCCATTTTTATAATTAGTAAAAAAAAAATGGTAGTTTCTGAAAAGGACTGGAAAATAGAAGCCATGTCGTAAACTTGAATATACTTGATAACTAAAGGATTATGATAATATATCTTGTAACCTGTTTCTAACCTGTTTCTTTACATTTTCAATAGGTTCCGTTTAAAAAAGACTAAAACTATTTTGCAATGAACATTATTCTGCTTTTATAAAGTTATTGCTTACAATTTCACAATTTTGGAGTGCACGCATCTCACTGCTCTTTACTATAATTAGTTTTAGCACTAAAACACAGATGTCGCTGTAAGTACTAAAATTCCAATATATGAATGTGTTACGTCGCCAGAAATACTTAATTTAGGAACCAGCAGGAAAAGTAATAATGTACTTACATGCATTGCATGTACATTATTAAAAAAAAACTTAATGTTAAAGCATAACATTAAATCGTTAGTCTTTTGGTTGAAGTGAGGATGTGTTCATACAGTTCAGGTGTACGTGATACTAAACATACGGAAAAAAGTGACGGGAACAGTGAACATTTAATTTTAATTAAAGTGTTGTACATAGTTTGAAAATTCATAAATACGCGGTGGGGCAATGAGTAATTGTCTAGTATGATTGTAATGTGTACTTGTAGGAAAATAACAATTTTCAAGTTACGAACCTCTTATACGTGATGCTGGCAGAAATGGTCGTGAAAATGGCGACATATTGCCGTTGAATAAAGGAAGTAGAAGAATAAACATACTACGTCTATCTGCCTATTCATTATTAACATAAAAAAAATATAGATGCTGAAATCCTGTTAAAGGTGGATAATGATTGGTTAAATCGTTGAGTCTCTAATTATGTATTATTTTGCGATTTTAATAAAATTTTAAATGCACAGTTTTCTTAATGTTTAAAATAAATCAAATTTCTATTATTCACCTATTCGTATAAGTGCCTTTTTATTTGATTAAAAAAAAAGATGGTTCTAAATTCGGTTGTATTTTTTTATGTTCGTTACCTCGTTATTGATTTATTTATATACATATTTTTGGTGAGTTTTACTGTTTTCACCAATGCACTCACTAAAAAATAAAAAATCAAACATTACAATAATACAATATTGAAATAATTATAATAATAAAAATCTAATTATGTTATATAAAATAAATATTAAAAATGCATTTCTGCGTAATTTGTTACCGCTCTGCGAAACTCTGTGGCAGTACAGTGAAATAAGTCCAGATTAGAATTCGCTACTACCTCATTGAGCAGACGTAGCGCCCTCGTGAGTGGCGCCTGATCAGCATGAAATGTCCTGTTGCGTGGTAGGGCAAATATTCCGTGATTACGGTCACGCTTACTGGTCTCACGCGGTCTGGGACAGACATGCTTATGAGATTCAATAAAACGCATTGTACTTTATTCCTCTAAGTATACTGTAGAAGTACATTACGTTATCTCATAACTTCATTAGTTGTAAACCTATTTGAAGAATTCTTTTTTTATCTGGAAGGATACACGTGCAGATTGCTCCCGTAGAAATTTTTAGAAATTTTCAACAAAGTTGCTTCAGTAGTTTAGTTTTTAAATAAAAATAACTGGTTTTAATACAATTAAAATAGTTTTTTTTTCGTAGAACACAATTATCATCGTATACAAGTTTTTTTTTTTATTTTAAATCTTTATAAGAACACAATTTTATTGTTAGGTTTCTCACAGCTTTTAATGTCGTGTTGGAAATGTGTGCTTCAGTAGAGGATAGAACGACAGACATGATAATTCTGATGATGATTCAATACGTATGTATCACGTCCAATTTGTGTGTACAAATGGGCATAAGGGTATATTGGGAGAAAGGGATTGTTAATAATGACGATTAGTAACCACATGGCTAGCAATATACTCTGTCAGGTCGTACTTCTCGTGGTTCTCCGTGGAAACCATCGTGATTGCTTTATTGTTAGATTCGTCACGGTGGGCTAATTGACCTGCTTCATCCTCATCTAACATCCCTCGCTGGTGCCCCGCCAGTGTATACTGATAGCGTAGACGGAGTTACCATTCCATTGCCACCCATTAAAAGAAAAAGTGTATATTTGTTTCAACTCGGATAACATTTTAGTGGATTAATCAAAACATAAGTAAGTTTATGTTAACAAAGTTACAATCAGAGTCTAAGAAGCCGAAGACATATACCTATTCGTAGAGCGCTTAAAGGCAACACTATTATACGGGTAGAGCAAATAAATAGAATTTTGTTTGTCTCGTGGCTTCAGACAAGTTTCTTTGTAGGTGCCTAGTTCAAAGCTTTATGGAGTTAGTGAAGTTTACATTATATACCGAGGGGCAAGTTTAACTCTGGCTGCTAAGACGTATACTTAGATACAGTCTCTATACATATTATTTGATTATCAGCCGATTTAGAAAAAAAGGAGTTTCTCAATTTAGCTGTATTTTTTCTGTGTTTGTTACCTCATAACTTCGTCAGTTGTAAACCGATTTGGAATTTTTTTTTACTTACAGATTGATCCAATAGAAATTTTATCAAAATCATGCATTGCCTACTTATTTTTCGATTCGCCCAATGGTTAACTGTTAGAGATCCCCGTCCGATATTAAATCCGCCAAATAAACATACTGTGCATTAAAGCTGAAATATTATTTTATTTATAAACAAAATCAGTCTAGTCATTTAATTTAAAATAAAAATAAATAATTTTTATTTAAAATTAAATGTATTTTTATTTAAAATTAAATGTATTTTTATTTAAAAATAATAATAATTTTTATGTGGAACATAATCTTATGAACTTATGAACATACTGTAGATATCAAGTAAAAATAATTACTAATTTTAATAATTACTCCGATTTCTTTTGATAAATATGATAGTAAATTTGGTGTCTTGACGGCTCAACTAACCGTCATGTTTGATATACATGATATTGAGGAGGGAGAAGAACATAGAAATGTTTATTTTAATACGTTTTTTTAGTGAGTGAAAATGGAATGGTAACCCCGTCCGCGCTAGCTATACATCAACGAGACACCAGTGGAAGATGATAGGTGAGAATGAATGCTGGTCAGTTAGCCCACCATAATTAATTCGACAAGAATTAACCATGATAGTTTCCAGGGGGAACCGCGTGGAGGTCAATCTGAGAGGGTATATTGCTAGCAATGGGGCTATTAGACCTCATTACTAACAATCCCTTTCTTCCCTAGGTAATATATTAGGTTAGAATTAACGATTAACAATATTAGTTATTCGCTTTTACGCGCGTCTTCGTCCGCGTGATCGGGAAATCTTCATTAACCGGGATAAAAATTAGCTCATAAGCTAATGGGCTAAAAGGGCATAACCTTTCCATTCCATATATGTGTATACCAAACTTCATGGTAATTGATTAATTCATTAAGACGCTAAGAGGCCCCAAACAAACACTTTCATATGTTTACTTCTTTACTAATATTATGAATTATAAAGAAAGGTTCTTGAGTGACGACCTCGTACGGGCAAACGCAGTGTAGGACAACCCCCTACTAAAAGGGGTGACGACGTCAAATGCATTGCAGGAAGTCAGTGGATGCAGGTGGCTGAAGACTGTTCCTTATGGTAGTCTATGGGGGAGCCCTTTATCTAGCAGTGGACAAATAATGGCTGAGATAATGATGACTAATATTATGAATATTAATAATGGGTGTATTTGTTTGTTTGTCACCTTATAACGCCTTAACGGTTTAACTATTCACTATGAAATTTGATATACACGCACTATATGTACATGTACGTATATACACTACATATTTACATTTATTTATATCACACTATTATACATTTATTTATATCACACTACACATACACCCACGCATACATTTATACCTCTTTACAATTGGTGACAATGAATTTGTATTATTTAATCATTGCTGTCAATATCTGAACTTTAGCAACATGGATTTTAATTATTTTATATATCAATTAACTTAACTTTATGGACACTCACTATTATATATGGTTTCTTTCATACATGTGCTTATATTACTACACCCACTCTAACTTGCCTGCCTCACTTTGGAATCATAATTTTTGTTTGTATAAATAAAATCCGTTATTGGCTGTATTCGTAAAAGACTTAGCATGTAAGTTATTTTTTAAGAGCTATGGATTTTTGTATAAAATAAGTATATATATATATATATATATATATATATATATATATATATATATATATATATATATATATATATATATATATATATATATGTATATGGGATGGTGGATGTAGGCTACTTTTTATCCCGGTCAGTGAACATATTCCGGTCACGCGAACGAAGTCGCGGGTTTAAGTTAGTTTACAATATTAGTAAGTATAAATATTAGTTAGTTTATAATATTGATGAAAGTAGTATGAGAACATTTGGATCGGAGAATATCTCGAATTACTTTTACAGCAAAGTTCACATTTACCTAAGATATCGCGTTAACACGCACTATTGGCAACTTTTTTTTCAAGTCAAAAATTAATGAACCGACGAATCGAGAGCCCTCTTTTGGGAGCCGCTTAAAAAGGGAACAACAGCCCCGGATAAAGGCATAAGCATCCACAGTCAACCCGTCACACGCTATCGTCATTTTCTTCGCCACTTCCCGCCGTAAAACCCTCAATGCATACAAAAAACTTCATTTTCAATATCGACACACGCCTATATCTCCTCGGGGGTTCGATATACGTTGCTCTAAAACATATTTTACGGGTACACTGTACCCTCAGATCGCGAAGGGTTTATGGTTCGACTATCGCGTTAACCGAGTCTGGATGGTCTAATTCGTAAGGTTTCGGACGAATCGAAGCTATAAATTCTATGCTGTAATAGTGGAATGTTAGTGAAAGGTCCCTTCACTGTTTATTCCGTTTAGGGTCATAAAACTTACATCTGCCGCATGATCCCTATTTCCGAGTTCCAATTTTAATTTTTGTACGACTTTGCTCGTTTTTTTATTTAAAAAAAAGCCTGCATTTGTTTTTTTATATCAGCCGTTAACTGACCGCTGAACATAGGCTTCCCCCCAAGGAAGGTTTTGCTAGTAGTTGTCACACTTGGCAGACGGGTTGGCAATAGCAATTAGGCTATGGTGATGTTTTAAAAGAAACACTGCGGTTGTTTACATGCTACGCTTTATTTAAACCGATGCATTTTTCTTTATTACTTCCACATATGGTTTGATGCTATATAGTGATTTATATTAATTTACTCATTTCAGCCATTAATTGTTTATTGCTCAAAAATAGGCTTTCTTATAGATTGCCATTAGGAATGGTTCTAAACCACCTGTGCTTTTACAATCTATCGTTTGTATCTATCGAGGAGTTGTCCTACACCACATTTAATTCGTAGAGCCGACTCTTAAATAACACTAAAGGAGCTAAGTTATAAACTTTTATAATACTTATCAATATTATGGACAGAGGTATGCTATAAATAGTTGTACAACAATACATTTATTTTAATATGTGGATATATCCAGATGGTTACATAGATTTATTTTCCTGTTTCGTCAATATGCAGGTAGTGCCGATTCTTAAATAATGTAATCATTACTCGCTCGAAAGTACGTTCAGGAAAGTAATCATAGAAAACGAACAGTCCCTGTGCATCAATAACTGTCTCCCAAATGTTTATTATATCAGTATTATTTTATAGCGTTTATTCCCTCGGGAGTAATTTTTGGTATAACCCGCATACTTATTTACGAGTAACGGCCTTAGAAGCTATCGTACGGTAAAATTTATATGAACTCCGCAAAGATTTTGACTCCAAAGACAATATATCGATACGAGCTCAATATTGCACTGAATTTTCTTTTAGAAAATGTTCGAAAACTTTAATAAACTTCGTGTAATGTAAAGAAGTCGTTCGTATAAGAATAGACGGTGAAATGCTTTAATTAATAGTAAACTGACCAGGGGAAAAGGGATTGTTAGTAATGGAGACTAAGAATCCCATTGCTCGCGGTTCTCCCTGGAAACTATCATGGTTAATTCCTGATAAATCCATCATGATGGGCTAACTGACCTGTTTTCATTCTCATCTATCACCCTTCACTGGTGCTCCGCCAGCGTATCCCGTTAGCGCAGGCGGGGTTACCATACCATTTTCACCCATCAAAAAGAAAAAAAAAATAGTAAACTGACAAAAGTATCCTGTCCTTAATATTTTTCTTTTTACACAAAAGGAATAATTTTATTAAAAAAGAGACTGGCTGAAAACTTGTTCTGTGTATTTGTACACATTGCACTGGGACACTCACAGCATCAGCTGAGCCAGTTCCTTTTACCGAATATAAGATATTTCTTATACATATATAATGTTACTGTATTTTCTGTTATAATTATTTGTTTTTCTAGTAATAAATCTATAATATAGAAGGGGGTGGTACATTCCATGCTGGTACCAAACGGCAATTTCTTTTGGGCAAGTTGGTTTTATTAAATGCTCCTTATGTGTTTTTTCTTAAATATGTCACATGTACAGACATTGTTTAGTAACAATTTTATTATATTGTTCAGATATTGAGAGAGAACGAGAGGGAGATTTGGTACAAAAATCGTTTGCTTGGGTACCTCTGACCCATTCGCGTTTTTATCGTGAAGCAGTTGTGTTTGCATGGCTGTGTTTCGGTTTAAAGAGTGGGATATGGTAGTGAATTTACAGGGTACTGAGGAATAACACCTAAGGTCTCAGGAATGGCAACGCATGAAGAGTATCATGAGCGAAACAGTATATTCTGATATGTGCATGGTACTGCTCATATCTATAGGCGACCGTTACCACTTTCCATCAGATGGACAGTCAGTTTATTTGCTATTCTAAGTTGCATTAAAAAAATATTGGGAGACTGACGTGACAGATATATATGTATCTACATATGTATGTAGTAAGATCTACAAGTAGATTTTTCTTCACAACCACAAAATTTTTTGTACTGTAAAAAAAAATAAGCATATAAATTATGTTAAAATAAAAAAAAAGAAACACTGGTATGATAGTAATCACCCGTTTGGAATTGACGACGCATTATTTTTATGACCTTTTTTTTTCTGTAGCTATATTACGTGAACATAGCTACAAAAAACAATATAGATGAATTAAGGGCGTCCTTTTTTTGAAATTTGATTAATAATAATTTAATATTAAGCCCTACTAATACCTATTTACTTAGAAATAGTTAATATTAGAAACGATACAAAAATAAGTTCTCCACAGTCATCCTCCGACTCATTCCATTTGATATATTTTCGTGACTCAACCGAATTTTGTTCCATACAAAAGGAATTGCAAAATCAGTGTTATGATAACTAAAAATATATTTAGGGTTATTTTTTATTGGAATTTTCCTATCTAGAATCTGATTATATATATGTATAATGTGTAGATTTTACGCAGAATACCATAATGAATTTTCCACTATCAGGTATACCTGATTATTGATGATATATGTATTAATAAATTGTAGATCTGTTTTTACTAATATTATAAAGCAGAAAGGCTTGTCTGTTTGTTTGTAATGGATACATTAAAATCGATTACTTTACAATCGATTAGAAAAACCCTTTCACTTACGGAAAGCTACATTAATAATATAGGTCGTATCGAAAATTAATAGATAATAATGGATAAATGAAAAAAATACTATATTGATTTTAAAAACTCAATTCATCTATAGAATACTACCTTATGAGAGAGTAACATGGGCTATATTTTATTAAAAAGATACAGTACAAAGCTCCCGGCTTTGGGGGGGGGGGGTCGTTATACAATGAATAAGGCAAATCCTTCTAATTTTCACTGCCTTTCCCTTGAATGTCGTAAGAGGCGACTAAGAAAAGTTAACGGTCAAGAGATGGGCAGCTGTATACCTATTAAAACATCACTGAAACCTAACTGTGGTTGCTAACCTGCCCGCCAAGCATGGCAACTACTGGCTAGCCTTATGGGTGAGGCCTATGTTCAGCAGTGGACAGTTAACGGTCAATATGGATTAAGACAATGAACATTACAGGATGAAATATATCGCATAGGTTATTTAATAGGTTGCTGTTCTTGAAGAGCTTATCTCTGATTTTTTTTTGTCAAAATATATTATATGTCGCAAAATATGTTATGTTTACGATATTTGTCGCGACCTACTTATTTTTATGGGAACTGTTGTGACATCTACAGAATTGAAAATAACATTTCATGCTATGTTTTTCGCTCCTACATTTTTGCGTTGATTTCACAAGTAAGAAAGACAATTAAATAGCGTGTGGTCCCGGCATAGAATAGGTTACTGCTTACTTTCCTATGACTGACGTAAGAGGCGACTAAGAAAAATTAATGGTTGAGGGATAGGCAGCAGCGTCCCTCTTAAAAGTTCACAAAGCTTAACTGCGGTTGCCAATCTGCCAGCCAAACGTGGCAATTGCTGGCAAAACTCCCCTTATAATATATACAAAAGGTCAGCAGTAGACAGTTAACGGCTGATATAGTGATGATGATCAAGATGAAACGTACACCAGATTTTAAGTTAGTCCTTCAATATAACTGTAATATATATATATATATATATATATATAAAGTGTAAATAAATTTCGTATTTATTTACACTTTATAGCACCAAGTAAAAAATAATAAATACAGTAAACATTAATGAGAAGTGATACAAAAGGCGGCCTTATCACTAAGCAATCCCTTCCAGACAACCTTTGGGTAGAGGACAGAGTAGTTTTTATATAATGCCTGAACAAATATCCTCTAGATACAATTTTATTATATAAATAAGATAATACACCTAGCATAATATGTATAAACTTGATAGTAAACACTACAAGTTTTATAATTATTTTTGGTAGAAAAAATAAACTACAATCCACCTAATGCCAAATAAAAATCGGCCTCTATAGATATGAAAGCACCATAGACTAAACAGATATATGTAGACTTAACATATTCTGCGATGCACACCTTGTGCCTTTGTGTGTTACCATTTCTGAGGACATAGCCTTCGTATCATTACATTATAATACGTTTGATATAAACACGGTATTATTCCGTTTGTATCAGACATTAGATTGGTTATCTTAGTTTTACAGATTGTCGTTTCATAGTTGACATTGATAAGATGGTATTTATTCAGACAATTTACACAAAACTCTACCAGTAAGGTTTTCGTTTTAGTTACTTTTTGTGTCAAAGATTTAGTTGCGTTCGAATTTTGTATCATAGAGGTATGAATAAAGTTGATTTCAATTTTGTAGTATTTAAAATTAAATATAAAAATTTTCTCTCGATAACAAAATAAAACTAATATTATAAATATTAAAATTGTATTCCAAATCCCACAAAGTATTAATAATCTGCAATATTAAAAAAAAAACTAATGTATTACATTTATTTCAGATCGTGGTTTGAGCCTCAAGAAATACGTGAAAAATGTATAAATGTAACCCAATAGACTACAGTACTATTGCAACCCGATGTATGGTGGTTACACCTCATCATCTCGCAACAGAAAGCGCACTTGCAATATTAAGAGAAGGTGGAACTGCTATAGAAGCTATGGTGGCTGCGGCTGCTACAATAGCCGTTGTTTATCCCCACATGAATAGTATTGGAGGAGATTCTTTTTGGCTTATTGTTCCACCTTCCGGAGAACCTATAGTCATTGAAGCCAGTGGAGCAGCAGGCAGTTCGGCTACAGAAGAATTTTATAAAAACTATAAAAGTATTCCGCAAAGAGGTCCAAAATCAGCTTTAACAGTAGCAGGAACGGTGGGTGGTTGGCAAGAAGCATTGAATTACATATCTGAAATAGGATACCAAACAATTTCTACACCGAGGTTGCTTGCCGATGCTATTCATTATGCCGAAAATGGTTTCCCAGTTTCGTCTTCCCATGCAATAGCATTGTCTGAATTTATCGAAGTAAATAATGCGTCTGAAGAATTTAAAAATATTTATCTACCAAATGGAAAGGTACCAAATGTGGGAGAAATGTTTTATCAAAAAAATCTTGCAACTACATTGAGACATTTGGCCGAAAATGGTTTAAATAGTTTCTATCAAGGAAATTTAGCAAATATTATATCAGAAGAAATGAAAGCCGTAGGAATGCCTATTACAAAAGAAGATCTTAGAAATTATACTCCTATTAGAAAAAAATCTTTGCAATTACCTCTCAAATATGGAGTTTTGTTCAATACACCTCCACCAACGGTAGGCGTGGTATCTTTGAGTATACTAGGACTTCTAGAGAAATTAAATATTAATGGTCAACATGAAGGAAAATTTATTCATGCAGCAATTGAAAGTACTAAACAAGCATTTATAATAAGAGATAAATTCATTACTGATCCTCTTCACATGAAAACGAATCCTGAGTCTTTATTAACTCCTGAAGCTATATCTAGAATGGCGAATAATATTAACCTCGAGAGAGCTTCGAATATAAATAACGGAAAAGGTCCAGGGGACACAGTTTGGATGGCTGCTATGGATGATGAAGGTTTCTCTGTGTCGTTTATTCAAAGTGTTTATCATGATTTTGGTAGTGGTGTCATTTTACCTAAAACTGGAATTTTGTGGCATAATAGAGGCGTTTCATTTAATTTGGATAAAGATAGCTTATTATACTTAAGTCCTGGTAAAAAACCGATCCATACATTAAATCCAGCTGCCGCTAGATTGAATGACGGAAGATTAATAGTTTATGGAACACGCGGGGGTGATGGACAACCTCAAACTCAGGCGGCTTTGTTTCATAGATATGTTGTTCAAGGCTTGAACTTACAAAAAGCTGTATCGACTCCAAGATGGGTTTATGGAGACACCCTTCAAAAACATGTAACTACAGTGAAAATAGAGGACAGGTTTGACGAAGATACTATAAAATATTTAAAAAACAAGGGGCATGTTATTGAATTATTGCCTCCTTTTAGTGAAAAGTTTGGGCATGCAGGAGCAATTGTAAGACATCCTGATGGAAGGCTGGAAGGAGCTTATGATCCACGTAGCAACGGCAATGCTGCTGGATTCTGAATTACTTTTAAATATTAAGATTATACTTGTAAAGCTAAATAAATGTAATTAAAAATATAAAATAGGAATACGAATTTATATATATATATATATATATATATATATATATATATATATATATATATATATATATATATATATATATATATATATATATATATATATATATATATATTTATATATATATAATATATATATATATATATATATATATATATATATATATATATATATATATATATATATATATATATATAAATAATATTAACTTAAGTATATTTAAGGATTTGTTTACGTAATTAATTTAAATCTACGCTAGTACTTGTTACAGATAACACAGTAATTTAGTTAATTATAGTGAACGTATTAAAATATTTTAACATCTAAGGCTTATTACAATATTGTTAAAACATTTCATTTTGTATTCATTAAGTACAATAAAAGACTATTCCAATTTAATTTAGACATTACACATTTCTCTTTTAATAAAATTGGTGAATTTCCACTAAAGAAATTTATTGCTGCTGTCACTGACAAGACTAAGATAATTCAAAGATATTTTCCTCTATAATTTCAAAGATGTCTTTACTGGAGCTCAATAGACACTGATCTAGTTTGATTTGAATTGAAATTATTGTTCAATAAAAGCTTTTACAAGGAATTTCTCTCAATGTATAGAAAAACATGTTGATCGATATCAATTTATATCGGACTGCCACAAAATGTTAATATACATATTTAGTAATTTCTATTTAAAGCCCATCAATCTATTTGATCTTGCTCTTTGATTTTCACTATTTAGTTATTAATTTTGAAGAAAATTAACAAGGATTTCGAAGCAAGAATAGATATAAGTAGAACAGATGTCACGTAAGAGAATTCACGGGTAACATCTATAATTTAAAGTAATATAATTCATACAATTAAAAATAAACAGAGACGAAAGTATTAATAAGAGAAAACAAGGTATCCGTTTTTCCAGTAATACCAAATATTTACAGAACCTTTAAAAAGGTGGAACACATGGGATTAAATATAAAAACTTCTCTATAAAAATGCCTACAATATCCATCAAATTTATGGTGATCAGTCAAACGGTTACTGAGACTTATAATCTTAACATACATACAAATTATATACTAATATCAAAATTCATTTTTATATAAGACTAGTTTTTATCCACGTTTCTGCCCACGTTACCGTGTACGTTTAGAAATATACGGTTACATAATATTTAGTAATCCGTGTCCTTTTCTATATCAAACACTATACATATATACGCCGAAATTCGTAATATTAGATTTTAGACTTTAACGTTGCTTTTTTTTAATAAACGATAATGGAATTGCAACCTCGTCCACGCTAATAGTACACACTGGCGGGCACCAGTGAAGGATGACAGGTGAGAATGAAAAGATGGGTCAGTTAGCTCATCGTGATGAATATACCTAGGATTCAGTGCGATGGTTTCCAGGAGGGACGATGTGGAGGTCGACCTGACAGGGCATATTGCTAGCGATGAGACTTGTAGTCTACATTACTAACAATCCCTTCAGCGTTGCATGGTTTATGGTTTATAAGAGATGGAAAATAAGGTTACCATTTAGGTAAACTAAAATAATTCATACGGGTTATTTCGTTTTGGCATAGAATAGGCCACCCATTCCTTTCCTAAGGGAGACTAAGGGAGACTAAGGGAGGATTAGCGATGGGCAGCAGCTCTTAAAAATCTCTAAAGCCTGATTGCGGTTGCCAATCCGCATACCGATCGTGGCAACTACTGGCAAAATCCCCCAAGGGGAGGCTTATGTTCAGCACTGGACAGTTAAAGGCTGATATGATGATGACGATGATTTCGTTTCGACTAGGTTAGGTTTAAATAGATACATAGATACTCTTTATTATTTTCTCTCTAAGATAGTAATAGTAAACTTATTATAAATACAAACAGTTTATTATTTACTCATGAGCATGGCCTGTATAACCTGATCGAAGCGTCGAGATAACCCAGGTAAATTATCATAGTTTACTTAAATGTTTGTGTTAATTATATTTATAACTTCATTTAAGAGTTTCCTCTTGTCGGTGCAACTAATTAATTCATGTTCCAGCCAGCTTTATCCCAGGCCATATCCTCGACGTCTCTATATCATGACATCATGAACATGACGTCGACATGACGCTTAGTATTTCTTTTATCTGTCCCATGTAGTTTATCCTCGGTCTTTCCCTTCCGCTTTTGCCCTGTACTTTTCCTTCTACTTTGCCCTTTAAAAAATTGTCATGTCGTATAAGGCAGCCCAGCATTTTGCCTCTTCTATTCTCTATTAATATTTATTACTACTAGAAGGAGACTTTGTACAAGTAGTTTGCTTGGGCACCTCTGTTCCATTCGTGTTTCTACCGTGAAGCAGTTGTGTTTCCATTGCTGTGTTTCGGTTTGAAGGGTGGACAGTGAATTTACAGGGTACAGAGGAATAACACCTTAGTCCTCAGGAATGGCAATGCATGGGGGGCATCATGGGCGAAACAGTATACTCCATGTGCTGCTCCATGTGTCCATGGTGCTGCTCATGTCTATAGGCGACTGTTACTATTTTCCATCATGTGGGCCATCAGCTTATTTGCCATTTTAAGTTGCATTAAAAAAATAACTATAAACAAATAATTTCATATAAATCAGCTAAGACGTAAAGACGCCAGGAAATAAGTATGAAATGAATTTACTTTCAAATTTAATATTAATAATATTAGTGAGGGTTCGGTCATTTTAATAAGAAACTACGTTAACATGATGTGAAATTATTACGCGGATTTCGCATTAAAACTTTTCAACCGTTTAACTTGTAATTCGAAAGTTATTCAAACTTTCAAAGTGCACAGCTTCCAGTTTTTAACTGGAATTGATTGCGAAGGAGTATGAGAGAGAGGTTGGAAATTAAAACGCGAAGCGATTTTTAAATTAGACAATCTTTTTGAAATATACTCTGTGCTTCCTGAACAGTGGTCGACAATAACTCACGTTTATTGGAAAGATAAGGCGGACAAAGAGCGTTCGGGTGTAAATCAAAATCGGCCATTTTAAAGTCACATTGTTGCAGAACCAATAATGAAAAATACCTTAGATATAGGTACATGGATGATTAATTGATTTGGGTCCATAGACAACTACCTATAATACAAAAAAAAAAGAATATTATATATTTTTTTATTATTTACTTTATTTTGTTATCGATTTACAGTTTCATGATTTATGCTATCACATAAGGCTACCAATAAGTAAAAAAAAAAAAAACTTTTAAACTAAGCGTTTTTAAACTGTTAGATACAAATTGAATCAAAATATATTTCGCGGTTTGTCCAATGGTTGACTGGTAGAGAACACCTGGTGAACGTCTGGTGTTAAGTCCGCCAAATGTACATAGAATTTTACTGTACATTAAAGCTTAAATAAATAAATAAATCGAAATATATAATAAAAATCAACAGCGGCTGTATTTAAAAAGAATACTTAATGTAAAATATTTTAAAACCAATATTTGTGAGAAACCTAAAATACTTGTAACTTACTATTAATTTTAATAAAGATGGACACAGAAACAAGAAGCGAGTTATAAAGTTTCGTTACATTCCGTTTTAGCCAATAATCCACGGAACCTAAACAACAATAAACTGATCTCTACAAAAGAAAATTCGAGCGTATGGTTGTTTAGAATAAAAAAGCTATAAATCCGCTAAATTGTCTCGTGTCCACTAATTCGAATGAATGGCCCAAACCTCCACGTAGCGAAATTAAACTCTCACAGTAATGAAGTGACCACATTTGTCTTAATTTGGTTGTTGGAAGCTTTATTAGATACGTATTAAGTTGTAGATACGAAGTTTGGGGTTGCCATACTTCTAAATGGGATTGTTTGACAGTTCTCTGTCGGGTTATTCTAGTCTAGAGTAATCTTCAAATTAAGAATAGTTTCATTTAACATTAAAATATTTGCTAAAGGAAAAATTATCTGCTTGTTTATTGTTTATATTTAAATGATTTTAAAAAAAGAACACGTTCTTAACTAGATGGTACTTTTAAAAATTCTGTGCCGAGTATGATAATTATTTTGGCAAAGTTTTACTTCAGTATTGATCCCATTTTAATTTTGTGTAGCTACATTTTGTCTTGTCAAAAAATTATATCTTCAGTGATGTAGATATTTCAAGTTAATTTATATTAATAGTTAAATTTAATATTTTGTGTAATATAAGCTCGCCACTGCCCTCAAACGCATTCTATTTTTACCTAATGGTTAGCTGGTAGAGAATGCTGTATGGCATTAGTTTCGACATTTGTACAAATTTTATTGTGCAATAAAGAATAAATAAATAAATATTTTTAACAGCACAAAATTTTAAATTATTATAGCAATAAAATTATAAACTTAAGTCACGTAATGCTTTGATTTAATTTCGTAATAAAATATTAATTTTCATAAAATAGTAATAGTACTAACAAAGGATTATTTAAAATAAAAAACTATCATCAAAATCGATTCAGATTTGTATACAAATATCTGATAGGAAAATACATACGAATAAATATCATTAAGGAATATTAATCCAAAAAAAGTACGCAAATATATCCTGTAACGTACATATAAAAAATACAGGTGAAGCAAAAAAAAAATTGTGAAGTTGCTTAAATGCAATCGAATAAAGAACCATCCCTGCTTTTGATTTTTTTTTGTATAACACAAGAGGTAAACGAGCCGCATGCTCACCTGATGGTTAGTGATTACCACTGCCTATGAGCACCCCAACAGCAGAGGCATCGCAGATGTGCCTGCATGGAAGATGCTATTTTCCTGAATGTTACGATGAGCTATCTAAATTAGTTGAAAACTTTATTTTCATTATTTTTATGAAACTTAGACATGATGAATACCATGGACATAACAGAGTATACTGTTTCGCCCCTCCCCCCAAGCGTTGCCATTCCTGAGGACTCAGGTGTTTTTCCTCTGTATCCTGTAAATTCACTGTCATATTCCGCCTTTCAAACTGAAACACAGCCATGCAAACACAATTACTTCACTACTTCACGGTAGAAACTCGAATGGGACAGAGTTGCCCAAGCAAACGACTTTAGTACAAAGTCTCCCTCTGGTATATTTGTCCAAATGAAATTCCAAACCACTAATAATAGTTAATTGTGGAATAACTTCAAAAAGTTCATTAGCAGCTAAAACACAAACAAACGTCTTCAAACTTGCTATGATTAATGCCGTAACTTCTGATTGTATTGCCTGCCGTGAAACCCACTGCAGGAAAGTTAGAGGAACCTAGTCCAGTTATAATTGGGATGACGGTAAGAACGTACAATTGCTAGATTGTTACATTATATCCTTAGATCATATTTATTATCAATAGTATATTATTAATAGTATCTTAGGTTATGACTGCCATTTTACAGTAACTCTTCCATTTTATACACTTACAATTTCTTATGCCTATAATTATATATATGTTTTAAAGAAAGAAAGAAAGAAAGAAAAATATTTTATTCAGTGCAATGTAAAAAATACAATATAAATAACAAACGAGAAAAAAAAATGAGCAAATAAAATGTACATATAATTAAACTTAATTTACCATAATTAAAAATAAACATAAAATAATAATTTTTACATCCAAAAATGCACTGAAATGGCTCCACTCAGCTTTAATGTATGTCCTAGGTGAACATACAGCTGGTTTTCAGTGGCACCAAAAATATATATATATAAAAGGGGGGGAGAGAGAGGGCACTATTTATAATATTCATGATTTTAGTATTAGGTACATATTTAACATGTCTGGGATTATATATTATATATAGTTAATCACTTTTTTTTTTTATTTGACTATTATGCTTATATATACGTCTTAAAAAAGACCATTAAATGATGATATAATCATTTTTTGAAATTTTGCCTCTCTGTATGTTTGTTTCAGTATTACGTAAAAATTACTATATCAAACACTTCAGAAGGAATGATTAAACATTGGTTTAGAATTAGTGTTACAAACTCCTTTGTAATTTGTAATTTCTAATATTGTATTCTTTTAATTATTCATTTTTTTATAAACTGTCAGTATAACCTTTCAACACGAACCGGCGTTTTCTTTATTATAATCAGTTCACAATATTATTGGTCCTTCTACCGTTTAAGTGTTGGAAATGGTACTCACACGTTCCCAAAATGGTAGGCCGTCGAATAAATACGAAAATACCATGGATCACAGCAAGAGTGGACAGTCAAACCCTACGTATGGAGATCAAGGGACGTCGGAGGCTCAATGTGCGTCCACCAGTCAAATGGATGCGCCTTCGGAGGGAGTTCACGTGGAGCCCCCACCCAGGTCTCGGGGTGACAGTCACACCGCATCGAGAAGATCCACAGGGAGTATGGTAAAGGCTAGGCTTTTAGCAGCCGAGGCGGAGCACGCTCGCCGGCTCGCTGAGTTAGAACGTAAAGTTGCGGATGCTGAGCTACGCGCACAGCTCGCCGCTATAGAGGCTGAGAGTAGCGTACATGCAAACTCGTATGCAAGCTCGTGTATGAGTAGCAAACAGGTTGAAACGTGGTTGAATAATAACCCGGGTGATGGCCCGTTAGCAGAGGAGCCGATCGATCGGCAACCCGGCATTAGTGCCCCAGAGGTCCCTGCGTCACACTCTTTAGGGTTACCATTTCATCCTACTACTTCTCACAACTCTGTCAGTGATCCCCAGGGACAAAAGTACACGGGGAGTTTTGACGCACAATTCATAGCTAAGGCTATAAGTGATTTAGGTGCAGTCTTAACAAGTAATAAATCGAATAACTGTCATACCAAGTTGCCGTTATTTGATGGCAGTTGTGCTACTGAGTGGCTTAGCTTCAAACGTACATTTGTAGACACGGAAAAATTCTATTCAGCAGGTGAGAATCTCGCACGCCTAAACGGTGCGTTGCGTGGAGCCGCGCGGGAGGCTGTTCACGTCCTATTGGTATCGGCGCGTGACCCACAGCAGGTCATCAGTGCACTCGAAACCCGATTTGGATGTCCCGAGATGATTATGCTACAAGAATTAAATTCCGTCCGAGCCCTACCGAAAGTTAGTAGCGAAGGAAAGGATTTAGGTATTTTTGCGTGTCGAGTGAAAAACTGCATTGAAATAATGCGATTATTAAATCAGGCAGATTATTTAGGTTCACCTGAACTTTTCAACGTATTAGTTAGCAAACTGACTCCACTTTTACGTATGCGTTGGTTAGATTATGCAGCTAGTCATACTGAGGGAGGTAGTAAACTCGAGGTATTATCCGAGTTTCTTGTACGGGAGATACATTTACAAAATAAATTTGGAATAATTTCAGACACATATTTACATCCGTCGACCTCTCATACTACTCGTAATACATCAAATCACACACATAAACAGGGTAAGTATCAAGTTAATTGCAATACGGGAAGCGTGAGTTCAGGTTCATCTAAAAAACCTAATAAATCAAATGTAAATAAATCTGCAAACATGTCATGCATATTTTGTAAACAAACAGAACATGACATTGTCGTATGTGACAAATTTTTATCTTTATCTATAGATGACAGATGGAAATGGGTAAAGGCTAATAAGGTTTGTTATCGTTGTTTACGAAAAAATTCGCATAGATTTAAATTATGTAAAAATAAATCTACGTGTGGTAAGGATGGTTGTTTATTCAAACATCACTTTCTTTTACACAACAATAGCGTAGAACTTAACCTCGTTGCACATGCAGATGTAGATATTGTAGATTCTGATTCTTCTACATCACAAAGCGACAAGAATCAGATAGTAAATACTCGCAGAACTGAAGAATGTGCTGTCGAAGTTTCAGCTCATGCTACCACCACTTTTCCGAACACACTTTCTCGCTCTTTACTAAAAATAATTGCTGTCAGAGTGTCTGGTCCCTGTGGTACTGTCAACACATATGCACTATTAGATGACGGCTGTACTACAACACTGATTGACGCGAAAATTTCGAAGCATATTGGTGCTGTAGGTCCCAAAGGTCGTGTGCATATTGACTGCTTAGGTGGACTTTCGAAAGTGAGTGATTTTTATTCAGTTAATTTTACTATCCAAGGTTTACACAGCGAAGATTCCTTTCAAATTCACGGTGCTCGTTCCGTTGACAATTTAGGTGTAGCTTATCAATACGGTATTCAAGCTGACGATTTGAAGAAATATCCTCATCTTTTCGAAATTGCCGATGAGCTTTGTTACGAAAACGCGCAACCTACAATCGTGATAGGGATTGATAACTGTCACTTGACAGTACCTAAATTAATACGAGCGGGTACTGCTACTGAACCGATGGCTATTAAGACTGTTTTAGGTTGGGTTGTTTGTGGACCTATTAGTAAAAGTAAAATAGGAAGTGGTCGTGATATAATAAATCACGCTACAGTTTTTGATGATTGTCAATCCGATAACATTCAAAATTTTGAAGAAATAATTAAAGAACATTATAGATTGGATTCAATTGGCATTGTTAAAAAAGAATATCGCGGTAGGTCGGACGCGCATGCACTCAAAATTTTGGAAAGCACAGCGCGACGATTGCCTGATGGACATTTTGAAGCTGGTCTTTTGTGGCGTCCTGATATTAGTGTCGTGCCAAATAATTATAGATTAGCACTTTCACGTTTTCTTAGCCTAGAAAAGAAAATGAAAAGTGATAATCAATACGCGCAGTTATATCGTCTGAATGTACATGCTATGATAGACAAGGGCTACGTTGAGGAATGTCACAAGTCACCAATAGGTATTTCCTGGTATCTCCCGCATTTTGGGGTGACACATCCGCATAAACCAGGAAAATTACGCATTGTTCATGATGCTGATGCTAAATTCCAAGGGGTCAGCTTAAATTCTTTATTATTACCCGGTCCTGATCTCTTACAGCCCCTTCTTGGTATACTCATGCGATTTAGGGAAGGCCCTATTGCTTTAATAGCCGATATTCGAGAGATGTTTCCGCAGGTTAAGATAAGGGAGCAGGACCGAGACGCTCAAAGATTTTTATGGCGCGATTATCACACGCAGGAAATTAAAATATATCGCATGTCTTCAATGATGTTCGGTGCTTGTTCGAGTCCATGTACCGCGTTGTATGTTAAAAAAGTGAATGCTGATGAATTCCAAGGGAATTCCCGGAAGCAGCACATGCCTCTGTATTTGATACATACATGGATGACTATATAGGATCGCAGGACAACATTGAGAAAGCAGCTCGTTTAGCTGCAGATATTGTAGAGCTGAATAAGCGAGCTGGTTTTGAGATGCGCGGTTGGGTATCCAACAATCCCGATGCCCTATCACTTTTATCAAAAGACTTGGTTTCTACTTGTATCAAAAGTAGAAACGAGTCCATAGATTTAGGTAATTCGAACAACAACGTAAATGTTCGGACTCTAGGTCTTATTTGGCAGCCTAATATTGATACAATTTCGTTTAGTATTAGGTTCGAAAATGATAAATTGCCACTTCAGATTACTAAACGTGATGCGCTTTCTTATGTAATGCGTATTTATGATCCTCTTGGTATTTTAGGACCTATAGTTTCCAGAGGGCGTATCATGTTTCAGAATATATGGCGTAAACGCCTCACATGGGACGACGAGTTACCTCAAACCGACCTGAAGATTTGGCATAATTGGTTTCAGGATCTAAATTTGGTATCTAATCTCAAGATATCACGCTATTACGGTTTGAGTGAACCCGATGTATCAAAACGCGAGCTTCACATCTTCTGTGATGCTAGCGAAATGGCTTATGCAGCAGTTGCATATTGGCGGATGATTTTTACAAACGGAGATGTGAAGGTCGTTCTCATTTCCAGTAAGTGTAGAGTAGCTCCATTAAAGCCGACCTCCATCCCCCGTTTAGAACTCCAGGGAGCGTTAGTCGCTGCTCGTCTAGCGTCATTCATAGTCGAATCTCATAACCATAAACCAACAAAACGATTCTTTTGGACTGATTCATTAAACGTGCTAGGGTGGCTCCGGAGTGATGCGCGTACCTATAAGCCATTTGTAGCTCATCGTTTGGGTGAGATACTCGAACTCACACTAGTCAATGAATGGCGATGGGTTCCAACGCATAGTAACGTGGCTGATGATGCTACGCGTGTTAATCGTATTGTTTTAACACAGTCGTCTCGTTGGCTTGTAGGTCCCAATTTTCTGTATGACAGTGAGTCTAGTTGGCCATCATCTCCACCAGTATCTATGGCTGGTAGCTTGGACAAAAACGACGTAGAACTTAAATCGTCTACTCGTCATCACTCATGTGTTGTTAATCTCATTACGTCACAGCCATCTCCCATGCCTCTTGTAGTTAGCTCTGACAGACTAAGCTCCTGGTTGAGATTGTTAAGAGCAACGGCAAGAGCTCATAAATTCATTACCTTGCTGCGTCGAAAAGGCACTTCTGATATTACAGCTGAAGATTTGTCTGTTGCTGAAACACATTTACTGCGACATAGCCAGTTAGAAACGTTTGCGGAAGAACTTGTACTCTTGAAAAATGGTCAACCTCTACCACGGAAGAGCAAATTGTTCACTCTTTCCCCGGTTATCGATGATCAGCGAGTCATCCGTTTAAAAGGCAGGATTGATCGTGCAATAGACGTCGAAGATCACGTGAAGCGCCCTATTATCTTGGATGCTCGTCATCGGACTGTGCGTCTACTTATTGCCTATTATCACGAAAAGGCAGCTCATGGCAATACAGAGTTGGTAGTGAATGAACTCAGACAGTTTTATTGGATCATTCACCTTCGAAGCGCTGTTCGATCTGTTGCTTACAATTGCAGAGTCTGCAAGATAAGACGTGCTACACCATATCAGCCTCCTATGGGAGACTTACCGCTGCCCGTGTAGCTCATCACAAGAGACCCTTTAGTTTTACTGGTCTTGACTATTTTGGACCTCTTCAAGTTGCTGTTGGCCGACGTCGTGAAAAGCGGTATGTCGCTCTTTTTACATGTTTGGTAACTAGAGCAGTTCACTTAGAATTGGTACATAGTTTGAGTACCGATGCCGCTATTATGAGTTTACGCAGATTTATTGGTAGACGTGGGGTTCCTACAGAAATCTGGTCGGACAATGGGACGGCATTCGTCGGTGCCAATCGTTTATTGAAATCTTTGTATGGAGCTGAAATGGAACTATTTGCTGCAAATGAGCGTATTTCTTGGAAATTCATCCCACCATCTGCTCCTTTTATGGGCGGTTCATGGGAGAGATTAGTGAGGTCAGTGAAAACCGCCATACAAGTCACTTTGAAAGAGCGTACACCCAGTGACGAGATTTTGTTAACTCTTCTTATAGAAGCAGAAGCGCTCATAAATTCCAGACCTCTCACTCACGTGCCCTCTGACCCTGATCAGAGTGAAGCTTTGACTCCTTTCCATTTTATACTTGGAACTTCATCAGGAAAACCAATACCTGCACGTCTAGAAGACCGAGACCTCTGTAGTAGAGCAGGATGGAAAAGGGCCCTACGCCTCGCAGATCATTTCTGGTCCAGGTGGGTTAAAGAATATCTGCCAACACTATTGCCTAGACGAGGGCAGGGTATTGCGCCAAGAGTGAATGTGGGGGACCTGGTGCTAGTTGTAGATGATCAACAACCGCGTGGAACGTGGCTAAGAGGTGTAATCACTGCAATTTATCGAGGACAAGATGGCATTGCTCGAATAGCCGAAGTACGGACGCCTATCGGCTTATTTAGACGCCCAATGAGGAAGTTGGTGCCCCTGCCTACGTAAAAAAGGGAGTGTTACAAACTCCTTTGTAATTTGTAATTTCTAATATTGTATTCTTTTAATTATTCATTTTTTTATAAACTGTCAGTATAACCTTTCAACACGAACCGGCGTTTTCTTTATTATAATCAGTTCACAATAATTAGGGAAGATAGACATATACACACTTTCTAAAATCGTACAGCTCACCATCGACAATGAGTTTATCCCCATACCTTAGAGCCTAGATGGTCGCGTACAGCGCAGTTTTAAAGCTTCCACGAACGCTCAGGTTATAGAATGAGCTCTCTGTTGAGGTTTTTTCAAGAGACTACAACATGGGGTTCTTCAAAAAAGGAGTAAATAGGTCGGTAACGCGCGCGTAATGCCCTGGTTTTACAAGCCTTCATAGGCTATGGTAATTGCTTACCATCAGGTGAGCCGTATGCTTGTTTATCACCTTAGTGATATAAAAAAAAGAATTAAGAATTGATTCCTTTCAAAATCTTATATTTTTTAAGAAATAATAATAAGTATAATTTTCAAATTTTATAATACAAATAAATACGAAAGTCTGTAAAAATGTATGTACATTTGAATGTTAACCACATTCAAACGGCTGAATGGATTTGAATAAAATTTGGTATACGGGCAGATTATATCCTAACTTAACAGACAGAGTAACTTAATGCTGATGCACGCGGGTAAAGCTATGGGAAATAGTTAATATGTAATAATAACGCGTGCATGGTATTAAAGGAACTACCTACCGACCTAATATGGCTTAGCAGACTATTCCAAACTCAACCAACCTGATATTTATTCACAAAAACGAACTTATTAACATGAGTTTGAGTTAAGGAACTTGCAGTATAGCTTTTGCGGAGCTATCTACTTAGCACTCAGCTAGGTGCAACTAACATGCCAGTTAATCTATGCAGCTTAACCTCCTGTAAGCGTAGCAACTTTTAAACTACTACACAACTATTAGTTAAGCACAGAAACTTTAGTATGTGAAGCCATAATTTATAAATTAAACAAAACCGCCCGTATACCTTATCGTTTTCTTGATAAACTGATATCTGTGTCGAATGTGAATGAACAATAAATTTAAATACAACAACAATAACAAGAATGAACTTTAAAAATTATAATTGAATGAGTATACTTTATTTGCATTATACAATACAGGAAATAAGCAAGACAATTTACAAACACAACTATACTATTGTATAAGTAAAAGTTATAATGGTTAAAACTGAATGAATATTCATTTATCTTTTCAACCAACTTCAGAAAAAGGTGCTCTATTCGTTTGTATTTTTATTTCAAGTTTGTTACCTCATAATTCTGTCAGTTATAAGTTGATTTGTAAAATTCTTTCTTTATCTGAAAGTATATACTTACAGATTGGTCCCAAAGAATTTTTAACATAATCGATTCAGTAAGTTAGCTTTTAAATTAAAATAATTAATTTTGCCACAATTGAAGTAGATTTTTTTTATTGAACATAACCTTAATTTTGTGAGAGAATTTTGATCGTAAACCACGCTAAGGTTTATATGATTTGCCAGTATACACTGGCATAAACAGGGATATCCAATTATTATAGTCGATTTGGACGAATCTTAATGAGAAGGTACAAGCGCCATGGATGCAATAGGATACTCCGTTATGTCCATGGTACTATTTATGTCTATAACCGATGGTTACCATTTTCCATTAGGCGAGCCGGCTTCTTTCCCATTCTAAGTTGCATAAAAAGGTAAAGACGTTTTGTTGAAATTATCACTGAAACAGTTACTAAGAGACATGTAATAAATTAAATGAATTTATAGTTTTTTTAAGCTACTTAGAATGGCAAATAAGTTGACTTGAACTACTATTGGATATTGTAACCGTGTGGTCCCGGCATAGAATGGGGTACCTAAGATTATTGCCATGTTTAAAAAATTTACAAAGTAATTGTAATACTAAAAATAGCGCGTATTATTGTTAAAAATACACGCAAGTATTATTGTAATACTAAAAATAAGCGCACTTTATTAGTTTAAAAAATTTACACGCAAGTATTATTGTAATACTAAAAATAAGCGCACTTTATTAGTTTAAAAAATTTACACGCAAGTATTATTGTAATACTAAAAATAAGCGCACTTTATTAGTTTAAAAAATTTACACGCAAGTATTATTGTAATACTAAAAATAAGCGCACTTTATTAGTTTAAAAAATTTACACGCAAGTATTATTGTAATACTAAAAATAAGCGCACTTTATTAGTTTAAAAAATTTACACGCAAGTATTATTGTAATACTAAAAATAAGCGCACTTTATTAGTTTAAAAAATTTACACGCACTCGTTTTTGAGATTTATCGTTACACCTTGAGACTCTATCTATATGTAAATTATCAATGTTATTCATATAGGTTAAATCATGTGTATCTACCTACATTTGTGAAGACAATCGTTCCTTTACATAATCCATTGTGGGAGTACAGAGCATAGACGCATGATAGCGCTAAACCTTTGTTAGTGTCCTCTGACATGAACCATTGCTCACCAGTTGTCGGCCGGCTTAACTTGAACAAACGACACTGTGTATCCATAATTCGTACTTACATATATTCAGTGGGTGGATTCACGAATTTCTGTCTATTGGTTTTTTTTTAAATGGATGATAATGAAATGGTAACCCCACCCGCGCTATTGGTATACACCGGGGGGGGGGGCACCAGTGAAGAATGGTAGGTGAGGATGAAGTAGGTCAGTTAGCCCATCGTGACGGATTCAACAAGAATTGTTCACGATGATTTCCAGGGGGAACCACGTGGAGGTCGACCTAATAAGGTATATTGCTAGCAATGGGGCTATCAAACTCCATTGCTAACAATCCTTTTCCCCTCAATCTGTCTATTGGTTAAGTCCTAACTTTTTTTATCCGACAGAATCCGAAATGAGGATATCCGCAAAAGAACCAAAATAACCGGCATAGCCCGAAGGATAAGCAAGCTGAAGTAGCAATGAACTGGTCACATAGCTTGAAGACAACCGATGGGGAAGAAAGGTTTTTGAGTGGCGACCACGTACCGGTACACTAGATGGAGTGACGACCTAAAATGTGTTGCAGGGAGTTAGCGGATGCAGGTGGCTCAGGACCATTTTTTATGGCAGTTTATGGGGGAGGCTTATGTTCAACAGTGGACAGATAACGGCATAAATGAAATGATCTTTTTTTATCTGTAATTAATAAAGTAAAACAGGGGTAAAAAGTTTTTATCGGACGAGAATGGAATGGCAACCCCTCCTGCGCTATCGGTATACGCTGATATGGCACTAATAAGGCATGATAGGTGAAAATTAAAACAGGTCAGTTAGCCCATCGTGACAAATTCCACAAGAATTAACCACGATAGTTTCTAGGGAGAATCGCTTGGAGGTCGACCTGATAAAGTATATTGCTAGCAATGGGGCTGTTAGTCCTCATTACTAATAATCCCTTGCCCTCCAGGATAAAGAATAGTCCTCCCCGTTATAAATAGTACGTGAATATCAAAGCAGTAATATCTCAACTGTGGAAAGGAAGAGATTGTTAGAAGCAGTCCTATTGCTAGCAAAATACTCTCAGGTTGACCTCCACGAGGTCCTTCTAGAAACTATGATGTTTAATTCTTGACAAATGGGTTATGATGGGCTAACTGCTCAGACCTGCTTTCATTCTTACCTTCACAATCAACTTTCATTGTTGCATCGCCATTTACCATTAGCAAAGGTGCACCTTTACATTATTCTTACTAAAGTTATAAATATGAAAATGAGTTTGTTTGTTTGTTACCTCTTAGCTCTATCGAACTAACTGACTAACTAACGAATGACCAATTACTGTCAAATTAGGCATACGTGTACTTATTCATAACATATTTAATAAATGACTTTTTAAAATAATGAAATGTATGTATATGTATAAATGATTCAGCTATATATATTGTATACTATTTATTATATTTAGGAATTTTATTTTGGACTTGTTCTGAATTTAAATATATTGACACAAGTATTTGTATAAATATTGATTTCGGATAATTTGATATTAGCATGTTAATCAATGTTAATTATATTAAAATTATAATTATAATAATATATATTTCGCCCATGCGTTGCCATTCCTGAGGACTCAGGTGTTATTCCTCTGTACCCAGTAAATTTACGCCAATTATTTATATTTATAATAAGTTTACTATTGTAATCTTTTGGAAGAAACAATAAAGAATATCTATCTATCTATTTATATATTTAAAAAAGAGTTTAATTAATAAACAAGAAAATTGGCATACCTAATAGGTATGAAGCGGAAATATTTATTGCTTTAATGCCTGAATGTGACAGAAAGTGACCTGTGAAAAAAAATCAAATGATAGCAAATGTAATGGACACACACAATGTATTTTATACATATTTCTTTTTTTTATTTATATTTTTATTAAGGAAATTCGCGACTGACTCTTGGTCACAACAGAATATCAGTGGTTTGCTCTTTTGAAGGTAAAACAATAAACTGAGTTGTGACCATTTTGTGTTACTACGGCACACGCATGAAGAAAGAAAATTGTTGTTTTATATATTTAGCTTTTTTTTGTAGATGCATTCTATTATCTCTTTTTACTGTGTATGTCTGTTATTTGTGTGCTGTAAATAATGCAAATTGCTATCTATCTTTTATAAAAAAACAAACAGGTATCCTGGTTATGATTTCTTTAAGTTCAACGGTCAAACTAAACGAAATAGTTTTACACGGAGTGTTCATTTTTACTCTCTTTGTACACGTAAAAGGCTTTTCGAAGTTCAAATCTCAACGGAGTAGATTTGTTTTATGAAAGTTTTGCAAAGTTTGAATTGTAAGTCATTGGATTATCTTTGTGAAGTATGAAATATGGCTGATTCAAATGTATTGAAAGCATACTGGAGTGTTGTTTTTAAAATTTATGTTCCTATTTTTAATCTGATGTCTTTATACATGTATATCGGGAAATTAACAAACTCATCGCAATCCCGAACCCCACTGACGTCGACGTCCCACAGGAGAAAGGACCCCAGGTCCGCAGTGCGAGGCGAGACGCTATGTCGCAAAACGTCATACACCCCAGGAAAAAGATTTCTGGATCAAGTTGAAACAATTGTCGAAAACGGCAAAATACGGCGAGTTCGTTAATTTCCCGTTATACATGTATATAGATATATGTATACTTTTTTTTTTGATGAGTGAAAATGGTATGGTAACCTCGCCTGCGCTAACGGGATAAGCTGGCGGAGCATCAGTGAAGGGTGATAGATGAGAATGAAAACAGGCCAATTATCTCATCATGATGAATTCATCAGGAATTAACCATGATAGTTTCCAGGAGGAACTGCAAGGAGGTCGACCTAGTTGGGTATATTGCTAGCAATGGGATTCTCAGTCTACATTACTAACAATCCCTTTCCTCCCATATATGTATACTAGAGTGATTGGGTTGTAAGGCGTGGAAGAAAGTTTTTATTAAAAGGTAAAAGTGTATTTATTTATGTATGTATATATTTATTTATTTAATACATTATGTGTATGTTTATATTATATAAATTTATCAAATATTGCTTTATTTTACCTCTATTCAAAAATTCACCGCCTACGTATTTCTCGGTTTATCCAATGGTTGACTGGTAGAGAACACCGTTTGGTGTTAAGTCCACCAAATGTACATAGAATTTTACTGTACATTAAAGTTTAAATAAATAAATAAATAGAAGTTTTGAAGTTAAAGAAATACGAATAGTATCCTTACCTATCGTTCTTAACTAGTATTTTGTTAATATAAGCATAAAGCGCTGATGGGTTTCCATCCATTTTTATCTCTTAAAAATTAAATTGTGATCCACAAAAAGAAAACAGAGTTCAATTGCGATATAACTAGTATCAAAGTATGATTTAAAAACTAAACTACTGAACCGATTTTGATAAAATTTGTATGAGATCAAGCTGTTAGTCCATCCTTTCAGATAAAAAAAGAATTATCCAATTCGGTTTATAATTTACGGAGGTATGAGGTAGCAAACGTAAAAAAATACAACCAAATTAAGACTTTTTTTGAAGGCGGTTGAAAATGTACCATTTATAGTTTTTTTTTTGAGAAAATCCCGTTTATATTGTTATTGTATTTTGATAAAAGAGGGACTGATGGAAAACCAGCGCTACATATTATAGTGTAGCTGTACATATTGCAAATTCACAACAACAGCTGAAGCAATTACTTTTGTCAAATATTAGACACTTCTTATATATAATATTATTGTGTATATAATCTTTCTATTATATGTTTTTCTGGCAATAAATATTTTAAATACACTATAGGGACTTTAAAAACGACGGCAATAAAGAAGTATACCTACTTCTAGGTAGATACTATTGACCTTCAAAAATTTTTCATCACTTTATATATATCCCCATAGTGTATTTAGAACATGTGTAAATAACGGGAAATTTTAAAATCAATATTTTTATTTATCTAAAAAAATACTCGTACAACCGAATCGAAAATCTCCTTTTTGCAACTGGTTGAAACAAAAAAACACATTCCTAACGAGTTAAATGTCTATAAACGAATAAAACACGAGTAGATATGTGTTCGTTTTTATTACATGCTTGTACAGCGAACACAAGCGTTACGCACACATAGAATTAAATTTTCGTATCGTTCTCAATATCATATTTCTTCCAGTCGTGAGGTATGGTCGTACGTGAGATGCATCTGTAATATCGTCATTATTAAAATCGTTACTCTTACCCACTCGTTTATTATTCGTAAATTGGATTTTGTTAATTTTAATATACACCAGAGGGAGACTTTGTACAAAAGTCGATTGCTTGGATACCTCTGTCCCATTCGTGTTTCAACCGTAAAGCAGTTGTGTTTGCATAGCTGTGTTTCGGTTTGAAAGATGGGATATGGCGTGAATTTACAGGGTACAGAGGAATAACACCTGAGTCTTCAGGAATGGCAACGCATGGAGGGTATCATGGGCGAAACAGTATACACTGTTATGTCCATGGTACTGCTCATGTCTATAGGCGACGGTTACCACTTTCCATTAGGTGGGCCGTCAGCTTGTTTGCCATTCTAAGTTGTATAATAATAATAATAAAAAAAAACTAAACCTCATCTGAAGAAGGGACAATCTCTTTCTAATATACACCTTGCTAGCAATATAACCCTATCACGTGTGATGGCTCCGCCATTTATTCTAGAAACCATCGTGGTTAATTCTTAAATCCATTACAACCATACCCCCCTAGGGGGGTCAGCTCGTTTGCCATTAACATATAAGTTGTAAAAAAAATTAATATGTAATTCATAGATTATATCTATCTATATGATGGCGTGTCTCCATACAAATGCTACACTAAACCAAGTGAACTTTTTATCAATGTGTGCGTGAACAGAGTTGCCATAATGTTTATTTCTTACTAAGTATATGGGAGAAATTTTATTGCATAGTTGATTTGAAAAATCTAATCAATACAAAGTTGTCAAGAATACATTTGAAAGAAATAGATAAATAGCTATTTATTTGTAAAGATGATATCTTTATTGACTACTTTGATATATTAGATATATGTATATATATAGACCAATATAGCCATTTCAATTAATACATATATATTATATATTAATTTGTAGACAATATGTACATTTGTATACTTTGCTTAATGACGTCAGTGCTTCTCAACAGGTAGGTCTTAATATGAATATGGACATGGCTGAAATCATCTCCAACTTCCATGTCATGCATATACCGGTTATGAGTGAGAATGCTATGCTCGCAGTTGTCGACGAGTTGTCGACGAGACGACAACCGAGATGTCAACCGACGAATCCAATTCGGCTGGGCAGTGTTATGGAAAATTATGCTTGTTTATAATATTACAAATTAGCGATAAGGTCGCCCATTAATTTCTCATTGTGATTATTTCTTGTAACTGTTTATATTAATAATAAGTTTACTATTGTAATCTTTTGGAGGAAACAATAAAAAGTATCGATCTATTTATCTATAAAACAAGCAGTATTAGACAGAGTGACAAATATAGCAGGGAGTCAGAAGACGCGAAATTATACAGTTGATCATGATAAATTAGTTACCTCATCAAGTTAGGATATCCCGGTGATATAAATATCAAACTACGACTGACATGGATAATTTAGCTAGAAAATAATGAGCTCAGTAAATAAAAACTTTAATCCTAAATGGTTCCGCCTGTGTACTAAACCCAGGATCTCATAATAATAAAAAGACAAACGTGCTCACCACTGTACCGTGAAAGGTGTAAAAAAGACGATTATAATCCTAGACAAATTCACTTCTAGCAAATTCTACATTAAACGAGCGTTTGAACTACGTGTAATTTATAAAGGATAGAAAAAAAATTAAGTGGATTGGCCTTGCAATATTCGTCTTTAGCTCTTGTACTTACGTACTACGGTTTCAAGTGGGGCGATGTATTACAAAAGCTCCCTATTCCCACGTCTCATTTCCGCCTGCTCTTGTTTATTCTGTAAAATCATTTTCGTTTCAAAACCAGATTGTTTCTGATGACCTTCGTGCTACATTTGTAGGTACGACGCTTTGCTTAAATGAGGTTTGGAGTTTTATTAAAATATAATGACAAAAATGATTCGAATTACTATTGCTTTCACGAGCAACGCGGAGTGATTACTGGTGGTTTCTAAAAGAATTGTAATAAAATATATTCAGAATACGGTAATATCAATAAAAACAATAATAAATTTAAAATTGTATTTTATAAAAAAAACCGACTTCAATTGTTTATTTTTTTATTTTAAAAGTAGAGTACTAAACCTATTTTGACAAAAGTCCTATGTGGTTCTTTTAGGAAAAAAAAATTCGAAGTCGGTTTACAATTGACGATTATTATGAACATGCATAAAAAATACAATCAAATTGAGAACCTGCTTCTTTTTTTGAAAGTCGTTAGAAAATGGAAGTAAAATATGTATAATAAATTATTCAAAACTAAAATATAAATTATTTTATGGCTAATTTATCGCAATAACTTATTTCTTTCTTACATTTATTATGTTACATCAAATTTCATAAGTGCGAAAAAGCTACTATGGATACATCATTTATCATCATTATTTATTTATTTCCTATATTTGTTTCTTTTTGTCAACCTCTCACATAAAAACAAAATAATATAATTGGATAATATTTCTAACTATACATATAAGGTAGAATTAAAGTAAAAAATGTAAAGTGACATGTTGTAATTCGTGGCTTTGCTCGCTTGAATTAGATTTAAAAGTATTACCTATTAATTTTAGATATGAATTATTTGTGTAATAAATTTAATTCATATCCATTCAGGCATTAAAGCGTAATTAACTATCTACATAACAAAGTTCAAAACATCTGAACATCCGTGCAAACTTTCACATTTGTATGGCTTTACCCTCACTAATTCAGTAGTAGGGTAGTAATTTAGTATGACTTACGATAGTTATTATTCAAGAGCATTCAAAATTTGTTACCCTGTGGTCCCGGTGTAGAATTGGCCATTCCTTGCTTTTTTGTGGGCATCGTAAGAGGCGGCTAAGGGAAGCCTGAAAATGATATGGTCCCGCCTGCGCTAACGGGATACACTGGCGGAGCACCAGTGAAGGGTGATCAATGAGAATGAAAACAGGCCAGTTAGCCCATCATGATGAATTCATGAGGAATTAACCATGATAGTTTCCAGGGAGAACCGCGAGGAGGTCGACCTGGTTGGGTATATTGCTAGCAATGGAATTCTCAGTCTCCATTACTAACAATCCCTTTCCCCCCAATAGCGTTTCTCTTAAAACATCTCCAAAGAATGATTATGGTCTCTAATCATTCAAGAGCATTCAAAGATTATTACCGTGTGGTCTCGGCATAGAATTGGTCATCCCTTCCTTTCTCGAGGGTGTCGTAAGAAGTGACTAAGGAAGGACAAGGGATCGGCAGCAGTGTCCCTCTTAAAACATCTCCAAAGCCTGATTACGGTTGCCAATCCACCTGCCATAAATGTCAACTACTGTCAAGTCCCCCAGAGGAGAGGCTTATGTTCAGCTGTGGACAGTTAAAGGCTGATATGATGATGATTCAAAATGACTAAAAGCATTTATTTATTTATTTATTTGCTCATTAGCACAAATATGTGTACATGGCGGACTTAATGCTAAAAGCATTTTCTCCCAGTCAACCATAGGGAAGTGTCAGAATACTCGAATGCGGTACTAGTAATTATTGATATACATACATACTAAAATTACATATATAAATGAATAAATATATATGAATAACAAATATACATACACATATATGATATATACTATATTATACACGAAATTGAGAATAATATAAAGCATTTGTTTTAAGAGATAATTTCTCATGTTCATTTTTAATTTCTATGGCAAACAAACTAACGGTACGTCTGATAGAAAGATTCCATACCTACCGAGACAAGTTCAATGGATGTCACAGAATATACATACATACATTGTATTTTCGTGCATTATCAATTCTGAGACCTAAAATCTTATAATTAATTCACTGCCATTATCCTACCCTTCAAACTGTGTGAGTACGTTATATTATATTATGCTTTAAACCAATATATAATATATATTTTAAATCCACAACTGGGAGTTAACGCGATGAAAAAACCTTTGCTAGTAAATAGTACCTACATACCTGCTCTTTTATTGTCAACGTTATTTTATTATTAAGTCCCGATTGTGTATTTAAAATATGTGTAAACGACGCGAACCGCAAACAATCTGACGGCCCACCTGATGGAAAGTGGTAACCGCCGCCTATATACATGAGCAGTAGGTACTATGGACATAACATAGTAACTGTTTCATCCATGATACTCCCATGCGTTGCCATTCCTGAGGACTCAGGTGTTATTCCTCTGTACCCAGTAAATTCACGCCATATCCCACCCTTCAAACTTAAACACAGTCATGCAAACAACTGCTTCGTGGTAGAAACACGAATGTGACAGAGGTGCCGTTTAAGCTTGTTTGCCATTTTAAGTTGTATAAAAGACAAAAAAATGGTTTCATATGGGATGAAGATGAATGTAGGCTACTTTTAATCCCGGTTAGTAAACTTGGAGTTAAATGCAATAAATTTCCTTAATGTAATGCTAAGATGATTTTTTAATGATTATATATTATGATTATGATACTGTAAATGACATCATTCTTTGTGTTTTTTTTTCTTATATGCATGTTTGTGAATTTGTATAACTCGATAGATGAGGTTGACCATAGAGGACTTATGTTTTACCATCCATTACTATGTACTGTTACCTTTGTATCACAAAATAAATGAAATGAACATATCCGATGACGCGGATGAAGCCGCGCTTAAAAGCTAGTATTAAAATTATTTAACATACAATTATAAATAAGTTGAAATGGAATTATATTAATAAATATAAGAGATACTAATAATCAATTTTGCACATCGTACTTCAGTTTAGTGCAAGCTCAATTTCACTGTGCTGCCACGAACAATATCTATTCTATCTTGTACATCGATCAATGTAATTACTGGCTGTGCTCCACAGATGAGTGACGTACTCGAAATCTATTCTGAAAACTGAAATCCGATGAACAATATTCCATAACAAATTGAAGGTAGCTCTATAATTTACTTATACCTATTGTGGATATATTTGTTTTATTTTTAAACCACAAAGGTGGTAAATAAGAATATAGTTTATCTAATCATAAACACTTATATGTATTACATAAGCTTACGGTATTACTTAACATTTAGGGAGAGGGGGGGGTTTATACAGAAAAATGTTATGTTGTGTTACAAAGAGGAGAGAGGGTCACGAATCTTTAAAAATTGTGTTAATACTTAAATGTCCTCTAATTGTTTACTGTTGAACATAGGCCTTTCCTTTAGACTGCCATAGAGAACATCATTCCAAGCCATCTGCATCCATTGAGTCGCTCTATCTAGTGGCAGGTTGTCCTACATTGCATTTGCTTATACTAGGTGGGTAAAATAAAGTACAATACAAAAATTATTTAAAAATATTTAATTACTAATTTATTGCAATAAAATTTTTCAGTTATTTCTTATACTTATTACGTCACATCGAATTTCATACGTACAAAAATGCTATTATGAACACATCATTAATCATCATCGTTAGTTATATATAATTCATATAAACAATTACAACATATTTAAATTTAAATCATCTTTAATGAAATTGACTTTGCTGGTAATTATATACTTGTAAGTCGACTATTTTTTTTATGCAATAAAATGCCAAATAAGCTTGTCTGTTTGTTTGACAGAAGAGTCTTTAAACTGACTTTTCATTGGGTGAGCGACGGATCACTTGAAAATCATCATGTTTCCGTACCCTGTAATCTCATTGCCATATCCCATCCATTAAATTGAAACAGCCACGGAAGTACAATTGCTTGACGTCAGGAATCGTAGACGACTTCTATACAATGTATTTCTGGTATTTGCGGCAAACTATTGTGGTTATTTCCTTATGAAATTTTCATAATGAATCAACTGAAATGCTTTCATCCTAATGTATTATTGTCATAGATAAAAAATATTCCTTTGGAATACGTTCCGAAGTTAGATATTCGATATTAATATTATTAATTTTACAAAGAAATCATGATCTTATTCTGATATGATATGATACACAAGTATGCTTGTAAAACTTTATCAACCATTAGCAGATTAGTTCACTTCAGTATTCGCAAGAAACTTGGTATATACCACATATTGTGTCATTAGCAATATCGTAACGTTACGGTCACACAAATTAGACTTTATTCCAATGGAATAACGTCTACCAGAATGTTGAGGATTACATTTGTTTAAGTTCATGTAAAGTTGGAGGCGCGGCAAGAACATGTGTTGCTTCTTGCGTCGATTTAAGTGCTTAGTGCTCGTTTTTGTTAGCCGTCTAGGTTTTGCGTGAGATACCTAAATATTGCTTGATTATTTTTTTTATTAGGTGGCAGTAATACACTAGACTTCAGAAAGAAGTCTAGTGTAATAGAAACATTATAAATATGATGTTTATATGTTTGCCAATTCCGACAATTGTTTAGATTCCATCTGGAAAACTTTTTCAGGCGTACGGCGTTTTGCGTCACAGTATCTCGCCTTGCACTGTGGGCCGCAGCTTGCAGTCCGTAAGTCGTATCAATGTAATGTAAAACCTCCTAAAGATTTAAGGTAAATTTACTTTTTTATGAAATTTAGAAAGACAAACAATCTGACGGATCACCTGATGGAAAGTGGTAACCGTCGCTTACAGACATAACATGTATCATGGACATAACAGAGCATACTGTTTCGCCCATGATACCTTCCATACGTTGCCATTCCTGAGGACTCAGGTATTATTCCTCTGTACACTGTAAATTTAGTGCCATATCCCACCCTTCAAACCGAAACATAGCCATGCAAACACAACTGCTTCACGGTAGAAACATGAATGGGATACAGGTGCCCAAGCAAACGACTTTTGTACAAAGTCTCCATCTGGTACTTCAAAAGTTTTTAATGTTTTCATGGAAACACCAGAAATTTTGATTGTTTTCTTATTTTTTATAACAAAGGGCGCAAACAGCGTATAGTTCACCTAAAATATCTTTTAAAATATCGAAATGATTTCCGCGCCGACTTAAAACCAATTTACACGATGGCAGTGTCAAGACAGCGGTGATCTACATTGAGTATATATTTAGTAACTGACCTAATGTAAATCTACTCAGATATACATGAATACAAACATAATTAGAAGTAAGCTCATATATTTATTTTTATGTAATCGTTAAGAGTAAGCGCATAACCTTTGAGAAAGCTCGATAAGGAGATTTGTAGAATAAACCAGGATTACAGCACTAACAATGAATAGTTAATGAAATGTACAAACAAACTAGTAATCTCTAGTCTATAATACGATCATAGTTATGGTACAACGTCTGCTTTCCACACATTAGCAAAATAACAGCTCTCAAAACAGTTCGCTTAATAGGATATTATTGTGGTCACCGAATTGCGGCCTTTACTCTCTTCGATTGACACAGACTATCTAATTGCGGTACAGAAAAAGTGACATACTAGCAGTGTGTCATTATTGAACAATTGTGTTAGTTTAATCTGTGTCAGGAATTTAATTCGAAGTGAAAACCACATTCTGCAATACGTTTTTACGAGGGCCCGTTCCCCCCTGGTAACTGTTATTGGAATGGTTTCGGAATAGCCGTTGCTTACTCTATGCACTTATCACGGTGCCCACTGAGTTTACGCTTCCAGTCTGGACCTGATTTCGATGTGGTTTGCGAATTATTTTTATGTGTGTAATAAATTCGGCAGTATTCTTGTTACAGTTTAATATCGTATGATCTCGTAACTTCAGTTTGTATTATGAGAAATAAAATATATTATATCCAAGGCTGAAATTCATTTAGAAGATGAATATATTTTTTTTTGCTTTCTGATATTAATTATATTAACTCGATTGTTCGACTGGTAAGAGAACTTTAGCAATAGAAGAAAGTAGAAGGTGCGGGTTTACATCCTCACCGCTTTGAAATTTTTCAATCATTTAATAACTGTCTATATACCTGCATAATGGAAATTTTCTGAACTTTCTGTGTTTGTCGTTTCCGACATTGTTTCGAATTCTTTGGAAGTATGCTTTAGGGGGTGTACAGCGCTATACCTCACAGCGTATCATCTTGCGCTTAATAATTATTGAAATATGATATTTTTAATAATATTTCTATTTAAAATAAATATTTTATTTAGTAAAATATAAATTGTGATTATATCACTGAAACAAAAATAGGAATGGTAATTCACGAGACGTCCCATGAGTGTCACATTGTATCCCTATTCATGGTACTGTTTATATTTATGGGCGATATTTATGTACAATTTTCCATCAGATGAGTCGTTAACTTGTTTATCATTTTTTTATGTTAGTTGAATAAAAACTATATTATTTTTGTCTGGGTTCATTATGATCACTTTAACTCATCCATTGTTTATTATTACAGAGTATAGACTTCCCCTATGTTTCGCCATAACGTTACTGTTTTAAGCCACCTGCATCCGCAGACTCCCTGCAACATGTTCGAGGTTGTTACTACTCTGTCTCGTTGGGAGGGTTAAAGGGGCGAAGGGGGAGTATTCTATTTCAGTAGGTACGTATTTTAGTCTCTTGCTGTAATTAAAAACTTATAAGCAACTGAAAAAAGGAGGTAATACTAAATCCTATTGTACTTTGTCATATAAAATGGGATGTTATTTTATGTATTATATTTTATTTAGTATTTTTTTATTACAATATTTTTTTTTGTATACCCCTGATCATCATACTAGCCTTTAACTGTTCACTACTCAATTTAAGTAGCCCCCTTGGGGGGTTTTGCCAGGCGTTTTTGGGTAGTTGTCAGGCGGATTGGTTACCGCTCTCAGGCTTTAGAGATGTTTTAAGAGGGACGATGCTGCCTGTCTCTCACCTTCCCTTAGTCGGCTCTTAAGTCACCCACGGGAAAGGAAGGGGTGGCCTATTCTACGCCGGGACCAGCGGTATATATATATATATATATATATATATATATATATATATATATATATATATATATATATATATATATATATATATATATATATATATATATATATATATATATATATATATATATATATATATATATATATACGACTATAATTCTAACGATGATAAATTAGAACAATAACGTTTGCAATTTTAATTGTTCATTTTGTTTGTGTACATATTATTAATCTTTATAATCTGCATCATTCTTTGAAGTAAACAACAAAGAGTTTTCATTCATTCATAATATATACCTATTAATTTTTATTGGAAAATTTTCCTACTATTAAATTCGACTATTAAATTCCCTTAGTCACCTACGAGTCTTAAAAAATCTTTAAAATTACAATCAAAGATTAGTAATTAAAATTATCCTATAAGATACATATCATCATATAAACTGTTAAATGTCCTCTGCTGAACATAGACCTCCTCCATAAGGGGGGGGGGGGGGTTAGCCAGTAGTCGCCATGTTTTAGCCTAGCCCTAGACTATAAAGTTCCCTTAGTCGCATCTTACGTCTCACGGGAAAGGAAGGCGTGACCCATTCCCGCTGACTATCCCTCGACTATAAAGTTCTCTTAGTCACTTACGACACACGAGAAAGGAAGGCGTAACCTATTCCCTGTCAAGATCACACGGCTAATCTAAATATAAAATGTGAAAAAGACTATTTTCCGCACTTAGCCTCTCATTTGGGCCGTTGTGCGTATGAGTCGTGGCTAGTACAGCCAACTTAGCTCCACCCAGAAGCGCAGAAGCTGCCTGGGTTCTTCACAGGCCTCACGGAGCGACCTCACCGTTCCGAGGGTTTCTAAACGTTGATGGGCCACAGCCTCAGATTCCAGGATTACGTGAGCAGCCGTTTCTTCGGCGTCGAAACAGCCTCGACATAGAGGGCTGTCTGTGTAATCTAAATATAATGGTAGATAGATATTTTTAAAACAAATTAGTATTTAATATTTTACGAATACACCAAAACATTACAGGGATTACCTGTTAAATTATGACATACGGTTTTGTATTTCACAAACAGCCAGCTGCAATAGCTGAAATAAAATTAATTATTCACACAACATCAGATCGTCCCGTACGTATTGGAGTAAATTGGGCAAATGTAATATTTATTTTTTCTACGTACCTATCTATTTATAGTGTGTTGCAGTCATAATGGAATACGTGGAATACGCGAAATAAGTAGAATACACGTAAAAAGAAACTCATAATATATAAAGAATATTACATTATATTACACCTGAGACAATATTAAAGTAAAATATTTACCTTTTAACCAACTTAAAAGATGGTTGTCCTCAATTTGACTATTTTATATGTAACGTTGTTATGTGGATTCTATCATAGAGTGGACCACCCCTTCCTTTTCTGTGGGTGTCGTAAGAAGCGACTAAGGGATCGAGGGATGGTTAGCAGCGTTTCTCTTGAAACTTCACCAAAAGTCTAAATGCGTTTGCCAACCCTCCTGCCAAGCGTGGCAATTATTGGCAAAACTCTTCTTATGGGAATACCTACGAGTATGTTCAGTAGTAGACAGTTAAGGGCTAATTGATGATGATGATGGTGATGTGTAACTTATGAAATATCTTTAACTAATAATCTTTGATTGTAATTATAATTATTTTATTTATCATAATTTCAAAGATATTTTATAGATGTACTTAATAGTAGCAGCAATTATATAAGAAAAACTATCACAAATTACTCATTGATTGATTTTAACGACGTTTAGCCTATGTTTTCAAATTTATTAATTATCTAGAGTGTAATTCAATTTTCGTTAATTATACGTGGTAGCTTCTAATTAGCTTATTGTTGTCATGTATGTAATAAATATTAAGTTATTACAGCTGTAAGTTTCCTTATAAATTAATAATTAAATTTACATTGAAGTTGATTCTTTTTGTGTAAAAATATTTTACACAAATACAGCAATACTTTACTAATATTAAAAATATGAAAGTGAATTTGTTTGATCCATCTTAGAACCTCAATAGTTTAACCAATCATTATGAAATTTGATACACTGATACTATATGGAATTTAGAAGTATACAGGATACTTTTTATCCATGTTATTTTTTTTTATGCAACTTAGAATGGCAAACAAGCTGAGGACCCACCTGATGGAAAGTGGTAACCGTCGCCTATAGACATGAGCAGTACCATGGACCTAACAGAGTATACTGTTTTGCCCATGATACCCCCCATGCGTTGCCATTCCTGAGGACTCAGGTATTATTCCTCTGTACCCTGTAAATTCACTGCCATACCTAAGCTTGTTTCCATTCTAAAATAACTGAAACACAGCAACATGCAAACATAACTGTTACACACAAAGTATTATATGTTATATATGTATAATAACGTATATAAATATAATATTAAATATACTAAAACAATATCTAGAAACATTTCAAATATGGATATATATATATATATATATATATATATATATATATATATATATATATATATATATATATATATATATATATATATATATATATATATATATATATATATATATATTGTAAACAGAGAATGTATAGTTTAGTAAAAAATTTTTTTTTTAAATAATAAGATAAATTTAATAGTAATTTTACATTTTAACTTATTTTGCAAATTACCGTAGTGCAGCCAATGCAATGATACGCCACGCCACGCTCGGTGCGTTGTAAATTAACGAATTTCATCACGACCCGGGCTTATTCACAGGCATGCAAATGTTAATTCTCACACATATTAATATTATCGATACGAGAACCATTAAGTCCACTTACAATACACACTATACTGGGGGGAAAGGGATTGTTGATAATGGGGTCTAACTGACCTATTGCTAGCAATACACCTTGTCAGGTCGACCTCCACGCGGTTCCCTCTGGAAACCATCGTGGTTAATTCTAGTGGAATTCGTCACGATGGGCTAACTGACCTGCTTTCATTGTCACCTATCATCCTTCATTGGTGCCCCGCCAGTGTATACCGATAGCGCAGGCGGGGTTACCGTTCCATTATCACCCATTAAAAAAATACACACTATACAGTAACTATTTTGAATACAAAGTACTTTTTTATATTACGAAAATGGCAAATAAGCATAGAGCATGTCTGATGGTAAACAGTCAACCAGACTAAACTAACTAACCATAGGGAGACTTTAAACAATAGTCGTTTGCTTGGGCATCTCTGTCCTATTCGTGTTTCTACCGTGAAGCAATTTTGTTTGCATGGCTGTGTTATGGTTTGAAGGGTGGGATATGGCAGTGAATTTACAGTGTACAGAGGAATAACACCTGAGTCCTCAAGAATAGTAACGCATGGGGGGTATCATGGGGGAAACAGTATACTTTGTCATGTCCATGGTACTGCTTATATCTAAAAGTTCTCAGAACACAATTAGTTATACAAGCGGTAGAACACACAAAGGGAAGCAAAGTCTCGCCTTAGACTTAAAAGCTAATGCTTGGGATCATTGACGATTCTCATCGGTCCTCTTTGAATCGAGCGATTTTGGAGGATTACACATAATTTTTGTTATTTGTAACATGATTTTTTTATATTTAGTTTAGCAAAATGGCAACTGACGGCTCACCTGGTGGAAAGCGGTAACCTTCGCCTATATTATATATCACATAATTTATTACCTCTTTCAAGAAGAGGTTGAAATCACATTTTCTTTCCTTGAGTAATATTTTTTTTTTGTATTTTTCTAATTGAACTGTCAAATCTTAAAATCATTAAACGAAATTTCTAATGTAAGTAGTATATTCATTCATTTTAACATGTATTATATAAGTAGGTAGGTATTATATGTATTTATAGTGTATGTATTTATGTAATATTATATTATATATTTTAATATTTTATTTAACTGTATATTTGTTTGTTTTAATAATTGTAGCACTTCAGCTGCCCGCTAAAGATATGCTTTTTTACTGTACTGGGTTGACTGGAAGAGATCTCTGTCAGAGATAAGTCCACCCTTGCTCACAACATTTATAAATAGATTATTTTATATGTAACTTACAAGTGCAATAAAGAATACTTTGTGGTAATGATGCGTTTCCATTCCTGTGGATTACGGTGTTTATGTCTCGTATAATTTCACTGATTATCATCAGTTTATTGCGGTCAAGTCAAGGTATGCCAATGAGCACGATCTACTTCGTTTTCAGTTTTTACCAGCCACTCTAAGTATGTCGACACTCCACCTATTCCATTGAAAGGTACTATAAATCTGTAATTTTTATTTTCAGTTTGCGCGATAGAAGACATTTTCAATTCGACTTAAATCCTATCGCTCTACAAGAATCTTAATTCAGTCTCAACAGTGGAATATTTAGACTAGGTAAACTCCATTTTGCGAGATTGGCGGCAATTGCTTTTCTGAGACTGAGATTGTAAGCTGTTGTATTCTTAGAGAAAAATCGATTCGTTTTGTGTCAAATTAGGTAGAATGTCGCTAGAGTGCTTTCTAGAGACTCCACCGTTTAGTTATAGATATTATAATTACAGATTATAGGGAAATTTAGCGACAATTTTGAAAGTAGTATCTTTATAGTTGTTCTTAGCCTCGGTATAGCCAAAAAAGTACGGGCTTAAAACCATATTTTGGCTTTGAATTTATTCCAATCACACAAATAATAAGCAAAATCATGAACTGTCATCGGTAGAATCATTTATGACTGAGGTCACTTTTTTATCGGATTGTTTTTACACTGACTTATATAATTTATTTTTAAAATATAATTATTAATATATATAAATATTTTTAATATATAATTTTTGTTTTAGTAAAATCAGACAATATTCTTGAGATTTTTACACTTGCTACTTGCTACTTAACCTCAAGTATAATTCCAACCATTTTACTATCGTTGAATAATAACTACAATGAGTCATACTATGTTGTATTTATTTATATTGGCTTTACTCACGTTTTAATTAAATATATATAATAAAAAAGAAATCATGAATGAGGACTTCTATTGAGTTCGAAACTAGTCAGGCATTTAAAATTTAAAACATGTGTAAATCCTGAATAAATTAGTATATATAATTACAATTTCGACTTTAATCATATTATTATATTCTTAATATTTTTAAATGGTATATAATATGTAATTTTAATATCAAATTTGTGTTTCGATCGGCCCCGAAATTTCAGAAAATATTTCACGGTACGTCCTCTGATTATTATTGAATATGTTTCCTTTTATATATATAAAAAAGGATGTTGATTGACTGACATCCTTATATTAACAGCTGAAACCGCTGAATCTTAGAATCGTGAAATTTTACAGTTAGGTTCTTTTTGTAGTATAGGTTTTTACCTAGGTAAAAAGGAATTTTGAAACTTCAACCCCTAAGGGGATAAAATGGGGGTTGGAATTTCGTCACGCTAGAACTTAGATACGTGAAATTTCACAGAACAAGAACTCGAATACCATACATGAGCGAAGCCGCGAGCAAAAGCCAGTAACATATCGTCATAGTCGTAGAATACTGACGGATCTGACAAAGATTACATATATAGATCCGTCAGTATTCTACGACTATGACGATATGTATATACGAATACCGTGAGTAAAAGTACAAGTATTTTAAATAACATTATATAGATGAACATATATTCAGTCGAAATGTATTTAAATATGGATATTTTAATAGTCCTGCTGGTCTCTGTGAAAACGTTTATCAGCTCGATTGAGCGGTCCTATCTAGTTTTTAATTGGGACTGTTTTAATGAATATCAATCGAGCGTGTAAAGGTACTACCATTCTTTGACATGTTTCTGTAGATATTTCTAGAGGAAATGTTTTATCCTTATTAATATAATCTAAGTGAAAGTTTATTTCTTGACGTTTTAACGGTTTAGCCAAGGGGAAAGGGATTGTTAGCAATGGAGTTTGATAGCCCCATTGCTAGCAATATCCCTAGCACTATCAGGTCGATCTCCACTTGGTTCCCCCTGGAAACAATCGTGAACAATTCTTGTTGAATTCGTCACGATGGGCTAATTGACCTGCTTCATTCTCACCTGTCATCCTTCACTGGTGCCCCGCCGGTGTATACCGATAGCGCGGGCGGGGTTACTATGTCATTATCACCCATAAAAAAACGGTTTAGTAATTCTTCAATTAAAAATTATGTCCCAGGAATAAACTAACTTCAGTTGTAACAGAACAAGTTTTACTAGATTAGTGTTTAAATCAAAATATGATTTAAAAACTAAACTATTGAACTTTTGATTAAATATCTATGGAACCAATCTGTAAGTATATTCTTTCAGTAAACAAAAAAAGAATTATTCAAATCGATTTATAACTGACGGAGTTTTGAAGTAAGAAATTAATAAAAAATACAACCGAATGGATAACCTTTTTTTGAAGTCGGTCGAAAATTTGATGTACCTTATAGAATTCAGTATGGAGAAAACATAATATATATTTTATGCAAGTATATTACGGTGTGACCATTCTGGCCATCCCTTTCTTTCCCATGGGTGCTGTAAGAGGCGACTAACATCACGAAGTCCTAACTGCGGTTGCCAATCCGCTTACCAAGCGTAGCAACTACTGGCAAAACCACAAAGGAAGGCCTACGTTCGCCAGTGGACTTGTAATGTATTTTTTACAGTTTAAGTAAAAAAGAATAGAGGTGAAATTTTTATTCGATTTTTTTTTTGTACAATATGGTTAATAAATACGAAATAAATATTATCTTTTATATACAGAAAGCGGTAGTGGAACCTCAATTGATTCATAGGGACGCAGGTACATGTAACATCGTAGCTACTAAATTATCGTGACGGATTATGATTTATCCCTTTTGGGGGAACTGTCGGTATCCTATTGCGAGCTACTATTACGAATATACGGGCATTTCTATTCAGAAAATGGAAATGTATTTGACTGGGGAAGTTATGTTGGGCTGTTTTCTGTAATTGTTAATAAAACAGGACGTTGAGGTTTTTTTATGCAACTGAGCGTTGTCGACCCTTAAGAAATCTTATTACGGCCTTTTTCAAGAACCCCCTGCTGTAGTCTCCAGGGAACAGCTCGGCAGGAAGATCTTTGCACAATCTGACTGTTCGCGGAGGAAGCTTCACTGCAGTAATACGGATAGTCTAGAGGTTAGTTACGGATAGTCGAAACAGAAGAATTTGTATGAAGTATTCCTCAAATGAAATTTAACTTCATTTTGGAACTATTTATGAAATAAAGTGTTTCTACTGAGGTTTTCCCAAAGGACTAGACGTTCTCTGGAAAAGCGTCAAAATGTTAGGCTTTCGTGACGGTGTTTTACTCTTAGGCCGTTTGTCCACTGCCGTCGTTACTGGGACGTCACCTAGAACGAAATAATGACGCCAAAATAGTGGTATATATCCGCTTGTCCACTGTATGCCCGTCAACCGAATGCCATTATTCCGACCACCGAAGATAGTAGTAGTTCGGCGCGATCGCTAGAACTCGGCTCGAGATTGTGACTAGCTGATTTGCCCTACTGCCTATATACTGCCGACACACCGAACTTCTTCTTCCTGATCATATAGCCTCTCTTCTATTCTGATTACGAGCACCTCACGCCCTCTTCAGCTAATACTGGATGAAAACTTACAATCATGCAGTCTGCAAGCTTCATTACCACCGTAATAGTGAAATTAAAATTTTCCTACTGTTCTGAATGCGAATGTTTATAAAAATAATATTAATAATATAATAATTATTATTATACATACATACATACATATCTGTCACGCCTGTCTCCCATTAGGGTAGGCAGAAACAATGGAACGCCAAATGCTTCGATTCAAACAAACCTCTTTCGCTTCTTCCACATTCATCAATCTTTTCATAGACGCTCGCCGGTTACGGGTACTTTGAATTTTTACGTCGCCTATTTGGCCCTTCTTCATTCTTGCTGGATAAACGTCGCCTATTCTCTCCAAATGACCAAACCAACGCAACATTCCTATATTTTAATTTTTGTCACTATAATTAATATTATACTTATTCGTCCTAGTCTGTATATAGATAGATAGATACATTTACTTGCCTATGTATTGTTTTTACAGATCTTGATATATATATATATATATATATATATATATATATATATATATATATATGTATGTATTAGTATAATAGAATACCTGATAAATATCTCCCAACGGAAACAAAAATTAGAGACTCCATAAGAGTAGGGATTATGACGTCAATTAACGTTGTTATCTTTTAATCACAAGCAATGAACGAAAGATTATTCGAGCTATTCACACCTTCCAATAGAAAAGTAAAGAGTTGTACACATGTGTGAATTATTTTTATTCTTTATGTTACACAAAAGGTTATTGAAATGTAAAAATAAACATAATAGTCCACAAAGGCGAGCTTATCTCCAATAGAGATTTCTTCCAGCAAACCCAACATGAGAAAACTGACAGTTTATTAGTAGTTACAGTCATACATGTGTACCAATCGACTTAAATGTTATAGTTAAAAATAAATAAATGAAATGTCTTTATAATTGAAAAGATAGATTTTATTGCTTGCTATATCGTTTATTAGTAAACTGCTTTATAAGGTCACAGATCCCTGTTATAAACCATCGTGTTTAATTATTGATGAATTCATCGCGATGGGCTAGTTAATCTAATTTAATTTTGACCTAACATTACTAATTGGTGGCTTGTTCTAGCAACTACCGCTAGTGTAGATTACTATGCCATTATGTTCCATAAAAATAAAATTAGAAAGCAAAAAAAGCAAGAAAAAAAAAAACAGAGCACCAATGACTCGAAATGAAAAGTCTTTAAATATAAATTCATCATCAATCATTAATCAATCAAATCAACTATCTAGCTAGCCGTACTAATCAAATTTTACAACCAGATATGAACAGTTAACAGCATATTGCAAATGAAAATGCAACAGTCTATGGAATCGTATATTTATTTATTTATTTAAGGACAACCAACAAAGCATACATTTATATCTACTGATGGTAAGCGGTTATCATCGCGTTACATGTGTAGAAGAAAAAATCTCTGAAACCGCGCTGTTTTCTACCATCCAGGCTCTAAATTATGGAAGTGATCTTTGTCGATGGCGAGCTATACGATGGTAGAAAGTGGCTGTGGGAATGATGCACAATTCCTCTGAGTACAGTCTGTTGTACAAGCGGTAGAACAGGCAGAGTGAGACAAAATATATATTCTTCTTCTTTTCATTTAAGAGTTTCCTCTTGTTGGTGCAATTAATTCAAAATATATATTATATTATAGAATATATTTTGTAATAGTGTAAACGGTACTTAATAAGAGTCTATCTGTCTGTCCGACTAATGAGAAAAATAATGGTGCCCTTTATCTCACTGTAGTATTGAGCCGCTTTACTGTACTGTTATCTCGAGAGGCAGCGCTTTCAGGCGCAGGATATGTGTTAATGAGTATTTTTTCGCTCATTTATGTGGTGTGATATGGACACCGAAATTTATGTTATGTACTCGAAAAACCTCGGTTTTCTCAATGGAGGTCTTGTACCAAAGTGCAAGATGACAAATACCAGAAGTAACGAATCGGACTGTTTTTTATGCAACTTAGAATGGCAAACATGCTGACAGCCTTCCTGATGGAAAGTGGTAACCGTTGCCTATAGACATGAACAGTACCATGGACAGAATATACTGTTTCGCCCATGATACCCCCAATGTATCGCCATTCCTGAGGATTAAGGTTAACACCATAATCCTCCTTGTAAATTCACTGTCATATCCCACCCTTTAAACCAACAGCCATGCAAACACAACTGCTTCACGGTAGAAACACGAATGGGACAGAAATACCCATGCAACGACTTTTGTACAAAGTCTTCTTCTGATAAAATTATTATGTATTAGAAACTATCTATTAGAGACGATAGTCTATTTAAACTATAGCTCCTTCAAACCTATCTTTTGCTACGTATCACATAGTGTTCTTTAGTAGCAAACTAATCCAAAGCTTCTGCAATGGGTATATAGATAATTGATTTCGATCGTAAATGTATACTGTATAACTAGCTTAGTAAACGATTTCTCGAATAAAATACATGTAAGGTAATTCGGTATCTAGTTAATTACTTAATTTTATTAAAATTAAAATATGTCTCACAAAAAAAAGTCTTTAATTGTGGTAAAAGCAGATTAGAGAGCTAAATTTTTGAACCAATTATGATAAAATGACTATGAGACCAATATTTTTTTTCCAAATCAATATTTTTTCCAACAAAATAATTTTCCAAATATATTTACAATTGACGCAGTTATGAGGTAAACAAACATAAAAAAACCGAGTCGAGAACCTCGTTTTTTCCTTAAGTCAGTTGAAAATATCATTGAAATCCCTTAAAATAATAAAGAAAGAAATCATATTATGAGCATCACTTTTTTTATACAACTTAGAATGGCAAACAAGCTGACGGCCCACCTGATGGAAAGTGGTAACTGTCGCCTATAGACATGAGCAGTACTATGGACATAACAGAGTAAATTTCAATCACTAATTTGTCCACTGCTAAGCACAGGACTTCTCCATAGACTATCAGAATGTACGGTCCTAAATCATACACATTTACTGCCCCTGCAATACCAAGGGAGTCTTCATTCTATCTTTTTTTTTTTACAACACAGGGGGCAAACGAGCATGCGGCTCACCTGATGGTAAGTGACTACCGCTGCCCATGATCACCCACAACACCAGCGGCATTGCAGGTGTGCTACCGGCCTTTTAAAAGAGAATATGCTGCTTTATTGAAGGTTATGTTGTCGTATCAATTCGGAAATACTGCTGCTGGAAGTTGATTCCAAAGAGTGGTTGTGCGTGGGAGAAAGTGTTGATCTATCTAATGAAACTTCGCTCTGTGATGCCTTTGCTTGCACGAAGTCGGTGCAATGCAGAATCTTCCCCATCATTCATTGTAATAAATATTTTCACCGCAAAGAAAAAATAAACTTTTTACCACTAAGTTTGCAATTAAGCATATAGCCCGTCTAATAGTAAACGATCAGTACAGCATATGGAGGCTTCTGACACTGGGAGTATCACGTACACGTTGCCAACCTTGAAGAGACCTTAATACATTTTTTTTGAACATGTTAAATGATTATAAAATATCATAAGTAGATTTCACCTAAAACTTTCACTAGTTATGCACACAGAATCCACTTACAAAAGCAACAAAGTGGCGCTCGGTTTAGTAAGAATGCCAAATGTTGTAAAGGGAATTCCTTCAGAAAACATATTAAATAGTTGGCGTGTTCACTACCTACAGGCGGCGACCGGTAGATAAGCTAGGCCGCGGACATTGTACGGAGCTGGAAATATTCGCTTAGTGCACATCGATTAGCGGAATATTAATTTACACAAATTTTTATTCCATTCACATCTGAGCAGTAACTTTATAGTTTGCTCGGATAACTATAAAGTCTACTATTCTCATTTTCGTATATAATAAAGTATATTCTATATATGTGTAAGTATGTTTGTTATTTGTATATAATTATTTGTTTATATATGTAAATTTTAGTATATATGTATATTAATTATTGCTAGTGCAGTTTTCGAGTATTCTGACACTGCCATAAAGCTGACTGGGAAATGATGTCCGCTTTGTACATATTCATATACTAATAATATTTTAATAAATAAAAATAAATAAGTAAATATATAAATAAAATTTTGAATAAAAATCATCTTCATAGGTACCTAGAGGTACGATGGTATGGTAGGATGTTGTTGTTTGTTTGTTTGTTTTTTTTTTAATGGGTGATAATGGAATGTTAACACCGCCTGTCTGATATATAAATCTTGTTTATTGTTAGTTTAATTTTTTACCGGTAAGTCAAAAAAAGTAAAAAAAAAACCGACTTCAATCGTAATATCACCAGCTATATTAATTTAAAAACTAAACTACTGAACTGATTTTGATAAAATTTCTAAGGGACCAATCAGCACGGTCTTTTGTATAAAAAAAATGCAAATCGGTTTTAAATTGACGAAGTTCTGAGGTAACAAACATCATCATAAGAGAACCTACTTTTTGAAATCGGTTGAAAACTGTATCTACATTTGTTCTAAAACCCGCTACGCTTCACATTAAGCTCATAGCCAGTAAACAACTACGTTATGGACGACGAATATCGACCTTTGTTCGGTCCTTTATATCACTACGCAATGAATATTTCAGCGGTGCCGTTCAAATTTGCCAAGCTGCTGGGCTAGCCGCTGTGCGTAGAAATCAGCCGCCTTACCCGCGATGAATACTTATGGTAACAGTCTTTGGGCCTTTGAAATGATGTGGAACCATGGGTATGAATTTAAATAGATGTCGCTGTTATATGCAATTGCGAGCACCTACCATAATTGACTGGCAGATGGCGCCACTAGATGTTAAAATTACTAGATGTTTTTTATACATAATCTGTATAAAAGCTACTCGTAAGTGAATAAATAAAATTATAAAACCGTAAATGCATAATCAGAGACTAAAATGCAGGACTAACAATAGAACTCTTTAAAATCATACACTCTTCTAACCACAACATGACGGGGGGAAAGGGATTGTTAGTAATAGAGTCTAATTTCTTCATAACTAGCAATACATCCTATCAGGTCGACCTCCATGGGGTTCTCCTGGAAACTATCGTGATTAATTCTAGTGGTTGTCACGATTGACTGACGGACCTGCTTTCATCGGCACCTATCATCCTTCACTGGTGCCCTGCCAGCATATACCGATAGCGCAGGGGTGTTATAATTTCATTATAACCCATTAAAAAAAATTAGACTATGAGTTATGTTGTCAAACGTATAGAAAGGTTACTACAAATCTTCTGTAATAAGTTTCATATCTCTGATAAACATTATACTCTTTACACGATAATTAATTTTATTCTTTGAAATCACGATTTGGAATGTTTAGTTAAACATGTGAAATTTTTTTAACTAATATTTGAAAACCTACTTTACCAAAGAGCCTAATAGAGTCGAATTTTTACATGTTCATTTATTTCGTTTATAGAATTAAGAGAACAAGTATTACTGACATTTTCGCATAAAAAATGCTTTTGTTTATTACAGAAAATAGAAAAAGTAGTACACTTAATTTTTATATACGTTCAAGAACTTGCGTTGTCTATCTTTAATTATATCTATGAGTGAAATGTTACATCATTTATAGACGAACGACCTTACACTAAAATGTTTAAGTGTACATGAAGTTACTTATGCAGTATAGTGTGGTATTATATAGTGGCGGGTTAATTTTTTTTCTTCTCTAAAAGGCAAACGGGATCCTAATTGAGTTTTTTTTAATGGATGATAATGGAATGGTAACCCCGCCCGCGCTATTGGTATACATCGGCGGGGCACCAGTGAAGGATGATAGGTGAGGATGAAGCAGGTCAGTTAGCCCATTGTGACGAATTCAACAAGAATTGTTCACGATAGTTTCCAGGGGCAACCACGTGGAGGTCGACCAGATAGTGTATTGCTAGCAATGGGTTCATTAGACCCCATTACTAACAATCCCTTCCCCCCTCCTAATTGAGTTGGCAAATACAATGGCTTATCTGTGTCATAGAAGATCAATAAATGAAAACTATAGAAATGTTTACCATACATACATTTCTCACTTTATCATCTTTTATTATCGATTTTATTGTAACGACGTAAAAACTGTCTGTTTGAATTGTTTCCAATTTTTTTTTATAACGTTAAGTTCATTTTGGTGTAGTGTATCATTAGATTTATTTACCAGAGGGAGACTTTGTACAAAAATTGATTGCTTGGGTACCTCTGTCTCATTCGTGTTTCAACCGTGAAACAGTTGTGTTTGCATGGCTGTGTTTCGGTTTGAAGGGTGGGATATGGCGTTAATTTACAGGGTACAGAGGAATAACACCTAAGTCTTCAGGAATGGCAACGCATGAGGGGTATCATGGGTGAAACAGTATACCCTGTTATGTCCATGGTACTGCTCATGTCTATAGGCGACGGTTACCTCTTTCCATCAGGTGGGCCGTCAGCTTGTTCGCCATTCTAAGTTGTATAAAAAAAAAAGACATATATTATTATATAGGACATCTAACAGTACATTTTAAATAAGGAAGACAAAATGGACGTGGATATTCAGATATACTTGTATGATCTCACTCATTAGATTTTATGAAATTTATTAAATTGCTTACAAAAATTGATTAACCATTCTAGCCATTTACATTCTATCATAGATACATAATATATAATACACAATAGCCATGTAGGTCCCGGCATAGAATAAGCCACATCTTCCTTTTCCATGGCTGTCGTAAGAGACAACTAAGTGAATTTATGGTGAAGAAATGGGCAGTAGTGCCCCTCTTAAAATGTCACTAAAACCCAAATTGTGGTTGCCAACCCACCTGCCAAGCGTAGCAACTACTGGTTAAATCCCTCTTATGGGAGAGACTATGTTCAGTAGGGGACAGTTAATGGTTGACACAACAATATGCGAGTACAATAACCAATTCAAATCCTTTATTACCATAACATTTTGTTCGTTTCAACCGTGGCTCCAATAAAAAAATATATATTCCATTTTTAAATCGAGTGACTAATCCGACCGACTTATCATTGTCCCATATCACTTCGCTCTGAAGCCAAGATTCAATTTAGCTTTAAATCTTCGCGATATAAGTCTCTTGAATGTGACTCTGGAAATTTATATGCATGATATGTGATATGTGCGAACGAAAGTGATGGAGTGCCGAACATTCTGGATTTAAGGATCAGGTGGCCATTATTTTTATATCATTGTTATCTGACGGTTTAGTTGTACGAATATGAGATATGACAATATGGTACTTGCTATATATTCATTCATTTTAACATTTATTATATAAGTAGGTAGGTATTATATGTATTTATAGTGTATGTATTTATGTAATATTATATTATATATTTTAATATTTTATTTAACTGTATATTTGTTTGTTTTAATAATTGTAGCACTTCAGCTGCCCGCTAACGAAATGCTTGCTTACTGTACTGGGTTGACTGAAAGAGATCTCTGTCAGAGATAAGTCCACCCTTGCTCACAATATTTATAAATAGATTATTCTATATGTAACTTACAAGTGTAATAAAGAATATATATATATATATATATATATATATATATATATATATATATATATATATATATATATATATATATATATATATATATATATATATATATTAAGTACAGTTATATCAGTGTCGTATCAAGAGGTGAAAAGGCTTGCCAAAAATTATAGTTAGTGGCAAGAGCTTTATTGACAAAAGTGCAGCTCTTAAATAAGAATTAATGAATACTGTATTGATTTTTTTAAACCGATTTAAAGGGTAATTGAATTAAGGAAAGAATTCCACGTCGATTGTGTCTATTAGTCTTACCGAAGCAGTTTTTTTAGCAGAACTTTATGAATATAATAGTATCTTATAATAGTAACAGTATTATAAAGAATATTTATAATTATAATATTTAAAAAAAAATTTCTATATGTAGTAAACTTAAAGTATTAATGACTATTTATATATTTTTTTTCGAATTTCTATACAAAACTATCATTAGAAGTCTTAATAAGAATTGAAATGTTTTACGTTCCTTCCAAACAAATCTCAAACATTTTGAGTCACTTTAGACACTGTTAACTGTATCATAAACCAAGTAAAAATGTCGGTAGTTTTCAATGTCGACCAGAATCAAACTAACGACCTTTGTAGCAAATCAAATAAATGTATTGGCCGAAAGTAAAAAAGCCCAAATCACTCGCGCGTTACCGACCCCTGTGACATGAATATCTTTAATCATAGTACTACGTATTTTCACTGCCATATTCGCACCTTCAAATAGAAACATAGTTTGAGAGTAGCTATGTTGACATTGTTGTGTAATACTCGTATACTCTTGGCCTAGAATCAATAAACTTGGTAAAAACGATACTTATGACGACATGCTTTCTCACTGGAAGAGATCTCTGTCAGAAATAAGTCCACCCTTGCTCACAAGATTTATAAATGCATTATATTATATGTAACTTACAAGTGCAATAAAGAATATATATAAAGAATGTATACTTATATTAAATTTTTTTTTCTAATTACAGCATTGCCGTGAAATTGTACTTCTTCCCTTCAAAACTCACATAGTTTAGTAGGGTCATCACAAATATACTTATTTATTTTTTGATACAATGTGACACATTTGATACAAGTAAGGGTGAGATGCACACTCAAACTGCGCTATGTATTGCGTGCCTGACTGATTTAACTCTTAACTCGCTGACCGCGTATTTTTTTTTTGACAACAATAAAACACATCGCGGTACAAGTATTAAGTCATTTAGCGAGATTTTGAGAAACAATAATAATTTACCAAAACAAAAATCGTGGGATAACAACGTCAATAAACATAAAAAATGCGAGCACGTCGACATCGCGGAATGCGTAAAATTAAACTAGTAGATATTGCACGTGGAAATCGCAGATATTTGGTCACAGGGTTAAACAGTAGGGTATCATCAACATGCCAATGTAATTATTATTATTGAATTCAAGGGAGGTTAGGTCTTACCTGGATATTTATTTAACCAGAGGGAGACCGTGTACCCCCCTTAAGGGGGAGATCTATATTCAGCAGTGGACAGTACTGCCTTATATGATGACTAGACTTTGTATAAAAGTCATTTATTTCGGTACTTCAGTCCCATTTGTGTTTCTACTATGAAGCAGTTTTGTATGCATAGCTGTGTTTCAATTCGAAGGCTTAGTCCTCAAAAATAGGAATATAAGAGGGGTACTATTGCCGATATAGTATACTGTTATGTTCGCAGTATCTTTCATGTATATTTATTTATTTAAACTGTAATGCACAGTAAAATTCTATGTACATTTGGCGGACTTAACACCGGACGATATTTTCTACCAGTCAACCATTGGGTAAACCGAGAAATATGTAAGCGGTACATTTTCAATAGAGGTAAAATAAAGCAATACTTGATAAATTCATATAATATAAACAATATATAAGTGTATATGTATAGATGACGGTTACTACTTTCCATAAGGTGGGCCGTCAGCTTGTTTGCCATTCTAATTACAATACGCAATATGCAAATAGCCTCGCGCATGTCAGTCCACTCCGCAGTTAACGGCAATGCATACACACACACACACACACGTAGTTATGTCCGCATAAAAACGAAAAAGAAGTCCCAACACGTACGTAAAAAATTCAACAGCACCTCTCGCCTGTACGTGTGTGGAATATTCCATTATTCGGTGCCGTTTTTAATTCATTCTCTTGATAACTCCTTCTAATAAGCTTATTCCTATCATGTCGTCGTCTCTCCCAGTTTTCTTTTATCTTATTCGAGAGCGGCTTATGTTATTTTAACGAAGCGTGATGTACAGGTGTATGTTAATGTATAATATACATATAGGCGTACAGCGTACAGGGAAGTGTATAATTGAGTCGAAACTTAGCGAAGGCTTCAAGTAACTGAACAACTTTTCACCAAGGATACAATCCAAATGACATGAAACTATCTTTCACGCAAACTGCGCTGTCAAGTAATCGATTTAGTACCTTTGCATGAGTTATGACGCATCGTGATTGGTGAAGGTATTGCGTAACATATACACAAATATATAGGTAGTTTTAATATAACTTAGAAAAATTGTAAATAGACCAGTAGAAAAGACAGTCTGCTAATGTTCAATAGCGATGCAAATAAAAAATGCGATAATTGAATGTTAGATTCGTCACCATAGAAATTTTATTAAAATCGGTTCAATAGTTTAGTTTTGAAATAAAAATAATTGTTTTTGCCACAATTGAAGTCGGTTTTTTTGTGGAACGCACACTTAATTTCAATATTAGTTGTTTCGTTGGTTGTTGTGACAGTATTGTAAGAAAATCTTATTTTTATCACCTTTGGACTGGAGCTCCTGAATACCAACTTCGTCCTCTTGACTCCGTTAAAAGATGAGTTATGATAATAGTCGAAGATCTCAAGCTCATAAGCGGTATCAAAAATTTAAGTCTAAGGCGAGACTCTGCCTCCCTATGTGTTCTACCGCTTGTATAACGAACTGTGTTCTAAGGCACTGTTTGAAATGATGCCCACAGCCATATTTTATCGTCGCACCGCTCGCCATCGACAGAGAATTCATCCTCACACGCTTAAACCTAAATAGTGCGGTTTCAAAGAAATTTTCTGCCGCGAACACTCAGGCTGTGGAATGAGCTCCCTGTCAAGATTTTCCCTAAAGACTACGGGTATGGGGTTCTTCATAAAAGGTATATTAAGGTTTCTTTAGGGTGGACAACGCGCACGTGACACCGCTAGTGTTGCAGGTGTCCATAGGTTGCAGTGACTGTTTACCGTCAGACGGGCTGTGACCTTGTTTGCCCTTTCGTGGTATAAAAAAACCTATGAGGGTGATTGAGCTGCGATTTCATACAGTCGAAATTCCATTGTTTATTTTATGTTGTTTGTTTCGCGTGGGAGTAATGGGTGTATTTCTGAGTCAATGATTTCCAATGATCAGCTATGTAAGCTGATTATAGACATCTCATTATGTAGGTTTATTAAGGCTCCGTATGAAAGCTTCTGTAAGAAAAGACAAAAGTCCCGAAATAAAAAAAGATAGAAATGAAAGATATGTTTGGATGTTTATTGAAAAGACATTTTAATATTTATGTTAAATGATTAAAAAAAGAATAGAAACGGTCTTTATTTAAACAGACTTATTTACTCATATTTATGTTTCTACTGCTGAGTTAGGTATGTTATTTGCGGAGAAGAAACCTCAAAGAACTCAGCAGTTACTCTGTTTAATTCACTTATTACTTGTTATTCAAACACTTTCTTTTGAAGTATGAGTAAAGTGAACTTAATGACATCCATTTATTACTCTTTATTAAGACGATCTGCAGATTAGCTCGCGAAAATGAGGGCTTAATCCGTCCACCGCTAGTTCTTAATGGGGACGAATTGTAAGGGCGCGTACAGGGACGTCACTAGCGTCTTAAATTATATTTCAGTAGGGTTGCTGTGAATCTATACAAAATTAAGTACCTAGACTCCACTTGAGCTATCAGTACGCACTGGTGGGGCACCAGTGAGGTCAGTTAGCTCATCTTGACGGATTTTTTGATAATTAACAACTATGGTTTTCAGGGGAAGCGCGTGAAGGTCAACCTGATTGAATATATTGCTAGTAACGGCGTCGTTAGCATTACCGACAAACCCTTTTTCTTCCAATGGGAGGTTTTTTATAAAAATCGTTTGCATGGATGAGTTTCTCTCATCAATGCTTTTGCTGTGAACCAGCTGTGTTTGTATGACTGTATTTCAGTTTCACGGGCAGTAAAACTATATGGTATGCGATATGATATACGATCTTCCACTGTCCACTGTTGAACATAAGCCTTCCCTGCCAAGCTGCAAGCTTCTTGGCTGGCGGATTGGAACCGTTGTTAGGCTTTGGAGATATTTTAAAAGGATTGTTGTTGCCCATCAATCACCCTTCCTTAATCGCCTCTTACGGCACCCACGAGAAAGGAAGGGATAGCCTACTCTATGCCGAGTGCCGGTGCCATAGCATCTTAGTCCTCGAAAATGTCGACTGATATCGGATATTGCAAAATATAGTGTATTTTGCAATGTCCATGGTGCGTCTTATGTTTGTAAGTGAGAGTTACCATTTTCTATCAAGTAGGTCGTCAGCTTGTTTGCCATCAAAAAAACTTCTCATGTATCTAATTCCATTGTGCACACATCCTAAAGGTCTACCATCATCTGTAATCGCTGCAGACAGCGACTGCACTAATGAGAAAAATAATGATGATCTCGGCTTCTACGCAGCTCAAAGCTCGGCTTAATCAAGATCAGTAGTGTCTTTTAGCTTGACCCTGTTTTTGTTTGTACAGCCTCATCGTACCGCCGTAACCTATTTGCATTCAAAAAAAAAAAAAATATTTCATATTTAGAATGTATATAAATTAAACTAGTTCTAATTTTAATAATAATTGATCTAACAGACATTGTTTCTTCTAAATTTTAATTACTTTCTTTCCTTTAAAAGAATTAGTCAGACTACAAAATTCTCATCTCAATTCAGTCGTTGTAAACTGGTCTACTTACCAACGTATAGTATTTAATGATTTTTTTTTATACCACTGTGGTAGCAAGCAAGTATACGGCCTACCTGATAGTAAGCGGTTATTGTAGCCTTTGAACGCCTGCAATATCAGGGGAATTACGCGCGCGTTGCCAACCCTGAAGAACCCTCTTTATTCCCTTTATTGCTGTAGTCTCTTGGAAAAACCTCGACACTCCTTGTCGTTCTCATGCCATAACCTGAATGTTCGTGGGAGAAATCATCCCTAAAACCACGTTGTACGTGACCATTTAGACTGTATGGTATGAGGGTGAACTCCCTATCGATGGTAAGCCGTTCGAAGGTAGAAAGTAGTTCTTTGTATCATATTGAATAATCCCTCAGAGCACAATTCGTTGCACAAGCGGTAGAACACGTTTATAAGAACAAATTAATATAAAATGATAATTAGCAATTTACTGATTTTTCATTTTTTATTTTGATTTTTTTTTTACTGAACTAGATATTATTTGACAGTAGTGAATATATTGTATTGTATTGTAAAAATCTTTATTTTACATAATTCGTATTGAATACATTAAATGATTTAATATACAATGGCGGATTAGAAGAAGCTGAAAGAAAACTGTAGAATGTATAACGGTAATAACCGTACAGTTTAAGGTATATATATAAGAGTAAGGTATGCATATAATTGGTTAGCTGATTAGAATTGATTTAGGTAAGTTTTGCCGGTAGTTGTCACGATTGGCAACCGCAGTTTGGCTTTTGGTGATGTTATAAGAGGGACGCTGCTGCCCATCCCTCCACCATAAGCTTCCGTAGTCGCCTCTTATGATACCTAAGAGTAAAGAAGGGGTGACCTTTTGTGCCGGGACCACAAGGCTGTACATATATATATATATATATATATATATATATATATATATATATATATATATATATATATATATATATGTATATATATGGCAATCACACGCACACTAATTAGAGACGTATTCCAAAATTATACCACTTTTATAGTTCCACTACTGTTTTTTTTATATTTATTTACATAACAAAATTATAGTTATAAAACATTACACGAAGAGATACAACAATGGTATGCAAAAATTCAAATAATTCTTTTTCTTTTTTTAAATATAATATATGGCTTCATTCCAGCCATGACCACTAATAATAGCGAAATGAAACAAAATACTTCTAATCGATTGAACAAATAGTAATGAATATAAAATTATGTTATAACTACATACGTCCAAATTTCTCCAATGTGATTACATGATCACATTCCAAATTTCATCCATAAATAAAAATTTTATCATATAGTCGTAATAATTTTATTACAATTTAAGTAATGATTGATGATCAAATAGAATCTATTCAATCATTAATCTAGTAACTAGATCAATCAGAGAGACCAATCATTAATATCAGTTTACGATTGAAGTCGCTGCTCTTTTGAAAATAATTTAATTATATTAGAATAACATAATATTTTAGGACAATAAAAGTTTTACACAAATCTTTTTGATCTATAGAAACCAGGGTCGAGTCGGGCGGAGGGAAATAAGATAATGTGTACCTTTGTTCCATCTGAGCTTTCGACTTTGGTCTTTGAGACTTTTAGCATAGACTGCGGTGCAAGTTATAAGCGACAGTCTTTTTTAACCGATTTTAAACAAAGAGTAAAATAATAACAATGCTTTGTTCTATAGTTGTTTGTACATAGACTATTATATATATATATAATAGTCTATGTACTTAATTGAGAGTTTATGTGAAAACAACAAAGTGACTAACTATATAAACCGATTTTAATGATGTCGATTTCATAATGAATACTTTTCAATTGGTTCCATGTCATTTATTTTATTATCTTTGTTATTTTTAATAAAAATTATGTAAAATAATATAAATAGGCGATAATCTTGTCTATTAAATATTCATATTATATTGTCATATCGACTTTATTCACGTTTTAAATTAGGGGATGCCCTACTAGTTATATCTTAAGTCAATGAGAAAAGAAAAAAAAAAAAACACAAATTCTTCGTTAGCAGAGAATATAATCGAAGTTGGCTTTGATTACATTATCTTTAATTATAATTTTTACTACATTTGTGAGTGCAATAATAACTATTTGAAATTAAAATAATTTTGAGACACTATCTATTTCCATAACTTAATTAATTGCAGTTACAGTTTTATAAGTTACAATGTTTCCCGCTATCCGTTTACATGTTGCATATTATCACTACAAAAGTCTTCGTTAAGAATAAATCGCTAAAAGGAATGAGGACATATCGCTGTAATGTCATAAATTACCCCAAACCCTTAACCTAAGCAGGCGTAGGAACGAAACGACCCCGCGAATCCCGTCAGTAAATCTCGTAAAAAGGATTTGCCCCTTGTACCCCACGCCGATTTACAACCACAATATAAGTATATAGATAGTTATGTGTTGTTAGAAGTAGTTACGGACCATAACAATAAACTCCATTGGTATCAATATTGGACGTTTAAATTAATTAGATTATGTTTTTTTTTTTTAATAATTGTATTTTAGAACAAAAATTGTTGTAAACAATATAACCTCTGACGTTGGAGTAATTAAAAAAAAAAAGATTATCGCTCCGTCCTTAGAAAAACTGCTGTCGTTCGGTAAACTACGTCTAGGGTCACCAGAGGGCGACACTCTCACACGTGTATTAGTAGGCGCCTATTAGGATAACAATTTGTACGTACCAATACATACTCGCATATCTTGCTTCTATAATTCAAAGAATTCTATTATCAATTCAACTTATAATTTCATCCATTCAATATTCCTTCAGTATTTAATTTCTCAGGCGTCCTCCTGTCTGGAATAAATGTTCTTTTAAATTGACACCATTATGTATTCGTTGGATGTAGTTACGCCCTATTAATGTTATAAATGTGAAAATTTATAAATTTATAATGTTTGTTTATTTATTTATTATAAGTATTATTCTAAATGTTTAGATGTAAAGTGTGCATATGATTATTTGCATGTTTTTATTAACATGAGCATTTTTAGTTACACTTCAAGCGCCAAATAGCTACCGATTTTTTCTTTCTCCTCTATTCAAAAGTTGTCCGGAAGAGATTGCTTTAGTAATAAAACCGCCTTTTGTACTTTATAAGTGTTATATATATTTATATTTCTATTATTCTTTAGGTGGTACAAGAAAGAGTAAATAAATAAATAAATATTTGGCCCTTTGTTACTCAGCTATAGCAAAATGTCAGATAGAAAAAACAACTAAATCTAGATCAATAACTGATTTAAAAATCTGATTAAAATGTTTACAAAATATAATTCAAAAATAAAAAGTTTTGAATTATTGTCTCAAAATAAAAAGAAATAATGACCTCGTGACGAAACTAATACGAAGGTATTTATTGTCCTTCTAAGATATTAATCGAGTAATTATCTTCATTTAATTTAAAGTGTTGACATAACCTCATTCTTACTCACTTATTCACTAGCATAAACTATTTAATGTAACACACAACGGCACTATTTGATTTTTATCAACTAAAAAAGAAAATAAACGAAAAATCTAAATCTAAAAGTTTGAGAATAACCATTATTTATTCTATTACGGGACACGATTTGGTTTTCATATTCAAATTAGTTTAAAAAAGACGAGGCCGTACTTAAAGTCAAGTTGTTGAGTGGAGTTTGCTATAAATTCGAAGGATTTAGCCGAGACTCATGTTGAAGTTTAACAATTATGTCAATAGAAGTTTAAACATCAATCGGGGATTACTCGGAGTGTGATCAAAGCCTTAAGCTTGGATCTGTGAAATTGTGGTTAGACTGGCGTTTCGTTACAAGTTCCATTGGGCGTAAATTGTTCTCTGTTCAGGACAACGTTGCTTTCAATAATAAACAGTTGCTAGTTTATTTTCTAGTTCCATTTACAACCGTTTTATATATTATATATTTTTTGTTAACTTTTTTAAAATATTTCGTAAATATAAATAATAAATAGAAGTCTAAACATTGTTATAATGTTACTCGGAGTACGAGTATATGAAGATAGTCTTAAGTTTGATCTGTGAAATTCTGGTTAGACTGACGTTCCGTTACACATTCTATTGATCGTAAATTGTCCTCTGTTCAGGACATCGTCGTGTTCTATAATAAGCAGTTCCTAGTTTATTTTGTAGTTCTTTCAACAATATTTTGCTCATTATTTTTCTGTTTGGCTGTCATGATATGTGTAAACATGAACATGTTTTTCTGAAAGAAATAAATTCTATAAACGAGGTAATACATAGAATGATTTCTTTGGAAAAATAAGGTGTAAACCAGATATTAGCATATCTTAGATGGAGACTGTACAAAAGATGTCTGCAAGAAATTGTGATTACATGAGTCTATTTTAAGCGTCAAAAGGTAATAAACGTACTTTCAGATTTCTAATTCTAGTAAGTATCGTAGGAAATACGTAATAAAATAATCATAGTTGCAAAAAATCCTCTAGTTTTTTATATATATCCGGATGTATATCCAGGAATCATTTATTACAAAAGTCTAGAAGTTCACATGGCGCCGACTCCATTACTGCATTTGCTTAGATAGTCGGTCGTGTGAGACGCCACGTCGCACTGTAATGGATTTCTGACGTTGAAATAAATGATTTATCACTCGGTGCCGATGTATTACCTGGCTAAATAGGTAAACTGTTCAGGTAAGGAATTTCGCTGCAATATATTTCTTTGGTTTGGAAAAAAATATTTATATATATAAAAAATATGGGGTACAAACACATAGTTTTTTTAATTTTGACGGATTTTATTATATGACTAGCTGACCCCGTAAACGTTGTTTTACCACTTATTGCGAAATATAAAAATCGCAATTAAAATACAGGGGTTGATCGTAAAAAGATGAAAATTTTAAGTTGTATGTATTTTTCAATTCTAAATCATAATAAAATAAAATTGGAAAAATTTGTCAAAAAAATAAAAAAATATAATTTGGGGAGGGTCACCCTTATCATTGACGGGTATGAAAAATAGATGTCGGCCGATTCTCAGATCTACTCAATATGCACACAAAATTTCATAAAAATCGGTAAAGCCGTTTCGGAGGAGTTTGGTAACAAACACCGTGACACGAGAATTTTATATATAAGATAAAGTGAATAGACCTTATAAAATCTGGACTGTTTTACTGTACTAGGTATTATCTTGCGGCAGTTTATATCACTGGTCAGTTGATTAGAATTATTTTGCTTAATTCCCCTACCAATAATAGGTACGTGTGTGACTGTCAACACTCGAATATTGGCAACCACTATTATTACCAGAAGTTCTAAATCCATCCTAATTATTATATGAAAATCTGGACTGTTCCGAAAGAATTAAAAAAGATGTTGGGATAGAATAGATTATATAATTCATTTATTGGTCACAAACAACACATGAAGAGTACAAAAACCTTTGGTGCATAAAAAAAATTCGAAGTGGCCCCTATCTCCGCATTAAGCCAGCAACATGACCATAACATTAGTTACTAAGGAAAATAAATGTTATCTATAGGGCAGTTAGCCCCATGTATTTAATCGGTTCGCCACCAATAAATCAGGCTACTCCTATTGGGACGGGAAGAGATTGTTAGTAATGGAGATTAGAGGTCCCACTGTTAGCAATATAGCCTATCAGGTCGACTTCCACGCTGCCATGTAAGCCATCGAGGTTAATTCTTGGCGAAATGGATAATTGACCCAATTTTATCCTTCCCTATCATCCTTACTTATGCTCCATCAGCATAACCTATCAGTCCAAGTGGGGTACTATTCCATTTTCATCTACTAAAAAAAAAACCTTTTTTTTTTTACAACACAGGGGGCAAACGAGCATGCGACTTACCTGGTGGTAAGTGACTACCGCCTCCCATGATCACCCACAATAATAACGGCATTGCAGGTGTGCTGCCGACCTTTTAAAAAGGAATATGCTCTTTTCTTGAAGGTTATGCTGTTGTATCGGTTCGGAAATACTGCTGCTGGAAGTTTATATAGTAAATACTGTTTTATCTTCATCGATTAATTGTAGATTCGAATGAGAAAACCAATTGATTCTGTGGCAGCAACGTACTCCGCTATCATAGTATCTCTATGTCGATCCTGCATTAGTGATATCCAAAGGTAGGTAGATTATCCTTCACCGAGGATGTCGTAAGAGGCGACTAAGGGAACTTAACGGTCGAGGGACGGGCAGCAGCGTCCCTTTTAAAACATTACAAAAGCCTATCACTACACAGTAGATGCTTGCTTGCCAAGCATGGCAACTACTGGCAAACTCCCTAATTGAGAGAGTCCTATATTCAGCAGTGGATGGTAAACGGCTGATATGATAATGATATATTATGCATGCTAACTGATCTATCAACAAACAGTCTTATTAAATAAGGTTAGAAATTTAGAATTTTTATTTAAGACAAATAAGTTACAAGAAATACATATAGTTAATTTTTATAACTACAAATAATTACTATTGACCTATCAACACACAGCCTTATTAAATGAGGCTAGAAACTTAGCATTTTTTTTAAACAAATAAGGTACAAGGTAGTTGGTTTTTATACCTACAAATAATTACCATTGACCTATCAACACACAGCCTTATTAAATGAGGCTAAAAATTTTGCATTTTTATTTAAGAAAAATAAGTATCCTGCAATAAATAAATGTATCATTAATTTTTACGTACAAATAATTACCATTTTTGAACATTATATTTTTTTTTACAACACAGGGGGAATAACACCTGATGGTAAGTGAATGGCCGCCCATGGTCATCACAACACCGAAACAGTATGCTGCCGGCCTTTTAAAAAGTCCTTTTTTATGGTATGTAATGCGACATAAGTGTTGTAACAAGCGTAAAAAACTTACCTAAAATATTTTTGTGCCAATAAACTATTCATGTCTTAAATTTTTCTGATAATCTTGGTACCTTGGTATATTTTGATGTCTCTTTTTTTTGGAAAAATGAGAAGATAGGTTTACGCGTGTGAAGCTCTCTTAAACAGCTGCAACTAGTTCATTATAAATATTCAATTGCACTCTAAACACATTTTATCTGAAGCTATTGAAAATAACATCTCAATTAAACTGTTAAATTTCAATTCTATCAATATTAAATGCGTTTAATTTGCAGCGAAGCTTTGATGAGTTAATTGTGAGGCTTTCTATTCAGTCGTTGCCTTTGAGTTTTACATAATGCGCAAGAAAATTGTCTATTTAGAGCAAGGTGTATTGATAATGTAATAATTTTATCTAATATTATTAAATTACAAATATGTAGAACTAGCGGTCCGTCCCGGCGTCGCACGGGTGGACATTTTTACATTTTAAAAAGTGGCCATTAAGCCACGCGACGGAATCTAAAAAAATGGAGTAACTTCTCCCGTTTTCCCAATATTTCCCTTCACTGCTCTGCTCCTATTGATCGTAGCGTGATGAAAAGTATACTATAACCTGTCCAGGAGTATGAAGAATAATTGTGCCAAGTTTCGTTAAAATCCGTCGAGTAGTTTTTGTTTCTATAACGAACATGCTGACAGAGAGACAAAAATTTTACTGATTGCATTTTTGGCATCAGTATCGATTGCTAATCACCCCCTGATAGTTATTTTGGAAATATATTTCATGTACAGATTTATTATACGTATAGATTTCATAATTGTAAGAGAAGTGCAATTTATAGATTTAATTCACATACATTTATATAGAAATCATGTATATGGATGCTTTTTGCCAATATGCAGTTGAAGCAGTTGTGTTTGCACGGCTGTGTTTCGGTTTAAAGGGTGAGATATGCCAGTGAATTTACAGGGTACAGAGAAATGACATCTGAGTCTTCAGATATGGCAACGAATGGGGGGTATTATGGGCGAAACAGTATACTCTATTATGTCCATGGTACTGCTCATGCCTATAGGCGACGGTTACCACTTTCCATCTGGTTGGATGTTAGCTTCTTTACCATTTTAGGTTGCATAAAAAAATCTATGCGTGCTAAAAAAATCCTGCTGAATACACATCTATATTTAATTTAAAAAAAAATCAAATAAAACCAAGTAACAAATGTGAAAAACCATATCAAAAACCATAGTATGCGAATTATGAACGGAAAAACTTACAAAGAAAATAAAAGAAAAAATTGTAAAAGTACAAAGAAGTAAAATTAAGATTTGTATACAAAATATGACTAATTACAATATTAATATTAATTATTTTAATTTTTGTTTAATCCGCTACAATCGCAAATTTGCCATATAAACCAAATAATAATTCTCGCTAATTCATAATTAATTTATTTTAAATATATCTGACATGTATTGACTGAAACTGCTTCTAAAACATTTCCATTATTCCAGAAAGTAAGGTAATATTACATAATTGAACAATCCGAACTGGTGTACGCAAATACATCAATAATCCCAACAAAAATGTAGACATCTCGATATCGTATAGCTACGAGTATGATTGATCGTACAATGTTTTATATGCTCAATATATCAATTTATTACTCGTTCTAATCTATATAAATAAAAATTCAACATTCTCTGATATGCATCAGAGAATAACATTTAATTTATATTTACCATTTGAAAGCATTACAAAAAATAGCCAATCCGGTGAAGTTACGAAGGGAGGAGACTTTGTACAAAAGTCGATTGCTTAGGTACCTCTGTCCCATTCGTGTTTCAACCGTGAAGCAGTTGTGTTTGCATGGCTGTGTTTCGGTTTGAAGGGTGGGATATGGCGTGAATTTACTGGATGGGAATACAGAGGAATGGCAACGCATGGGGGTATCATGGGCGAAACAGTATAATCTATTATTTCCATGGTACTGCTCATGTCTATAGGCGACGGTTACCATTTTCCATCAGGTGGGCCGTCAGCTTGTTTGCCATTCTAAGTTTTATAAAAAAAAAGGATCGTAAAAATATAAAAAAAGACAAGCATTCATGTATTTTTTGTGTTTTTTTTTTCTTATTTGTATTAAAAATAATAAGAATAGTTACTAAAATATTCCAAAATCCGCTTCAATTGAATTTTAATGAAAAGTAAATCAAGTTTTGTCGAAATTATTGATGAAATATTGTTTATTATTTTAAGATTTTTATCTTTCTAGACGTTTCCGATTGACGAATAATCGGAAAGAATTCTTTAGAGTCCGATGTCTATGATAGACAGAGATTTTTTTTTTATTTATTTATGTTATCTATTATTACACGTTGTGTTTGTTGTTTCAGACATTAACTGTCCACTGCTGAACATAAGCTTTCTCCATAAGGGGAGTTTCGCCAGTAGTTGCCACGCTTGGCTGGGCAACCGCAGTTAGGTTTTGGAGATGTTTTAAGAGAGACGCTGCTGCATATCTCTCGCCTTCCCTTTGTCGCCTCTTACGACACCCATGGGAATGGAAGGGATGGCCTATTCTATGCCGGAACCACACGGAAAATATGATGATTACACGTTGTGTTTATACGATTTAAATTCAGTCAAATTATATATATATATATATATATATATCATCTTACTACCTTTATTCCAATTATTATTTGGGGTCGGCGTATATGTTTTTATCCATATTACAAAAAGAAAGATGCCTGACGTCGACCCTCTTTGGGATATATATATATATTATTAATAGAAAATTATCTCAGATAATTAAGTCACGTTATTAATTAACTTTGGTAATTATAAACAAAGAAGATTAGAAAAACATATTAACGCTGTCGTAGGCAGCCGTATCTTGTGTTGTAAGCCAAAATTGTATAAGATTATAATCACCTTAGCGAGCCGCCCCTGCTTCGCACGGGTGCAATATTTGTCTGTGTAACTTTTCACCTGTTTGTTAAACACATTTAACTCGTAGTAAGGCTGGTATTTTGGCGTGTGTTAAAATACTGCATTGAATATTTTCTAAGGTTATTATTATTATTATTATTATATTCCATTTTTTGTTGTGGTTGCATGGCTGTGTTATATGGCGTGAATTTACAGGGTACAGAGGAATAACACCCGAGTCCTCAGGAATGGCAACGCATGGGGGGCATCATGGGCGAAACAGTATACTCTGTTATGTCCATGGTACTGCTTATGTTTATAGGTGACGGTTACCATTTTCCATCAGGTGGGCTGTCAGCTTGTTTGCCATTCTAAGTTGTATAAAAAAAAACTACTGACTATCTACATCAATTGATATGCTGTAAAAAATTAACTTTGTTTATATGAAATTTCCATTTTGATTTAGTTATTTTTTTCATAAAATATTGTAAAGTATATACCTATCCAATATCTAAACTTCATCTTATAAAATTTATTTTACTTGTAATATAAAAACCATTGTTTTTTGGCTAAAATAATAGATGTAGACATATGGTATCGCCGATTTTTCTATAAAGTTAAAAGTAATTCATATTTTTCTATAAATTTTAAACCATTCGGGCAGCGCACGCATAATATAGAATTTTTGTCGACTTCAATTACATTTATTGTTAGAGTATATATATATATATATATATATATATATATATATATATATATATATATATATATATATATATATATATATATATATATATATATATATATATATATATATATATATATATATATATTTTCTAACAGTAAATAAATTTTCAAAAATAGAATCAGTAGTACCGGAGATTATTCCGAACATACAAATATACAAATTCACCTCTTTATAATATTAATATGGATAATGTAGGGAGAGCTTAAAATTATGCACAATAATGTATGTAATTGATGGTACTATATTATGTATAATCACTTGCAATAATTAATACGTAGGTACTTATATAAGCCTTTATTAAATTCGCACCTGTAACATACAAAATGTATTGGTGGAGTCACAGTATAAGCGGTTTGTGATTACAAATTAAGAGTTTAATTTTGGTGACGCCCAAAAAGAGATTTTCATTTCGTTTGTATTTCTTCGTGCGTAATTAAGCTAACGATTTCAGGTTTACAGATATTTTTTCAAATTTCTTTTTGAGATATCTTTTCAACTCTCCACTAAATACCATACTGAATACTTCACAGTTGAACTTAAAATTTAATATTGGATTGAATAGTTTATAAAAAAGAAAATTGAGAATAAATTAATTTTAATAAAAAATATATAGTATATCACGTTAACCGACGGCATTTTTATTGAAATCTAATAAAATTAAAACAAAAAATAAATAAATCCACCATATTTATAAACATAATAAATGTAAAAAGAATTAATTTATTTTAATTTTATTTCTTTCTTTCTAATAATATTTGTACGCCCAATGATAGCAAAACATAGCGTTCGACTTATATAAAGCCTAATAAATTTTGTAACTGTACCTATATTTATAAAAATAAATTACTGATAGATAATAACAGTCCATTTAATATATTAGTATAGACATTTTGTAAAACAAAAATTAAAAAAATTACAATAAATTTTAATCCTCCTATATAAATTTAACTGCTAAACGCGTCATGATTGAGAAAATTGTGTCAATTCCTTTGTCGTTTTTAAACTTATGTTTCTTTTTTTATAACAATGTTCAATTTCGATTGTTGAATATTTCTAAGGATGTTAAAGCCCTATATAAGATAACATCGGCGATAATGTACAAAAGAATGGGTGTAAGTATGGGCGATATTGCTTTATCCATTAAATTAAGTGCCATAAAAGAAATTGCAAACTCTCCTCAAAGTTTAAAAGTTTCCTCTCTGGTCAGTATAGTGTCGTACACCAAATGGAGCATTTTCTTGCATTCAGCACGCTAAAGTTTTGTTCCATTAAAATTTATCGCTAGTTATTTGTATTTTCTCTTGCAGAATACTTATTTAGTGACAAAAAGACTAATTTTAAGTGAGATATAATAATTTCTCTTTGTAAATATTTATTTATTTGTAATAGGAAAACCAATATTTATTTAAATAATAAAGAAGGAACAACTACAAGGTGACAACAATAAAACCACTTATAAAATTTTCACCAATAGATGAAATATACAAAATTTTACAGTGCTCACCTCATGTAAATAACCTAAAGAATTATGATAGATATATATTATTTGTTAGTATTGATGTAATAAATATTTTATTTTTATTATTATTATTTTCTATCTGCAATCAGCCCTTTTTAGCCATAATCAGATCTGTTGTATTACTAATTGTGGGCGTTAGGAGAGGCATATCCAGAGAGATGTCATCTCAAACAAATTAATTTTTTAAATGCTAGCTAGTGGAGATCTTTTTAATCTAAATTGGCACTTATTGTATTCAATAACTTTGGCCAGCTGGTTTTTATGACATTTTAATGTCTACATATAAGTTGATGTAATACAGTTCTAATAAATATATTTTTACTTTCGTATATGTAGATCTTTATTCATTTATTTATATCAGCCGATAACTCTCCACTGCTGAACATAAGCCTTCCCCAAAAGGAGAGTTATGCCAGTACTTGCCACGCTTGCAGGCGTGTTAGCAACACAGCCTAACTATTGTAACAATCTCTTACAGTTGAACCACACCTCATTCCTTGTACCTACATCGAGACCTCTGCCCGTTGGAACCGGCGTAGGTTAAAGTAAATACTAATTAATTGGGAGCTGCGAACTGTGCTCCCAGGTGTCTCGTTCCGTCTCTGAATTTTATAACATGCCCTGACCTTACGAAAATGTTTATCTCTTAATGTACCAAATTATATTATACTAACTTTATCCCATGGCTTTGTCCGTGGTTTGAGCCTATCTACCTAAAGAAATTATCTAATATTTTTTTAAAAAGATAAGCATTTTGCTTCGCTAGATAAATAATGTAACTATTAGTTGGGCAAACATTTTAAATAGTAATTTATTTTTTGTTTGCGCATGATATGCGACATATTCGTCAAATTTAAAATAGATTTCGAACAATATTTTTGCTTTTTATCAATAAGTTTTACTCCGACTTTCATTTTCAACATACTTAAAAAAAGGAGGTTGTTAAAAAAACAATTCGATTGTTTTGTTTATTTTTATGTTTGTTACCTCATAACTCCATCAGTTCTAAACCGATGTGGAATGTTTTTTTTCTAACAGAATATACTTACAGATTAGTTCCATAGAAATTTTATTATTATAATTAATTAATTAAGTAATTTTTATACCAAAACAACTGGATTTACTATAACAGAAGTCGGTTTCTTTTTGTAAAACAAAATTTATTCACATGTTTTTTTTTATTTTTAAATTCTCTTAATAATATGTAATGAACGAACACTTTTTAAATGTAATCAGTAATATAAAATTGAATACATTATTTCAAGCTAGTTAATATAAAAGTTGCATCGGAAAGGCACTATATTAGAACTGCAACAGCTGGCTTTCATATTTATTCCACCAACATGGATGTGTCCGTGAATGCGCAATTAAAAAGTTATTTCATTATAGCGACAGCTTTAATTATATTTTAATGGTCAACTTATTTAATTTATATTTTAATAATAAAGCGAATGCTTTAAGATTATGTTTGTGAATATATATTATATCTTGAAGAATAATTTCATAATAATTTTATTTCAAATGTATTTTAATTTTCGAGTATCTAAATGATAAAATTGTACAAGAACCGGACTGTAAATAGCAATAAATATGAACTAACTTAATAAGCCACTCACTGACTACTACGATACAGGCCTGCGAGCCTAGTGTAGTAATCACTGTATAATAAATTGTGTACCCGATTTTTAGCTACAATAAAGTGGTTATTATTATTATTATATTATAATTTTAAACTTTTTGTGTCATGAACATAGATAGATAGATAGATATATAACATAATTAAATTTAATAACAATTTAACATGTATTTCATATCATTTGTGGCAAAACCAGTAATAAAGTTTTAAAAAATTAATTTTTAAGCCGATTTTGGTTAAATTTATATGACACTAATCTATAAGTATATACTTTCAGATAAGAATTTTCCAAATAGTTTATAACTGACGGAGTTATTAGGTAACAAATATAAATAAAAAGAATTGACAACCTACTTATTTTGAAAAGTCAATTGCTTGGGTACCTTTGTCCTATTCGTATTTCAACCGTGAAGCAGTTGTGTTTGCATGGCTGTGTTTCGGTTTGAAGGGTGGGATATGGCGTGAATTTACAGGGTACAGAGGAATAACACCTGAGTCCTCAGGAATGGCAACGCATGGAAGGTATCATGGGCGAAACAGTATACTCTGTTATGTCCATGGTACTGCTCATATCTATAGGCGACGGTTACAACTTTCCATCAGGTGAACTGTCAGCTCGTTTGCCGTGCTAAGTTGTAAAAAAAACTGTTGAAAATAAATAAGCAATTTTTTTAATTAATGCTGGCATAATAACATCGATGATTTTGCAAAAGAATAGCAAACGTTTACTGAGGACAGAGTTATCTGGCCAAATATACAAAGGTCAATAGTTGAGAGCACATTTTTTATTTCATGTGAGCGTAAGTATTTATTATTCAGTTATTTTTTATTCTTTTTTTTTTTCAAAAATTTTGAAGTCAAAGAACATTAACGTATTAAAAAGGTTAAAATAGAAACAGGAATATAAATGATAAGAATTCTTTATAAATAAAATATTAGAATTATTATCTTTTTCAACTTTCTTTTAATTATATTTTTTTAAGCTTTTGTATATTGTAAATTTAAATAGCAGATACACAGCCAAATATAATGATAGATTTAGGTTAATCCGTACATTATGTGAACCAAATACATTCTGTTTTTTTTTTTTAATAAAACAGCCACTTATCTTCTTACTATAAAAATATGTTCGCATTATGATGGCTAGTATTATACGCTAACATTTTAATAAATGTGAAATAGTTAAAATATGTTTCCCGCGGGTGTCGTAAGAGGTGACTAAGGGAACTTAATGCTAGAGGAATGGACAGCAGCGGCCGTCTTAAAATATCATCAGTCTAACTGCGGTTGCCAACCTGTCTGCTATGGGGGACAGGGATTGTTGATAATGAGATCTAACAGACCTATTACTAGCATTATATCTTAACAGGTCGACCTCCACGCGGTTCCCCCTGGAAACTATGGTGATAATTTTTTTATGAATTCATCAAGATGGGCCAACTGACCTGCTTCGTGATCACCTATCATCCCTCACTGGTACCCCGTTAGCGTATTTCGGTAGCGCGTGCGGGGTTACTATTCCCTTTTTATCCATTAAAAAAAAAAAACTTGTCTGCGAAGCGTGATACCTATTGGCAAAGCTCCCCCATATGGGACAGGCTTATGTTCAGCAATGGATAATTTATGGCAAATATGATGATGGTACATTTTATAAACGAGATAGTAGAGATAGTGTGCACGCCATAAAAAATTTGGTCTTTGATAATAAATATTCTAAAAAAGATAAATAAATACATGTTTACTGGACGTTTATGGCTTTATATCGACGCGACGTATTATAATTAATGGGAACCGGGCGTAGCGGTAATAAAAAATAGATACACCACGTATGTGTAATACCTGCTTGGCTGAATTATGTATGTAGTCCATTTTCATAAACCAAACCTGCGCATGAACGTTGTATAAAAAAAGCAATATAAAAAATCATGATCGTAAAAAATCATTGATGACTCATGACTACAGGTCTCTCATAATAAAGAGGACACGACGAAAATGCCTAGTGGTACAACGTCAGCCATGCGGTTTGGTATATAATTTCGTTTTTAGTTTTTCTAGTCGCTTCTTAAGACTTTTTTTATACTACTTAGAATGGCAAACAAGCTGATGACCCACCTGATGGAAAGTGGTAACCGTCGCATATAGACATGAGCAGTACCACGGACATAACAGAGTATACTGTTTCGCACATGATACCCCTCATGCGTTGCCATACCTGAGGACTCAGGTGTTACTCCTCCGTACCCAGTAAATTCATGCCATATTCCACCCTTCAAACCGAAACACAGCCATGCAAACACAACTGCTTTACGGTTGATACACGAATGGGACAGAGGTACCCAAGCAATCGACTTTTTTAGAAAGTCTCTCTCTGGTAAGATATTGTAGGAGTGAAAAAAGAGATGATGCTCTACCAGGAAAAATTTTTTTTTTCAAAAAAGTAGAAGTAAAAAAAGACAAATATTGTACTTGAAATAACATGCGGTTTATTTATTTATTTATTTGCAGCAAGGCAACAGATTACAAATTAATACATTAATAAAATAAATATTATATAAAACAGCATTAAATTTGCACTCCAATAACTGCTCTGCATAACATTCGATATTATAGCGTGTAGCAGTAAAGAGAGAAATTTAATCTTTATTTACGATCTTCAACCTAAATATTAGTTGAAAAGATGTTAAATTAATTAATATATAAGAAATTTAAATATAAAAATATGCTATTGATTTCAACTTACTTCCTGTGGTTTATTTTGTTTCTAAATTAATAAACATGAATAGAATTTTTAACGTAACATTCTTCTTCCTTCACAAAACCACCTCAAGTAATTTATAGGGCGTTATATATTCAGAGAGTGTATAAAAGTATATTTCATAATACTGCATCGTTACTCTTTAATGAGAAAGTAATGAATTTCCAGCATCGTCATAAGCCACGACCAGAGATACCTGGTGTTTTTAAATTAATTAAAAAATTCTTTGGATGTGGTAATAAGTACTTTATTAAAAACTTTAACTAGAAATGTAGATCCTTATTTAGTTATTTATTAGATTTTGTACATTAACTACTAATATAGCTTTTTACTGTAAAGGATTGGGTATAGGAGCTAAAGTGTGTTAGTTTGTTTAACTCAAATTAGCAATCTGACCTCCGACTGAGCTGAAATTTTTCGACATTTGATTCTGGTACAATATGCATAATACGAAATATTAAATTTTGTAATACTTTTAAAATAACCCTTGCCACAAGATGGCGGATGTTGTATTTTTTTTTACAATTTCATTAACTGACATCAAATGAAAGTGCTTGATGAGTAGGTAACGCAAATATAAATGACATCATTTAAAATGGCCGCAGTCATAAAAGCTGGTTTTTACAAATATTTTTAAACAAAAATGTTTTTTTTTCTTCTTATTATGACAAATGTCTTTCTTGTTTTCTACACAATTTTTTTTATATACTACGAAGGTGGCAAACAAGGATATAACCTGTTTAATGGTATTTCACTGTATTTTATCATTATATCAGCCATTATCTGTCCATCGCTGAACATAGGCTTCCCCATAGACTGCCATAAGGAATGGTCCTGAGCTACTTGCATCCTTCCTCAAATCATTGACTTTCTTCAATGCATTTGAAGTCGTTATTCCATCTAGTGGGGGGAAGGGTCCGTGCGGTGTTACCCCTCAAGAACCTTTCTTCTCTATCGGTTGTCGGTTCTTTAAGTTATGTGACTAGCTCATTGCCACTACAGCTTGTTTATCCTTCAGACTACTAACTATGACCTGTAAATGCTTAAAACACTACGGATGTCACGTGCGCGTTGCCAACCCTGGAGAAATATTAATACACTTTTTTGAAGAACCTTTTATTTAAAATATTAATCAAGCTTATGGTATACTTACCATTGTCTATAGATATGAGTAAATAGCATAAAAAACATGGAATAACAATTTAATATAAATATGTACCACAGCACATGTCAGAGTTACCCCGTATCCGTCGCTACTTCTGAGGGCTAAAGTGCTAATTTAACTGCTACATCTAATCCTTTTAACCGAAACGCAGATGTGCAGGTACAGCTGCTTAGCAGAAATACGACTAGGACAGCGGAATATATGCATGCGATGTTTGTAAAAAGTTCCCTTCTTTCTTAAGAAAAACACTGCTACGTTGCACTTATGGAACAAATCTAATCCTCGCACTGACTTGTTTGACATTATCTGCTAGGTGTATATGATATCTACGAATGCACATCATCCTATGTGTTATATAGAATATGAGTTAGACAACAAGAGTTATACACACACTACACAGACAATCACCAAAAATATTGCTCTTTTTATTTTATATTTATTTTAATTATTATTTTCACGTACCCTCAAATGGGTTAAAGCTGAAAATCATGAACAATGTTACACGCTGAGCTTCGACCTTTTTGTATTGTTGCAGATCACACATAATAACACAATTTTATAAATCTAATGTTGTTTATGTATTATCTATTCTTATGTATATGTTGTGTGTGATTAGTAACAAACAAATAAACGATCTATCTATCTATCTATCTATCTATCTAACAACACACACACACGCACGCACACACGCACGCACTCACGCACGCACGCACACATGCACGCACGCACGCACGCAAGCGCACACACACACACACACACACATGATGAACATAACTAGATTTAAGATAAATATGACTATTATTTCTTTATAATCTTGTAAACAATACGTAAAACCGATATAAATCTTTTAAGTAACAATGAATTTAATAAATTACTAAAATTTGCACGTCTACATAACTTGAAGGTAATTTAGCTGCTACCAATATTTTTTTTTATTTAATTATCATATATAAATACATTAAAAAAAATGGATTTTTAGTACCACTTAAACCTCTAGGGCTTGTACATACCATACATGACAAACATAACATTTCATATAACTCTTTAATGTAAAGAAATTTTATTTTATAACAGAATTAGGATCTTTATATTACAGCACGCCATGTGACCACATCATTCTGAGAGAACATAGTGACGACAAGTTCATAAATATGACTAAATGAAAAGAGAATGTTCCATTCTCAACGGTAGGCTGCACTATGCTGGTTCATTAGGTGCTATTTCAAACTATGTTTGTGGGAAACAAGCATGAAGCAAACACTTTACGGGAAAGGCCATTCCAGATTGTTATCATACCCTACCAATACCATATCAGCTATTTACTGTCCAATGCTGAACGTAGGTATTCCCTCTATAAGAAGATTTTTTTTTATGTTACTGAGGTACCAAACAAACATATGATCCACTTGATGGTAAGCGATTATCATAACCTGCAATACCAGGGGTAATACGTACGCGTTGCCGACTCTGAAGAAACCTCTTATCTCCCTTTTGAAGAACCTTATGCTGTGCTCTCTTGGAAAAACTTCGACAGGAAGCTCATTCCATAACCTGAGCGTTTGTGGGAGAAAATATCTCTGAAATCGCGTTGTCCGTAGGTTTATACAGGTAACTACAGTTAAACTTAATGGTATTTTAAGAGGGACGCTGCTGCCCCTCCCTTAACTATTAAATTGCTTTAGTCGTCTTTTACGACACCCAGGGGAAAAGAAGGAGTGGTCTATTCTATGCCGGGACTACCGGGCACTGAATTATTACGGTTGGATGAAAAAGAATACCGCAGAAAACAATGTTTCGAAGGTGAATCAATTTCAATTTCCCAAATGATATTCTAATGGCTCATCCCATTGCGCTTACTTCTTAACTCCAAGCCCCTCATTACGGTCTCTCCCGGTTTACCCGACAAATTCCCAAAGCCTAGGTATTTCGTAAAAGCCAAGTTAATTTTCTCCATCGGCCTTGTTACAGACAGTTTCTTTTTTTCCCTTTTCAACACTTTTTGCACCTTATTTTGTGTCTATATTAAAAAAGTTTTTTGAAGGATTTATAAGGATAAGGAGCGCTTAGTGAGATGGAAATAAACTAGTGACTTCATATTGTCATATTGCGAAGGATCAGAAAGTTGAAGTGTCAATGGCCTAGCCATTTAGTTTGAGAAATAGCTAAAATTTAATCATGTTACAGATAGATAATCTTTATTGTTTTCTCCAAAAGATTTAATTAGTAAACTTATTATAAATACTAACAATTACAACAAAAGATTATACTGTAAAAAAATAGGCGATTTTGTCATTAGGAACGATCTCTTTTAGGTAATGTTTGGATGGAGAAGAGTAACTATAATCAGTTCGATCGAAGGCTGAATTAAGAAAAAGTTATATCCATTTAATTACAGTCAAAAGGCCTAAAAAAGTTAATTATACATATCGTTTATTACGGTTCGATTACGCATATTAAGCATTTGGCGTTCCATTGTTTCTGCCTACCCTAATGGGATACAGGCGTGACAGATATGTACTCGTATGTATGTATGTATGTTTATTACGAAATAATAATTTACCAGACCGAGAATGGACCAAGAGCGAATCGAAATGAGAATTATAGTGTGTACCTGCCTTAAGAATTTCCTTGAACACACATGTCGAGAATTGTATGAGATCATGACCACAGATAAAATAATAATACATGACGCCTCTCAATGCAGAGGTATTAGGTGTTTACAGATGTCATGTATCATTGTTTTGTACTATACGAGTCTAGCTACTTTGTTATTATTGGCACACAATAATATGTATGTATGTATGTATGTCTGGTACATACCTATGTTTTCATGCAATCAATGGATACGGTAAAGAAGTATTTCACGGTAGCACCTGTAATTCATGTTAATTTTTTTTTAAACACTTTTATATATTAGTTAACATTTATCGCAAAAAAAAATAAACAATTAATAAATAAAAATGCTGTAACATTTGTTTAATTTTTTATTTGTTTTTTTTTTGTCTGTTTAATAAACATTTTTAATAAAAATTGAAGGAGTAAGCGAAAAAAAAACGCTACTAAATTTTTTAATTTGTAAAGATAATTGGATACTAATTATAAATATAAATATTATATTGCATTAAACATTTGCCAGTTAAACATACAAGAGAGAGATTTTGTATAAAAGTCGTCTGCTTGGGTACCTCTATCCGTATCGTCGACACACACGGTGGTGGTGGGTGGGTTTCTCGGGCGTACGCCGTAGGGAGCGGACTCCCGTCGTATTTCAACCATGAAGCAGTTATGTTTGCATGGTTGTGTTTTGGTTAGAAGGGTGGGATATGGAAATGAAATTACAGGGTACAGAGGCATAATACCTTACTACCTTAGTGCCCATTATGCATTGTATGAAGACATGAAGGGTTCAAGGGTATTATGGGCGACACAGTATACTCTGTTACGTTTATGGTACTGTTCATATATACCACTTTCCATCATGTGGGTCGTTGGTTTGTTTGACATTGTAGGTTGCATAAAAAAAAAAAAAACTTAAACGCCTGGATGGACTTGAATGAAATTTGATACTGCTACATAGATTAATCGAGTCCAGTATGTTGATAATGTACGGTATATTAAAATAGAATATATTATAATATTAATATGTCCTGTGGTCCCAGCATAGAACGGGCTACCCCTTCTTTTACCGTGGGTGTCGTAAAAGGCCAATTAAGGGAATTTAAAGGACGACTGATGGGCTGTAGCGTTCCTCTTAAAACATCACCAAAGCCTAACTTGCCAACTCAATTGCCAAGCATGGAAACTACTGGCAAAATTCCTCAATAGGGGGAGGCCTTTGTACAGCAGTGGACAGATAATGGCTGATTTAATGATGATGATGATGATATTTTAATAATTAATTTTTACGGAAAAACTCGCAAGGTAGAGGTAGTCATTCTTATTTTTCAAAAATGAAATTTTATTCATGAAGCGACATCTATATGTATCTATATGTAATTATCATTCAATCGATAATCAAAAATGTTTATATTATTAATAAAGTGACATCTATATGTATCTATATGTAATTATCATTCAATCGATAATCAAAAATGTATATATTATTAATAAAGCGACATCTATATGTAGCTATATGTACTTATCATTCAATCGATAATAAAAAATGTATATATTATTAATAAAGCGACATCTATATGTAGCTATATGTACTTATCATTCAATCGATAATCAAAAATGTATATATTTTTTAATAAATCGACATCTATATATATCTATATGTACTTATCATTCAATCGATAATAAAAAATGTATATATTATTAATAAAGCGACATCTATATGTACCTATATGCACTTATTGTTCAATCTATAATTAAACGATACCCGATCAATGTTTTTGTTATTATTATTATTGGAGCAGTCAATGTAGCTCCGGAAATTACATTTATCAGGAAAGGATGTGAAGTCATAAAGAAATTTCCTCATATCAAAACCGGAGAGTGGAAATCAGCTTTTTTGTCCTTTTTCAATAATGAATTTCATTTTATACGTTTCAATGTATGTAGCTATCTGATATTTTTTATTGATATAACTTCAGAATGAAAATAAATTGGCTGCTACTTACCTACTGCTTGATCTTCAAAATTATAACCTTTTTTTAATTGGTTTGTAATTATCTATATACCAGCTTTTACCCGCGATTTTGTCTGAGTAACTGGTATGTGTTTAAAGAGTATGCCCTTCTTCATCCCATATTGTACGTATATTAAATTTCATAGTGATTGGTCAAGCCGTTAAGCCACTATAAGGTAATATATATATATATATATATATATATATATATATATATATATATATATATATTATAATATATATATATATATATATTATAAAACTCAAAGATTTTAAAATTGTTTTACTTAGAAAATTCTATCTACCCGTGCGAAGCCGGATCGCATCATTAGTTTCTCATAAAGGTATTTTAAAAAGAAAAAGGTTTAAGACTTAAAAGTATTTTTTGTAGGAATATTACCTTTGCCAATTCAAAGATATCCCGTGGGGACAATTACTTATATGATTTTTTAACCAGGACCAAGACGTTTGGTGCGTTTCCGGTATTCGGCAACCTTGAATTTTTCCCTGTAGAACCTTAAGCTACAGAAGACTGTATTTTCTGTTCCGCATTATATGTTCCATGTATAGCAACTTACGGCGTTTTATAATGTTTATTTTTTCTGTCTTTTTTAGTATTATTACTTATATATTTTTTATTTTTCTAATTGAACTTAAAATCATTAAACTAAATTTCTAATATAAGTAGTATATTAATTTATTTAAACATTTATTATATAGGTAGGTAGGTATTATATTTATTTATAGTGTATGTATTTATGTAATATTTTATTATATATTTTAATAATTTATTTAACTGTATATTCGTTTATGTATTAATAGTTTTAGCACTTTAGCTGCCTGCTAACGATATGCTTTCTCACTGTATTGGGTTGACTGGAAGAGATCTCTGTCAGAGATAATGATAAGTAATAAGTCCACCCTTGCTCATAATATAACATGACATAAATAAATAAAGTAAATAAATGATTAGTTTGTTTTGTCACAATTGGTGTATATTATTATGATCGCTGAATTTGGTACAATCGGTGTATATTATTTGATCGGTGAATAATCATCGATGATGTCATGATTGGTGTGTTTTTATATTCATAATTGTTTCTACGGTGAAGAATTCACTTTTAATTACACTTATATTATTAAAAAATCGTAATAATAGAAAACACTTGACAAGTGTATATTAATAATGAAGAAAGTTATCTGTTTAACTGCCCATATGTCAGCGAGCAAGTACTATACGTGACCGGTCTAAGTTTAATAGCTTATAGCCGTAATAAAAAGGCAATGTTTCCTTTTAATCAAAAGCCTGATTAAATATATAGCGGTTGTAAACATCCCCTGACCTATACGATTATGTTTCGTTACATTTAACACTTAGTGGAAAATGCTGACATTGCTTAAACATTTTTTAATTATTAATTATTTTATTTATGTAATTCAGTATTTGAATAAGAGAAGCTTATGTTATTGGTAATGTTAATAATAAAATAATTTTCGATAGTCATTAAATCAAGTAATAAATGATACGTAAATTGCATTAAACATTTAAACATAACATTTAAAAACAACTTAATTCATTATTGATTTAATTTTATTGAGCTAAAGTAAAAACTTTACTTTTACTCAATAAAGTTTTTTTATGTCCTTTAACGACTTGGAATAATTTAATGACCGTAAAACTTAATTGTTGATTTATTTACTCAGTTGCTTATTTTTTTATTGTTTCTTTTAAGTGCTGAATGGCTAATTTTGGTAAAATTTCAGTGATTCATTACTAGATGTATTCCACGGCTTCACCCGCGTCATTCGGTATATAAGGTATCTTATGTGCTAAATTAAGACATAACCTCCCCTTATAATATATAAAAGTATCTATCTATTCCTCCATCTATCATTACAAAATTTCGCATTTATTAAAACTTTCGCATTTATTACTATTTATTACTTTTTCTTCTTTCTTTTCTTTTATCTTTGGTTTGGTTTGGTGGTTTCTTCAGGGCTGGCAACGAACGCGTAATGCCCCAAGTATTGCAGACGTTCATAGGCTACGGTACCATTAGCTGAGCTGTAATTTCATTTTTCACCTTAGTGGTATAAAAAAAATTAATAGGATTATGTCGACAAGCTGTTTGAAATTCAAAAATCGCTTACTTAAATAATTTACACAAATTACATAAATTAAATGATTATTTTCAAACACACACTCGTATTTGTTTTTATATATGTAATAGATGAAGTTAATGTCTTTATGACACTATAAACGAGGAAGTAATGAAAAGTAAAAAGCACGCAATCCTTTATCTAGGCACAAGCGAAACTGTTTATAGGGGGTGATCTCCTAAAATTAAAGCTTTCATTGCACCATAAACTTAGTAGCTCGTGAAAATAACAGTGGGGTATGAGGGGTACGAATCTTGAGGATTTTTGGTTTCAAAAGTTGTATGGTTTGTACAGATGAGAGACTTTATGTTCGCTAATAGAATTTTACATTAATTGCCTCGTTTTGCCACGACTAAGTTCGACATAGGCAATTGTTGACGTAAATTTTAGAGAAGTCATAATATTTTTTTTTATACAACTTAGAATGGAAAACAAGCTGACGGCCCATCTGATGGAAAGTGGTAACCATCGCCTATAGACATGAGCAGTACCATGGTCATAACAGAGTATACTGTTTCGCCCATGATACCCCCATGCGTTGCCATTCCTGAGGACTCAGGTATTATTCCTCTGTATCCTGTAAATTCACGCCATATCCCACCCTTCAAATCGAAACACAGCCATGCAAACATAACTGCCTCACGGTAGAAACTATAGTCGCCATATAGCGTCATCTCTAGCATTAATTTACGGTGCAGGTACAACGTATCTACCTTGGGGGAAAGGGATTGTTAGCGATGGGTTCTAACAGTCCCATTGCTAGCAATGTTACTAATCAGGTCGACCTCCACGTGGTTCCCTCTGGGAACCATCGTGATTATTTCTCTTGGAAATCCTTATAATGGGCTAACTGACCTGCTTTCTTCCTCATCTATCATCTCTCACTGGTGCATCGCCAGCGTATACCATTAGGGCAGACGGAGTTACCATTTCATTATCACCCATTTAAAAAAAAAATTCTACCTTGTTTCTTCTAAATTAATATTATGTGCAGGAAAGATATATTTTGATATTTGTAATAGATAGAATTAAAAAAAAAGTGTTAAAGCAATTTATAAAAATACCTATTTTATTTAAAAAAAATAAAAATTTCCCGCCTATCCACCCGCACGAAGCCGGGGCGAGTTGATAGTTAATTAAAATATCACTGACATAAAGGAAAATTGTACCGATAAAACGTCCATCAACTTACAAGTTCAGAATTAAATTTTACTAAACTGCTTTTTAGTCCAGGATAAAGTGCATTTGTGCATCAAATGATATTTATTCTATTACCTTAATTCAGGTGTTTCGAACACCAGTAAATTCATAACTAATGCAAAAGTTTCCGTTGCATAAATTAGAATTTTTCAAACCAATTAAAGCAATGGTTCTGAACTATTAGCTCTAATTTAAAGGAAAACTACACTTTTCAACCAAAAAATATCTTATTCCTTATACTATAAAACTGAAATTTAGTTGTATGGAGTCTTTTAAGAAAATTACTAACTGGCAAAATAATATTGCCTAATTGCATAGACAAGTAATGGGTATGAAACGGCATACAGCCCGTTAACAGAACTAAGGCGTCGAAAGATTAATTAAGTTGATTGAATAATTTCTAAAGCCATTTCCAATTAGGTACAGTTAGAATAATAAATACGAAAAATATTTTTCTTTTTTGTTAACAAATTCGGTTACGGTAGTGAATTTACAGGGCACAGTCCTATGGTATGTCGATGATATTGCTCGTGTCATAGACGACGGTTACCCTTTTCCATCAGGAGAGCCGTCAGCTTGTTTGCCATTCTTAGTTGAACAAAAAAAATTTAAAAGAAAATAAACTATGGGCTCTTTGTCATAAACATAAAAATATGATTACATAAAAACGTTTTCGGATCATTTTAGAATTTTTGTGTTGTAAAATATTGCTTTACCTTAATATTTTGATTTACTACGATACTTAAAAAAAAAACCCAGTTTTAAAATCGCCAATAGCAGTAGAGATTTACAATTTCAATCTGTTGGCTTTCGCCTCTAAGACACAAACTATTGTCTAGTTCAGAGGTAAGTGTCGTAATTGGAACTAAACAAAATTATTTCTAACGTTGTACCTAATTAATGTATTTTGGTATAGTTACAACAATAAATAAATAAGTAAAGTTTTTGATAGATTGCTTGACGACCTATTTACTATCTAGTTATTACAATCTCGATAGCTAAATTACCTGTTTTGATACTAAAAATTACTTTTAATAGTACAGAACCTTATCTTCATTTCATTGGACAATATATCACAGAAGTATAAAAATTAAATAAACAAATTTATTTTCTTGCATTACCATTTTTTCTTCAATTGTACGTACTAGGTAATAAACTATTTCTACTAATTCTACAGTATCATTCCTTTGCCTTTTTTCAATCAGAACAGTCGTTTTCAAAATGAAACCGTTTTCAAAATTTACATTTATTGATAAAATTAAAACAGTCGGTGATAAAAATGAAGTAGATAAAACAATGCATGTAATTTTGATAGTCCAACAAATTTTCGGTTTACAAATATTAGATCCAAAATGGACGTGGAAAACATCCGGCCTAAAACATTTTATGACTGCATGCTTGACCGTTTATGTATTATACGGGACATATGATGCAGTGGAAAAAGTTGCAGACGTGGAATTGATTGCTGAAGCTTGTTTTACTTTTATATTAATAAGTGCACGCATATTTAAAGCCTGTTTATTTGCTAACAAGAAATACACTTTTAGAAAATTATATCTATTATCGAAGACATCTATTTTGGATATATTAAAAACAGAATCTGAAAATACAGATGGAAGTTTACAAGTACTTAAAAAAGGCCAAAGAGCTGTTTTTATATTTTTTCTAGTTATTGTTATACCTTTTTCTTCATATGTGTTCACAGCTCTGTGGTCTTATATTAAAGGGAATAGAACTCCCGTATCTAAAACGACTTCGATTCTTATGCCATTATCAACACCATATTTTGAAATTGGATGTATATTACATATGATTTCTATGTTTCAAATAGGTTTTATAATACTTGTAGTCGATTTGTGGTTTGTTTTCCTGATGTTATTTTATTGTATGGCATCTGATAATATTATTAAAATATTGAAAGTGGAAAAAAGAGGTTTAGAAGAAGATAAGAAACAATACGCTGATCGATTGAATAGAAGCTTGAAAAATTTTTATGAAGCCCATGTAAAAATAAACGAGTACGTATTGAAAATAGTAGTTTTACCTTAATAAAGTTAGTAATGAATTTTTAATATAAGAATAACTAGATTGACTTATAAACGTATTTATTATTTTTACCTTTAATTATGTGTACTTAAGAAGCAGAAGGGAGAAAGACTTTGTACAAAAGTCGATTGCTTGGGTACCTCTGTCCCATTCGTGTTTTTACCGTAAAGCAGTTGTGTTTGCATGGCTGTGTTTCGGTTTGAAAGATGGGATATGGTGTGAATTTACAGGGTACAGAGGAATAACACCTGAGTACTCAGGAATGACAACGCATGGGGGGTATCATGGACAAAACAGTATACTTCATTACGTCCATAGTACTGCTCATGTCTATAGGCGACGGTTACCACTTTCCATCAGGCGGGCCGTCAGCTTGTTTGCCTTTCTAAGTTGTATAAAAAAAAAAGCTTTTAATAATTAATTTTATTAACATCTATTATTATGACTGTCCTTTTATGATCATGTTGTCTGTTCGGTTTCACAAGAAACTCCTTCGATATTTTGCTGTTCTTGTTATTAAATTAATTTTATTACTTCCTATACGGGTTCGAGCTTTCAATAGATATGATTTCTACTGATTTTATCAAAGCTTTTGAACATTGTATTTTTCTTCAAAAGATTTCCTCCGGAGAATTTTATGGGAATTTGTATTGATATTTCCCTTATTAAGAATAGGAAGAAATAATGATTTAATATAAATAATTATTTCTTACAAAACCATAGCTATGAATAACATCAACTTATTTCTGGCGTACCACAGGGCTCGTTGCTAGCTCCTTTATTTCAGTTTAAAATTTGTTCATTTATTATAGTTGTTACAACCAAAAAGTGATAGTTACTTCTTTACAGTGATCTTTATAGTTTTTGAAACAATATTATTATAGTGTATTTATATGTAGCAAAAAATATGTTTCAGATATTTAAATACAATGAGTGAGATGTTTCGGTGGCTAGCCGCTATTCCACTTTATATGGTTACAATCTGCACTTGCCTTATTTTACTACTAATGAGCAAGGTAAGGATTTTTTATACATAAAAAGTCTATATTAATTTTATTTTTAACGTAATCTCTTTGCGTCGATTCAAATTCTTAATTATAAAGAAAGTGACAAAATATTATAGATTTTAAAATAAATTTTGAAGGGAATTTAATAATAATGTTAGTTTTTAGCCGAGAATTCAAGAGCCTACTCGACGGAAAGTTCATATAAAATTCTTTTTGGGTACCTATGTTCCACTTGTGTCTCTGCTGTGCTCGCATAACTGTATTTCATTATGGTAGTGAAATGACATGGTACGGAAACATAATACCATGAATGATATTATGGGCGTTACTGTATATTCTATAATGTCGGTTACGCTATTCGTATCTATAGGGATGGTCACTACGTTCTATTAGGTGGACCATCAGTTTTTTACAATCGTAACTCAAAAAAATAAATCTATTACATACCTAGTAGTGGATTATTAAGGCTAGTTCCACTTGCTCCTTCCAATATTTCCCTACTGGGGGTAAGGTTAAGATAACATGAATGTCCAAAGAAATATATAAATGGATTTGACACGTAGGAAAATCTATAAAACACACCACTTTTCAAGAATTAGTCACTATCAAGTATCAAGATAATACATACACTGGAGTTTAAGTTAGACCTTAAGGAACACAGCTGTGGAAACTGCATCCAATTTGGTTTAACAATTTTACGTGATATCGGAACAAACATACAGATAGATAGACAGACAAATTTTCTAAAAAAATATTTTTATTTGTCATTTATACTTATTTATACGAATGTTTCACAAATAAGAAATCTTAAATTTGACTCTATTGATCTTATTATCTTTTATTTTACTATTGTTTTTAAAATCTCCCTTAAAATTTCTTAAAAAAACTCCCATATGCAGACATGGTTTAGATACAATTTTAATTCACTAGCAAGAAGCGATGTTTTTTTCGACTTCCTATATCGTATGTGGAAATCGCCGAAGTTTCCTAATTGTTTACTGCCATGGCAATAGCATGGAAATTGCCAATAATCCGATTATCAACCGTGAAGAAGAAGAACCTTCTTTTCTTTATTTTATAACTAGTCTTTACTTGCAACTTCGTCCGCATAACCAGAATATGTTTATTAATTGAGATAAAAATTAGCCTGTGTCCTTCTCTATCTATTTATATCTATTTATCTATATTAAATATCTATTTTAAAAGGCCGCCAGCACACCTGCAGTGCCGTGGGTGTTGTGGGTGACCATAGGCGGCGGTAGTCGCTTGCCATCAGGTGAGCTGCATGCTCGATTGCCCCCTGTGTTGTAAAAAAAAATCTATTTATTATATATGATGATGATGATGAAATAAATAAATAAGTAAATATACCTACTGAAAAAACAAACTGTACAATTGGTAAGTAATTCAAGTGCAGCCTGCCTTTGTGGACCGATTTTGTGAGAAGGGAAACTTTTTAAAAACGTGATAGAAAACTTTTTGAAGCGTGATTCAGATACTTAATCTGATGCAAAAGGATTCTTATATAAAAACTTATACAAGTTCACAACTCAATTGAATTTTATTTTAAGAAAATCAACTGGGCCTTCACTTCCACCACGATTCCGTTGTTTGCTGAGATATTTGTGTTTAATTGGTTTGGGGAACAAGTCAAATCTAAGGTAAGCTTTGCTAATATTGAGATTTACGTATATATTTGTTCGCTGTGTGTGCTCCGGCATAGAATGGGCCACTCCTTACTTTCCCGTGAGTGTCGTAAGAGCAACTAAGGGAGGGCGAGGGATGAGCAGCGTCCCTCTTAAAACATATCTAAAAGCTAACTGCGGTCGCCAACCCGCCTGCCAAGCGCGGCCTACTGGCAAAACTTCCTTTATAGGGAACGCTTATGTCCAGCAGTGGACAGTTAATGACTGAAATAATAATAATAATATATTGATTTTATGTAGGATTAATTTTTGCCATATTGATGATGCCGTGTAGGATTGATATGGAAAATGCCACAACTTCCGTTCCCTTTGGTGTTATAAGAGGCGACTACGGGAACTTAATGGTTGAGGATGTGGAGCAGCATCCCTCTTAAAACATCACCAAATCCTAAGTGCGGTTGCCAAAATGCCTGCCAAGCATGGCAGTTTCTAGCAACCCCTCTTCCCCTTTTGGGAGAGGCCTACGTTCAGCAGTGGAGAGTAGATGGCTGGTATGATGATTTTGATACTGATTTATTTATTATTTGTTGATACTAGTTTATTGCAAATAAATTTAAAAACCACTTTTTTGCATTTAAGAAAGCTAAATTATTAACGAGAATTATTTAATATATTTCTCGTTAATATATTAAGTTTTTAAAATAAAATCGAACGAAGTCAGGACGGATTCATAGTCATTAATACTCTTCTGATTCCAGGCCTATAAGCTTAAATTGTTACTTTTACACTTTGACTGGTTAAGCCTGCAATATAAAGACAGAAAGTCCTACCACATAATCGTATGTTATATGAATAAAAACTTTGGAATTAAAACAGCGTTCGGGAATGAACTGTCGTTTATAACGATGACTTCTGTAAGTAAAATTACAGTTTTAAAATAGTTTTTATTGCTATTAAAATAAGGCTAATTTTGTAATATAATATCTTTTTACTAGTTGTATTCTACGTCTTTATCTACGTAAATCAGTATATAAAGTTACTATATGCTAAGTTAGGATATACTCTACCAGTAGTACTTCAGTAGTTTTTGCGTAAAAGACCAACAAACATCTATCCATCCATTTTTGAAAATTTTTGCATTTATAATGTTAATAGGATATTAAATGGACATAGGTAATCGATTTTTATTAATTTCTGAAAAAAAAAAGATTTCAAATACTATTGTATTTTTTGAGTGTTGTTCTCGTCAGTTTTACGGATTCACCCCTCCATTGTACAACGATCTCCTATTATCACTCCGTCCACGCACGTTTTGCGATACGTGTTTCACATGTATCGAGGCATTTTTAGCCAAATTAATAGATTGCTAATTGGAGCCTAGTGTTAACTATTCGGCGCCCAAACTGTAAATGACATCGAGTTATTGCATGGTTGAGGAATTTCTGGTGGTAATAGTGGTGGTCAATCCTCGAGTGTTGGCGGTCACATACATACTAATGGTACCAGAATTAAACAAAGTTCTAATTAAATATTAAAATGACAAAGCTTTAGAACCAGGCAATTAACCATAGGGAGACTTTGTACAAAAGTCGATTGCTTGTGTTTCTACCGTAAAGCAGTTGTGTTTGCATGGCTGTGTTTCGGTTTGAAGGGTGGGATATGGCGTGAATTTACAGGGTACACAGGAATAACACCTGAGTCCTCGGGAATGGCAACGCATGGGGAGTATCATGGACGAAACAGTATACTCTGTTAAGTCCATGGTACTGCTCATGTCTATAGGCGACAGTTACCACTTTTTATCAGGTGGGCCGTCAGCTTGTTTGCCATTCTAAGTTGTTATAATTTTTTTTTTATAAATTAGTATGGTTGTCTGGTATTTACTACTGTTATTACTATGTATGTTAGTTAAATCCTAATTTTGTCATGATTGAAGATTTTTGTTTTAAATGAAATAATGAAGTCGCGTAGAAAAAACCGCGTAACTGTGTGTTGATCTTAACAGATAATACGCAAGTAACGTTAGTAATTAGTAACAAGGAAAAGTATTTCCGATTATTGTTTTGAACTTGTTTTCTTGCCATTACTTTCAGGTTCTTAAGGCGAGCTATCAAGCTTTTACTGTTTTGCAGACTCTAGATGATTAAACGAAAGAAAAACTAATTAATAAGGAAAACTTGTATGGAGGCCATTTAAAACAAAATGGATAAAGGATCCGAGTACGATTTAGTTTGTTTTTAATATTTGTCAGCAAGTTTTTTTTTAATGGGTGTAAATGATATGGTAACCCCGCCTGCGCTAACGGGATATGCTGGCGGAGCACCAGTGAAGGGTGATAGATGAGAATGAAAACAGGCCAGTTAGCCCATCATGATGAATTCATCAGGATTTAACCATGATAGTTTCCAGGGGGAACCGCGAGGAGGTCGACCTGGTTGGGTATATTGCTAGCAATGGGATTCTTAGTCTCTATTAATAACAATCCCTTTCCCCCTGTCAGCAAGTTTAGGAATCTACATTTATCATGAAGTGTTATGGGTACTTTTATAGGAATTTTATTATATACAGGGTGTAATGGACAGGTTTGGTTAAAACTAAAATAGTGAACTCAGACCATTATTCTGTACTGAAAATCAGTGGAAATTCTTTTCGAAAAATTTTAATTCTTTCTCCCATTTTTTCATATGAAATCATGTAATCTATAACATTATACCATATTGTAAAGAAATAGTAATATTTTATAGTATAATATTATGAAATATAAAAAAAAATAGCAATGTAATACACGTATTAAAATCCTATCGCGACGCACGGAATCAGGTATGAAAAGTCAACGGTTTAAGCGTACCAAAACTACCTACGAAGATGCGCTTTTGAACGCGCCTTGTAGGTATCACGCGTCGTATGGATTATAAAATTTCAAATACATTGCACGGTGTCAAAATTAAGAATCGTTAATTTATTGAATGTGGTGCATTTCCGATAGGAAAATAATCCGCCATCTGATCTAGATTATTTGTCTGAACCAGCTGTTTTCATTTTGGCCAACTTGCCCCTTCCACCCTATATATATTAATTCGACCATGCCTAATTGTATGTGGCAATTTAGCATATGCAAGTAATACTTTGATTTTTATACAAAAAAAAATCATGTCGGTTTTCCGATACGAAATTAAGTTGGAGTGTAAGTAACTTTTATTTAAAGCAAAATATGTGTTTAGGTACATTAAAATTATATGCAGTTGTAACTTTTAGATCTGTACTTGTATCTTAATGTGTGTAATTGTATCTTTTATACATATGTAGAAAGTGTTCTAAAGCAGACTAAACATTGTTTTTTAGTTTAATACAACAACTCACGAATTAAAACAATATTACATTAGTTACACTTTGAACACAAATCACTAGAAATCGTAGTATAGAAATTTCTGTTCACATCAGAAACAACTTTTATATAGTTTTTATTTCAATGATAATAGAATATGTATTACCTTGAACTCTTTTATTTATTTATAATACGTGGGAATAAATTATTTCTAGCTTTGTTGCATTGGACTTTATTCGTTCATGTATTTCGTCAGAATGATTTTTAGAATGTAACACAAAATAGTTTTTATTATTTTTATAACCCTCATTTCTTTTTAAGGTCAAAAAGCCTTTAAATATTACAGAGGTCAAATTGAAAACTAAATTATATAAAATATATTTTATATTTTAGACAATAACAAATTTTAGATCTCTATAATTTTTATAATTTCATAATTGAGATTAACAGATTAGAATTGTTTCTTCGAAATAATTATTTATAGAGCGTCCAGTATTAAGTAGTCTACTAATTATCATGTTGCTATAAGAAATAAAAAAAAATGGGTATTTATTTTTATTTCTTTCAGTATTATTTTTTCCCTGTAAATTTAAATATTGTTTCGTTAATGTATTTATTAAGATGATTCTTGTTATTCGTTTATTTTTATTTAAGCATAAGTATTGTAGACTTACAGCGTGGTCTCGGTATAGAATAGGCCACACCTTCCTTTCCCGTGGACATTGTAAGAGGCCACTAAGGGAGATCAAAGGATGGGCATTAGCGTCTCTCTTAAAATATCTCCAAAGCCTAACTGTGGTTCCTAATCCGCTTGTCAAGCATGGCAACTATTAGCAAAATGAAGAAAGAGCACATAAGCTTTTTCCCAAGGAAGAGACTTAGATATGTTAAGCAGTGGGCAGTTAAAGACTGATATGATGATGATGGTAGACTTACTATAGACTTAATATATTATTTTACAAATAATTTAATTTAAAATATGCGGTATTTTTTGTAAAAATACATTGTATCTAAATATTCATTAGGTTGATGTTAATTTATATTAAGTCTAGCGTCTCTAATTTAATTAATAAATTGTTAAATTCAGTAGACTTAAGAAAAAGAAGAGAGAAAAAAAATTTGAACTTAATGAACCGTTGGCGTTCAAAGAAACAAATTCCGATTATTATAATTAAATATTTGTCAAGTCCGCCAAAATGTTTGTCCTGTGAAATTAAAATGAAAATAACGGAAAACGAGAAACATTAAAAGGGGCCTCGTAAATTCATTCTATTTTTCATTCGGGAACCGTTTTCGCCAAATATCAGATAACATTTGCGCGCTCCGATTGAAAAGAAAGAGATGTTTAATACTGGAATTGGACATTGAAAAAGGTAGGATATATCAGCGAGGCGGATCTGAGCAAATTTCGGTGTTCTTCACAAATTTTGTCGTCGTTTCAGGACAGTCCGATCTCGAGATAGTGTCACGGGAATCAGAGGCCACTGAATGAGTTATGGGGTTGTGAAGGCGGATGGAAAGTTAAGCGGTCGGATGATGTATGGTTTTTCACATGCCTCCATACTTGTTCACTTTGTTTGGGAAAGTTTTATCAGAAATGATCCGTTTGAGATTGACGATACGACGGATTGGTTTCGAGATAATTTATTTGATGCCGAATTTGGAATGAAAATTCCAGTATTGTTAAATTAGCGTTGGAGTGTTAAATTTAATCATTTAATATAATAAAAGGATATACCTTAAATTTTAATTAAATACCATTTTTCTTTTGTGGGAAGCTAAAACATTTTTAAAAATATATTCTTAATATATAATAATATAATAAAATAACGCTGTTCGTTTTGAGTTCCGAGATTCGATTTTAATCCAGGTGTCAGTTTTATGTTTTTAATTCGATATGACTCTTTTACTTTTACCCAACTACAAATTTGTGTTTAAAACTAAAATGTTTACCCAAAATTGCAATGAAGATATTCAATTTGGCAACGCTTGCATTGTGGTTAACAATTAGACGTAGATTATAGGAAAGGCGTAAATTGTCCCGGTTAATATTTATTTATTTAAATTTTAATGCACAACGTGACTATATGTACATTTCGTGGACTTAACATTGGATGGTGTTCTATATTAGTTACCCACTGGGCAGTAGTTGCATTTAAAATACAACTTAGAATGGCAAAGAAGCTGATGGCCCACCTGATGGAAAATGGTAATTGTCGCCTATAGACAAGAGCAGTACTATGGACATAACAGAGTATACTGTTTCGCTCATGATACCCCCTATGCGTTATTCCTCTGTACCTTGTAAATTAACATATTTTTTATACATTTATTTTTCTTTTTTTTAGATATAAAGTAAGTTGGTCTAGTTGCTTGTGAGTTACTAATTGGCATAAATTTGGTATAAGAATAGTATTCAGGATGGAAAAAACATTTTGTAACGTATTTATGTCATATTATAGTCTTGAATCCTTTAAACTCCGGTATTACTATACCGGCCGATAAGGCCCATTATTGTTTTCTCATTGTGATTATTTCTTCTACTCGTAATTGTTTTGTATGTATAATGCGTTTATTATTATAATCTTTTGGAAGAAACAATAAAGAGTATCTATCTATCTATTATTTACCTGCAATTTTCTTCGCATTGTGTCATCGATAGTATACGATTATTTTAAATAAAGGCTGCTTCATTAAATTCTAGCCAATCAATGTATCCAGTAAAATAAAAATAAATTACAAACCACAAAATTTTTCATTTTCGTGAGGAAATATTTTACAACCTTCCTACCTAATCCTATATTAAGCATAGATAAAAGTAATTGCTACTGAATTCCGGTGGTTTTAATATCTGTGGCTGACGTTACTTTTCCTGCTTCTCGATTAAGAATGAACGAAGTATTGTCACAATAATAAATCCTTATTGACAAATACAAGAGCAAGTATCATTTTGCTCTGTGACTCTCGAAAAAAAGACCAGTGCCTTCAAGAGACAGTCCCTTCCATAATAAAAGTTCACTGAATTCGTAAACGCAGATTTAATATCGACGAAATTAAAGAGGAGAAATTTTGTCATGTAAAAAATGACAATGAATATTATGAACATTTCTATTTTTAATCTGAAACCGAATAAAATGGAAGCGGGCATAATTTGAAATTGCAAACTATGGTTTGAAGCTTACTAACCCACCTGATGGAAAGTGGTAACCTAAACCTATAGATATTAATAGTACTATGTGTATAACAGAGTATACTGTGTCGTCCATGATATCCTTCATGCGTTGCTAATTCTAATAAGGTGTTACACCTCTGTACTCCGTAATCCCACTGCAACATCCCACCCTTTAAACTGAATAACAGTCGTGCAAAAACTGCTTCACGGCTAAAATATGAGTAGAACAAAGGTACCCAAGTAGACGACTTTTGCACAAAGTCTTCCTCTGGTTTATCTCTCTGATTATATAACTTGAAGCTAATGAATTTCGTTTAAAACATATTAAATTTGACAGTTCTGTGATTAGGGCAACCCTAATCACCCCAAATAGGGATGTATATATCATATGACAGTTTCAATTATAAACTGAATATAACCGATTGTAATTTATCAGTGTGTTTACTAATGAAAACGAACAATTTCCTCTCAGATGTATGGATCGAACATGAAAAAAATTATGCGGCCAGGGATCAAGTTATCACAGGAGGTTTTTTTATGGTTTTCACTTTGTAATGATATTTTTGTAAGCATTAAAATACTAATAATATTAATCTGTATTCATTCAATTAAATAAATACTACAGCCTAAATGGTCGCATACTGCGCGGTTTCAGAGATGTTTCCTCCCACGAACACTCAGATTATGGAAGCAACTCCCTGCCGTGGTTTTCCCAAGAGACTACAGCTTGGGGTTCTTTAAAAGGAGGGTAAAGAGTTTTCTTCAGGGTCGGCAACGCGCGCGTAATACCTCTGGTATTGCAGGTGTTCATGGGCTACGGTAACCATTGACCATCAGATAGGCCGTATGCTTGTTTGCCATCTCAGTGGTATAAAAAAATTATAATAAATAATTCATTCGTTCAAATTTTAAATATCTATATTTTAGTATATTATAGTTAGTTAAGGTCGTGTAGAGTGCGGTTTCAGAAAAAGTCGTGAACGCTTAGGCTGTGAAAAAAAGCTCTCTGCCGACATTTCTCTTAGAGATTACAGTACGGGTTTCTTTGAAATAGACGTATGAAGGTTTTTTCGGTTTCTGCAATACACACATGACGTCCCTGATATCGCAGATGTCTATAGGCTACAGTGAGCGTTTATCATCAGACGGGCTGTATGCTTGTTTGCCACCAACGTGGTATAAAAAAAGTAAATATAAAATTATATATTATTTTTAGATATTCACATCATTGTTATTGCATTCACACTAAAAGTTAATGATAGCATACAAATTAATGGTAGCAAATTTAGAGAAAAATATTTAAAGGTTACTGTTGAACCAATTTGGATGAAACACAACAGAGCTAATAATGTGAAAGCCAAGGATGGATAATGCAGAGTACATTAAAGTAACAAATAACAAACCACCTGTACACTGTACACTGTTCTGATATTAAACGCGTCACCCGGTTTTAACTGGTATAATCCAGATCACGGCAATTCGAACAGAACCGAGAAATACTTTACGACCGTTGCCACTCGGTGCATTTACTGCGACTTTAAAATTCTCACCGTTCGAACGCTGCTCCAACGATAAAAGCAACTAAATGTTTTCGACTCTAATTTGTAGGTACATTTTTTATTTTCGGAGAAAAAAAATATTCATAACAAATACACATACAATAAATGTAGAAAGAAATATTCAGTAAAGGAATTAAAATAAAAATATATACAAAACAAATAAATATTTCGCCTTTATACGAGCAATTTTTGTATTGTATAGGATTACTATTCTCACTTCTATGAAATGGTAACCCCGCCCGCGCTAACGGTATATGCCAGAATGTACCATTAGCGCGGGTGGGAGTACAGGAGTAAAGGTTCTGAACAGCACCGCGGTTTATTTTTGGTTAATTTATCACAATAGATCAATCGACCTGCTTCTTTCTCACCTAACATAAGTGGTGTGGGGGGAAAGGGATTGTACAAAAGTCGATTGCATGGATACCTCTGTCCCATTCGTGTTTCAACCGTGAAACAGTTGTATTTGCATGGCTATGTTTCGGTTTGAAGGGTAGGATATGGCGTGAATTTACTGGGTACACAGGAATAACATCAGTCCTCAGGAATGGCAACGCATGGGGGGTATCATGGGCGAAACAGTATACTCTGTTATGTCCATGGTACTGCTAATGTCTATAGGCGACGGTTACCACTTTCCATCAAGTGGGCCATCAGCTTGTTTGCCATTCTAAGTTGTATAAAAAAAAAGGAGTCTAGCTGATCTATTGCCAGCAATACACCTTATCAGATCGACCTCCACACGGTTTCCCCTGAAAACCATCGTAGTTAATTTAAGTGGAATTCGTCACGATGGGCTAACTGACCTGCTTTCATCGTTAGTTGTCGTCTATCCCTCATTGGTGTTCCGCCAACGTTTATCAACATACTCGTAGTGCAGGCGGAGTTACCATTTCATTATCATCCATTAAAAAAAAACAAAGGTGGTATTCTGCTAATGTATACCGATACCTCTTCTTCTTTAACATAAAAAAATATTCCATAGATAAATAGTAGGGTCTTTTAGATAATACACTAGAGGTAAGTTCAGTAATTCAACTCTTTCTAGATGGCAGCGATGGGAACGACTCTAACATAGCTATGATTAAACGAAGCGACGTGGTACGAACATGTGCATTCAATGTAAAAATAGCACATTCGGAGGCAGTATATATATATATATATATATATATATATATATATATATATATATATATATATATATATATATATATATATATAGGTCAAAGGATAAGAGTGAAAAGATATTATTATATATAAACTAGTAGTATTTATTCCTCGCCTCCGTTCATGGTCATTTTTTTATATGCAACTTAGAATGGTAAACAAGCTGACGGCCCATTTGATGGAAAGTGGTAACCGTCGCCTATAAACAAGAGCAGTACCATAGACATAACAGAACATGTTTCGCCCATGATATATCCCACGCGTTGCCATTCCTGAGGATTTAGGTGTTATTCCTCTATACCCTGTAAATTCACTGCCATATCCTACCCTTCAACCGAAACAGCCATGCAGACTCAACTGCTTCACAGTAGAAATACGAATGGGACAGAGGTGCTCAAGCAAACGACTTTTGTACAAAGTCTCCCTCTGGTAAGAGGAGACTGCCATGTAATATGCTGTCTCTCGACTATTAAGTCTCTTTAGTCGCTTCTTACGACACCACCGAGAAAGAAAGAGGTCGCTTAGTCTATGCCGAAATCAGACGGCGATGCACATGTATGTGTTGCAGTATACAAGTGTCTCAATAATGTCACACAATCACACTAATGGACCAGTTCTTACCCCTTAAAAGCCTGATTTTTTTAATCAAACTAAAAAATATATAAGTGTACCCTTTACTGTGTTTACTAATGGGGACAAATAGTAAAAAATGCCCCCCCCCGGGGTGTGTGGGTCTCCATGAGGATTTCCCCACGTAAAAAAAAAAGGATATCTCTCATTACTGCCATCCGCGGAAGGCTCGCGCTCCGGTGCGATATGATCGCGGGTGCGGAGAGACGATGGACACCTAGTAGCCTTTTACACAGCTGGGTGTCCCTCGGCTTTGAAGTGGATCTCCGGGCGGCGGAAGGCGGGATACTTCCAAAGCCCAACTAGAGGTGGAGATCCGGAAGTCGGCGCGCTACGTATTCCCGGCGCGCCACTTGGAGTGGCCCAGTCGTAGGGTGGCGCCGCCGGTGATTGGGACGACTGCAAATCGCGAGCCCCAGTCATCGGCACACGGCGCTGAGAGGAATACCGAGGTGGTTTTTAGTGGGTAAAAATCCCATAGTCCCTACCCATCGTCATCCCGCTGTTGGTGGGTCTCTTTCTGAAGATTTTCCCCTCGTTGAAAAAAAAAGGACATCTCATTACTAAAATAATATTATCATCATTTCAGTCGTCCACTGCTGGACTCCAAGCCTCACCCATAGACTGCTATAAAAAACAGTCCTGCCAGCCACCAGCATCCACTGACACCCTGCAATGTATTTGAGGGCGTCACTCTCTTTAGGAAGGGGGGGGTCGTCCTACATTGCGTTTGACTACACGGGGTCGTCACTCAAGAACCTTTCTTAACCAATGAGTTGTCGGTTCTTCGAGTTATGTGACCAGCCCATTGACACTTTAGCTCGTTTATCCTTCGGGCTATGTCGGTTATTTTGATTCTTTTGCGGATATCCTCGTTTCGGATTCTATCACGCAAAGAGATTCCGAGCACAGCCCTCTCCATAGCCCTAATAATATTATGAACCAAAACAATATTATACAATTGATATATTTCTATCAAGAAGTCACAATAAAAAATATTGAATTAAAACAGGTTTGTGATTTATTAACATTTTACATTTAGCTCACCCGTGTAATTCGTATGTCTCTATTGATTTTCTTCAATGAGATACCATTATATTTGTCTAGACTTTCATAGACAGATAAAAATATAATATAACGTATTTAATAATTTATTTTTAAAAGGTACATCAACAGTGTAAATACAGACATTAATTTTAATTGATATACAGGGCTTGCATCTTGCATTTACACGAATCAAGCATAAACTGCTGAATGGATTTGACTGAAATTTGGTACTGAGGTTATGTCCTAACTTAGCTCCCCACCAAACTTTCCTCATCACAGTTGTCGATTCTTCAAGCTATGTGACCAGCCTATTGCCGCTTCAGTCTGCTTATTCTTCAACTGAACATTGATTTATTAATAAGCACAATAGTTATATAAGCTTATAACAGAAAACTTCTCTAGTTACCTGTCGGGGACAGCCTTTGTTCTCTCTAGATATAACAGGGTAACATTGACATAAAATTCTTGTACAAAAATCTGAAAGTGTACTGAAGGGTTCTGTATAATAAATTTAATATAAATATTAAACATACAAACCCTATTTTTAAATAGAAATGGAATAATACTTTTACATTTTTAATCCGACTATCCCGACTTTGAAATCCCAAGAATCGTCAATTCGCATCTTCGAATTTTCGACTTTCAGTTTCGGATTCAATTATTATTAGTGTAGTTTTACTCTTTTTTTATGCAACTTACAACGGCAAACAAGCTGACGGTCCACCTGATGGAAAGTGGTAACCGTCGTCTATACACACAAACAATACCATGAACACAACGAAGTATTATAGGTAGTGTGTCGTCCATGATACCCTTCATTGCGTTGCTATTTCTGAAGAATAAAGTACTAGTCTCTGTACCTTGTAATTTCACAGCAATATTCCACCCTTCAAACTGAAATACAGCCATGCAAATACAACTGCTTTACGGTAGCTTCACGAATGGAACAGAAGTACCTGAACAGACGACATTTGTACAAAGTCTCACTTTGGTCTTACTATAAATTTTATAAATTGTCTAGTCGATGACTATATATGGGAGATTTTAATATAATAACTATCGGTTTAACTCACGTGTAATTAGATCGAAAAAGCTCGATTAGTTTCAGAATCAATTCGTGATTCTTAGTCATGAAACTTTTAACAATACATGAGAAATATTTAAGAAAAATATTACTATATTTTTCTTTTTATATTCTAGATGTTTTATTTTTAAAACTTATGCGGCCCACCTTGTAAGCCGAGACGCTGTGACGCAAAGCGCTAAACATCCTCTGAAGAAGATTTCCGGATGAAGTTAAAAACTACTTCGGAATTTACTTGACTATTTAACTATATGATTTTGTAATTGTCTTACATATTTATTAAAGGCGTGTGATTGTTTTAAATAAATAAACTCAATAATTTTTATTTTATAGCAAATAAAATGTACCGATGAACAACCTATTGTTTCGTGAGGTCTGTCGCCAACCTCTTTTTATATACCTAAGTTTACATTTTTAGCTTCATATTTTTATATTTTGAATATGTCTTTTGATAACGTTTTTGTTTTCTTACATATAATTAGAGTTAAAAATATTTGAATTTAGAAAATAGAATCGTGTTAATTATATTTTGCAACACAAAAAAACAGAATTTTATTCCAAAAAGAAAAACGAAGGGTAACCATCTTAAAATCTGTCGTTATATTTACTTGGTTGATTGCAAATAGAGTTATCAAAGTCGGTATAGAATTGCCTAATAGGTGCATAGCGTAACATGCAAAAAAAAAGGGTACAAACGTTTTGAGAGCTCCTTCTTTAGGGAGTTTTGTCAAAATGACCCCTAAAAGAAAGGTACTCTTGACAAAAAGTGTTCGGAGCGCAAGTGGGTAATAGAATTAACAGTCTTCCAGTTTAGTTAATTTCAGTTCTGCCGGAACTCAGAGCAACTGTTATATTTTATGGACGTAATCGAGTCATACGCACCTGTGCTTTTTCGTATTTAACGCTGTAAAACGTTGTAGGGAAGTTCCTTTATACGTAGCACCACTGCCATTTTACAATCTAAAACTTTTACATACAAATTCGCTTAAGTTCCATTTTAATATCTTAGTATTTTATCGTCTGCATTTAAGGACCTAATATTAAGTGTAGGTAATCCGAAAGTTGAGTGTTAAAATGTTAAATGATAATTGCGTAGTTTGGGATATTATATTAAATTGATTATTTTGACTAGGTATTCTTTTTTTTTTACAACACAGGGGGCAAACGAACATGCGGCTCACCTGATGGTAAGTGACTATCGCCGCCCATGGTCACCCACAACATCAACGGCATTGCAGGTGTGCTGCCGGCCTTTTAAAAAGGAATATGCTCTTTTCTTGCAGGTTATGTTATTATTATTATTATTTATTTATTTATTATTATTCGACATGAATGGTCGTGTAGACCTAGTATAGAATAGACCACACATTCCTTTCCGTGGGTGTTGTAAGAGGCGACAAAGGGAATTTAATATTCGAAGGACAGATTTCAGCGTTCCTCTTAAAATAACAACAATGTTTAACTGCGATCGCCAACCTGCCTGTCAATAGTGGCAACTACTAGCAAACCCTCCATAGGGAGGCTTATGTTTAGCAGTGGAAAGTTTACAGCTGATATAATGATGATAATATAATGACGATTCGACAACAACAGTATAGTAATTTTTTACCAGAGGGAGACTTTGTACAAAAGTCGATTGATTGGGTACCTCTGTCCCATTCGTATTTCTACCGTGAAGCAGTTGTGTTTGCATGGCTGTGTTTCGGTTTGAAGGGTGGGATATGGCGTGAATTTACTGGGTACAGAGGAATAACACCCGAGTCGTCAGGAATGGCAATGCATGGGGGTATCATGGGCGAAACAGTACACTCTGTTACGTCCATGGTACTGCTCATGTTTATAGGCGACGGTTACCACTTTCCATCAAGTGGGCCGTCAGCTTGTTTGCCATTCTAAGTTGTATAAAAAAAAATAACAATCCATCAGAAATATTTAAAAATTACAGTTTTTGAAAATTAACAGGTAATTGATTGCAATGATAACGTTATTTTGTTAAGAACACTCTTAATCCATTCTAAATTCCATTTTTAAATACATAATTCTGTATTTCTAAATTTAAATATTATATTTGTCGTAAATGAAAATTATATACTTTTTAATGTATGTTTGTACAGGCACAAAATTTATCATTGATTTCTAGCTAAGAAACGGCTGAGCCTGTCTTGTAAGAAACAGGATTCGTATTACCATACACATGTTTACTGAAATTAACATAGGCTTTCTAGTAATACAGATAACTGATTGATAGTTTAGATAAAACAGTTATTTTTATTTAGATTTTACCACTAATGAATTCATATACATTTGTGCAAGCTGTAGGACGTATATGGTTAAATATTGTGTAGTGTGTGTGTGTGTGTGTGTGTGTGTGTGTGTGTGTGTGTGTGTGTGTGTGTGTGTGTGTGTGTGTGTGTGTGTGTGTGTGTGTGTGTGTGTGTGTGTGTGTGTGTGTGTGTGTGTGTGTGTGTGTGTGTGTGTGTGTGTGTGTGTGTGTGTGTGTGTGTGTGTGTGTGTGTGTGTGTGTGTGTGTGTGTGTGTGTGTGTGTGTGTGTGTGTGTGTGTGTGTGTGTGTGTGTGTGTGTGTGTGTGTGCGCGTGTGCGCGTACATGCATGCGTATTTGCGTGCATAAATGCGTGTGTGCGAGTGTGTGTATGTGATTAGATTTCGTTTTTTTTTTATGGTACAGTTTTTTAGATAGCAAATTTTGCAAATTTTATTAAATATTGTGTATATTGTTTCTGGCGTGTGGTGTAATCATTCTTGTGGAAAAACCGTTAATAATTGTAATAATACAAATAAACATACAACAAAGTCGTGCACGTAATTACTAATTAAATCTACATTAACAATACATGTCTTGGTTTCCGAAACAAACAGCTAGTGCACTAAGCTAACTGCCGTAACTTATAGTACCTACCTACAATTGTGTACAATAGTTGCACCGGCAACACGTCGGCGTCATGTCGCTAACAATGGCTGGGAATGTTAATTGCTGTCGTTTGTTGCACGACACTGATAAATGTTGACGCTTGTCACTTGGAGATTTCGCTTAGCGACGCACTGGGTTTGTGAAACGGCGCGGCGAGGGAGAAACCGCGCGGGTCCTAATTTATTAGCAACTAGTGAACCGTCCCGTCTTCGAATGATTTATTTGAAAAGAAAATACAATCCATGTTACTTGTTGATAATATAGCTTTGTATAGGTGTTTTATTTTTTAAATTATTAAAGTTTTTTTTATTTATTTTGTTTCTCCTCTCTACAATATTAGTTTAGACAATAGTAATTTCAGTCAAGGTCAATTATCACCACCTTTTCTATAAACTTACCATAAGAAACTATCATTTTAAGTTGATTAATTTGGATAAGATGTATCATGTAACTGGTAAAGAAAGCCGGTAGGTGTTATGTTCGCCATATGTCATCTTCATATCAGCCTTTAACTATCCACTGCTAAGCCTCCCTCTTGGGGGGGGTTTTGCTAGTAGTTACTACGCTTGGCAGGCAGATTGGTAACCGCAGTTAGGCTTTTAGAGATGTTTTAAGAGGGACGATGCTGCCTATCCCTCGCCCATCCTTAGTCGTCGCTTACGACACCAACGGGAAAGAAAGGCGTGTCCTATTCTTTGCCGGTCCACATGCCATATTTGCACTTACTTATATAATTGTGCATTGCAGTTTAAATAAATAAATAAATAATGTATTAATACAGAAAATTGTACACAATGCGTATAATTTCATTCAAATCTATTTAAGTATGAATCCAAACACGTAGACCTTCGTTTAAACGCGTATTGTTAGAATCAGGAAAGTTAATTTTGCAGCAAAGTCACATAAAATTAAGTAACTAAAAAAAATAAATAAACATGACTTAAAAGTCACTTTAATTTCTAATTTCAATGTGCTTCCGACACACTGATATTAGAAACACTGATGGGCTACTTCTTCCTTTCCCGTAGGAGATTGAGGGCTGAAATGGAAGGTTGTAGAACTTTTGGTAGTAATGATGGTGGTCAGTCTTCGAGTGCTGGCAGTCACACACATACTAATGGTAGCGGAATTAAATATAATTCTAATCAAATTCTAATCAAATAACCAGTAAATATTAATTGCCATCAACATGCAGAGAGTCGTTTTCACTTGTTCAGATTTAGTTATTTCCCTGATCAAAAATATATTATCCAAAATCCAATATACAAAATCCATAATCCTTATTACTTGCAATATCTTGGTCTTTTACTACTTTTACACCTTAAGCTAATGTTCAACAGTTCACAGGTTACCAAGAAATTTCAAATTTGAGAAAATATCTTACCAGGATATTGCTGCCATTAATAAAGTAAGTAGTTGCATTGGCGAAGGCGATAAAAGCTTCATTGACATGCACATATTTATCCGCGACATCCACAAATAGATCAGCTCTGGTTGGTATGTATGCAAAATTCCAGTAAAATAAATATAAAAATAGAATTAATGCCATTTTTTATGCAATTTACAATAGAAAATAAGCTAACGGCCCACCTGATGAAAAAATGATAACCATTACCTATAGACGTAAGCAATACCATGAACATAAAAGAGTATAATATTTCGCCCCATGCGGTATCATTTCTGAGGACTAACTGAGTTACATCCACTGAAATCATCCGAATTGTTCTATCGGGGAATGATCTTATCTCAATCAATTTGGAACAACATCTCAAAAGGTTGGGATTCCGAGGCGATTCACTTTTTGGAAAGATACAGAAAGCGGTGATCTTAAATACTACTCGCATTGTACGCCGGTTTCTCTCCCTGGGGCCCTGAACCTTAGCCGACTATGCTTCTGCCGGGGTTTAGTTTGCCATCTCCTCTCCTTAAAAGGGGAGATGTGAATTTAGTAAAAATTAAAGAAAATAATAATAATAATAATTCCATGTTCTTTAAAACAGTATGCAAACGCAATAGTTAACACGTACAGTGCGTGCGGAGATTCATAAGGTCCTGTCATGAATTTAATCTCGAGAATAGAGCGAGATTCGCCGCAAACATCTTGCGAGCATCTCTATAATTTGATCACAGCGTTACAAATCTGATGATATTTTTAACGAAGTTAGTCCCCGGAGAGACAATATTTTGTTTAATGTCGACAATATTTTATTTTTTTGTATACATTTATTAGCGGGGCGGAGGAAGCGTGAACAAAATATAATATACCTATTAGCCCGGCAATCGGATGAATAATTTATTTTTATTATATACTAGTTGTAGCTCGTGACTTCACCTATGTAAATTAATACATATATAAATTATCCCACGTGCTAAATCAGGATATAATCTATCCGTGTACTAAATTTCATTCTAATCCGTTCGATAGTTTTTGCGTAAAAGAGTGACAAACATTTATTCATCCATACATATATCATTATAAACTTTTACATTTACAATATTACAAGATAAATAGGATATTTTCTTTTTTTATATTTCTGAGGTGGCAAACAAGCATAGTGCCCATTTGATGGTAAGCGGTTACTATAGCCTAAGAACACTTGCAATACCAGAGATATTACGCGCACGTTGCCGACCCTGAAGAAACCTCTTTACCTCTGTTTTAAAGAACCCCATGCTGATACTTTAAATTCTATCAAATTTTGTTGGTTATTACTGGATCCACTAGAGGGAGACTTTGTACAAAAGTCGATTGCTTTGTACCTCTGTCTTGTTCGTGTTTCTACCGTGAAACAGTTGTGTTTGCATGGCTGTGTTTCGGTTTGAAGTGTGGGCTATGACGTGAATTTACAGGGTACAGAGGAATAACACCTGAGTCCTCAGGAATGGCAACGCATGGGGAGTATCATGGGCGAAACAGTATACTCTGTTATGTCCATGGTGCTGCTTGTGTCTATAGGCGACGGTTACCACTTTCCATCAGGTGGGCCGTCAGCTTGTTTGCCATTCTAAGTTGTATAGAAAAAAAAAAACGATGAATGGTCGTACTTCATGGAATGATTTAATATTATTGCTTATTAGGTTTTACCCGTGATTTTGGCTCGCATAACCGGGAGACTAGTATAGAAAATAATATCTATTTTTATGCATTTTTTTATGTAAGAAAATTGAATCCACGACTTTTAGGATTCGTGAAATTATCAAATTCAAATTCAAATCATCTTTTTTCAAACAGATTTGTTTACAAGTATTTTTAAATCGTCTTTTTTATGAATCTACTGCAGAGTTCGGAATATTGTTATCTGCTGCGAAGAGCTTGCAACGAACTTAACAATTGTTCTTTTAAATCTCTGTTAACATTATGTGTATTTATTTAAATGTACTGTGTATAAAATATAGCGTGTGACCCTGACTACGCCTTCCTTTTCCGTGAGTGTCGTAAGAGGTGACTAAGGGAATTTAATAGTCGAGTGATAGGCAGCAGCGTCACTAAAGCCTAGTTACTGTTGTCAACCCACCTTCTAAACTATGGTAAAACTACCGGTAAAACCTCCCTTATAGGGGAGGCTACGTTCAGCAGTGAACAGCTAATGGCAGATACAAGTAATAAAAAATTAAAATTTACACCAAAAACAGGTGCACACAACATTTTCTTAAGACATCAATTTATTTAATATAATAATAAAAATATTATATATTTGTTATTTAATTTAATTAAACAGTTTATAATCACTCCTTTCCATCCAAAGATTGCCTGAAAGAGACTTTAATTGTGACAAAACCATTTATTTTGATCTAAAAATAGTGATTATATTTTGTAATTGTTTATATCTGAGAATAAGTTTACTATTATTTTTTGGAGAAAACAATAAAGAGTATCTATCTAAAGATAATGTCCCATAAAAGAAACCGACTTCAGTCGAGATAAAACCAGTTATTTTGATCTAAAAACTAAGCTATTGAACCGATTTTGATAAAATTTCTATGAGGCCTAGATTGGTCTCATAACTTTATCCTTTTAGATAAAAAAAGAATTTTCCAAAAAGGTTTAGAACTAACGTAATTATGAGGTTACAAACATAAAAAAATACAACCGAAATGACAACCTCGTTCTTTTTAAAGTCAGTTGAAAATATATGTTGTTCACTGTACAAAAAAAATATATATTACTGAAGTGTTTCCCAGAAAGTATAATATAAAATTCATACGAACATGTTGTCCATTTTCAAAAAGATAATTAATCTAATTTTAAGCGGGAAATTGGACGGTTTTAAATGACTCAGGGGATGGGAAATAAAACCTTTTCCTTTATATACAAACCTTCCACCTTTTATCCATATGTTCAACCTTCAAATGTGCACGGTATATCAAAAGGGTCATTTGGACCGTTAAATATCAATAATCGTGTATAAAATCTGTTGACACCGCTAGAAAGCTTGTGCCAGTTAGCAGCCACTTGGGAACTTTTGGTCCTTTTACCTATTTTTACCTGAAACGGCTGTATAGTTTGCGAACTTTTTAGAGAACTAGTCCAGGAGCTAGAGTGAGAAAATATTGTGTTTATCATAAATATTGTTTTTTTTTTACAATATATTTTATTTATTATTTATTTATTTACACTTTATTCAATCATTTAAAGAAGAATACAAAACAATATATACACGCTATATGCTCTAAGATAAGATTTTTTTATTTAAAGACTTGCTTTTTATCCGCTATTTGGAAGTAGAGAAATCAATTAGATAGATGACTTCTAGAAGACGTAGCAAGATAAAACATATGCCAGATAATAAGCGAGATATCCAAGAATACTATTATGAAAACCTTATACAATTTGGTGCAGTAGTTTTTGACAGATAGATAGATAGACAAAATTTCCAAAAAATATTGTTTTGGCAATTTTTCCTAAATATTTTTCATTTTCAGATATAGTCTATTTTTAATATATTAAGAATATAACATTTGCGTATAAGTAGTACAAAAAACATGACTTCAATCGTGGTATAACATATCGATGAATAACAACTATAGAAAATATAATTAAAAATATTTGAATTTAGAACGCGGAATTGTTTTAGGTTTAGTTTGAAAATAACAATCTTAAACTCCGCAAAGAAAAACAATAAGTTCAATTTACAAAGCATAAAATTAATTCGGACCTAGCGAAAAAGTAAACTCCATACATTGCAAAAAAATTAACAAAATAAGTTCAGCAGTAGTAACATAATCGCGGAACACACCAACAGAATAAAGATGAATTGATAACTTGTATGTATCTTGGAAAAAAATAATAATAAAAAAGCAAACGACTGCATCGGAATCGGTTACATAAAAAAAAATCTATTACATTGATTTCGACTTGTTTCTTGATTTACACAAAACAATTTTATAGTTTTCCGTCTTCGTTGTCTCATATGAGAATTTATGTTTTTCCCGCTTTATGTAGATGTCAACTCCGGGTCTAAATGTTTTATGTCGCGCCGTCAAGGGGTTGAATTTTGCCAAACTCTTCACTTTAGGGCCGAGTACAACGGAACTCCATTACTTGTCCTTCCTTAGCGACCCTTCGTCTGCTTTTTTACACTCGAGGGAGATTAATAGTTGTATATCATTATTTTTACGACCGCTATTGTTTATTAGTTGACACGATTTTAGTGAATACTTCATACAAATTTGATTTATTTGTGTGTAAATATTAATTAAATAATTTATGCTTTACACGTGTGCTGTCATGTTCTTTTTTTGAAATATTTTGCTGAATTAGGTGTCACTTTGCGAAAGTCCTTATCTCTGATTACTTGATTATAATTATTTTGTTTAATTCCGCTACTATAATAACATATATTTTTTATTTTAAAATTTTCAAAAAATATAATATTTATGTTTGAAATTTTATCTTTTTAACCTTATTAGATTAGATTGTATGTCGATAGTTAGGACAAAGGAATTTATAAATATAAATAATAGAACGACTTCTCACTAGATGGTACAGAGGAATAACACCTGAGTGCTCAGGAATGGCAACGCATGGGGGGTATCACGGGCGAAACAGTATACTCTGTTATGTCCATGGTACTGCTCATGTCTATAGGCGACGGTTACCACTTTCCATCGCGTGGACTATCAGCTTGTTTGCCATTCTAAGTTGTATAAACAAAAAAAAGTCATGGCTTGTGATATTGTATCTGATTTAAAGGGTTCAAATATACGCATTATTTGAATATTTTTTTTTAAAATGACATGAGACAGTAAAAAGGCTAAATTCGAACTCACCACCTTTTGGGGCTAATAAAATTTGGATTTCTTATCCACAGTTCATGTATTCATGCTTAATTTCTTTATAACACTTATTAGTATTATAAATGTGAAAGGGAGTTTATTTGTTTGTTAGCTTAACCGATTACTATGAATGCGCGATACTATGCGTGTGCGTGTCCATGTGCGTGTGCGTGAGCGTATGCGTGTGCTTGAGCGTGTGTGTGTGTGTGTGTGTGTGTGTGTGTGTGTGTGTGTGTGTGTGTGTGTGTGTGTGTGTGTGTGTGTGTGTGTGTGTGTGTGTGTGTGTGTGCGTGTGTGTGTGTGTGTGTGTGTGTGTGTGTGTGTGTGTGTGTGTGTGCGTGTGTGTGTGTGTGTGTGTGTGTGTGTGTGTGTGTGTGTGTGTGTATGTGGGTGTATATATGTATATATAATAATGAGTAGGGATAATATTTATATTATTATATGTATCACATCTCCCATATTTAGAACTAATAGAATTTTTCATCGTGCCTCCCACCAAATTGTTTATAATTATTCCTCTCCATCCAAAGGTTGCCTGGAAAAGATCGCTTTGAGCGATAAGGACACCTATTGTTTTCTCATTGTGATTATTCTTAATTTTTTGGAGGAAACAATAAAAAGTATCTATCTATCTATTTATATCTAAATATTAGATTCAGTTAAAATATTATATAACTATAAAAATAAGAGGTTCTCAATAAATTATTCGAAGTGACAGCAATATAAGAAACTTCCTAATTGTATTTTTATTTATATGTATATTACTCGATATTTTTACTAAATCAGAAAAAAATTTTTTGATAATTACTTTGCTGTCGAAAACTCTGTTTTATGAATGTAGACGTTATTTTCAATGGAGTAAAATCGTAAATTATTTATCGCCGCCTTTGGGCGAGAGACTAAAACTAATGTACATTAGGTGATAATTTTTATGTAAAGCATTTTCAAAGAGCTCCGCGTAAGTGCAAAGATAGAGTAGTGTCGCAAATGCACTCATACAATTATGTGTGCGCGGGCGAAGTACAGTCAACTTCATACTTTTTATGCTCTACGTCGAATGATATTTATTTTAGCCTTTCTAGTTTAAAATAGTACTAATTATTTGATTAGAAGTATTTTGTTTAATTTCATTACCATTACTATGTGCGTAACTGCCAACACTTGAAGTGGGGGGTAAGGGATTGTTAGTAATGGAGACTGAGAATCCCATTGCTAGCTATATACCCAACCAGTTCGACCTCCTCGTGGGTGCCCCTGGAAACTATCATGGTTACTTCCTGATGAATTCATCATGAGGGGCTAACTGGCCTGTTGTCATTCTCGTCTATCACCCTTCACTGGTGCTCCGCCAGCGTATCCCGTTAGCACAGGTGGGATTACCATACCATTTTCACCCATCAAAAAAAAAAACACTTGAAGTGGGGAAGAAAGGGATTGTTAGTAACAGGGTTTGACAACCCCATTACTAACAATATACTCTATCAGGTCGACCTTCACGTGGTTCTTCCCGGAAACCATCGTTGCCAATTCTTGTTGAATTTGTCATGATGGGTTCACTGACCTGCTTCATCTATCATCACTCACTGGTGCTCCGCCAGTGTGTACCGCTAGCGCAGGTAGAGTTACCATTCCATTACAACACAATAAAAAAACACTTGAAGTTTGACCACCTTCCAGAAGTTCCACAACTTTTTATATTATAATCTCCGACTGCCATTTTGTTCACGCACGTGTTTCACATCTAAAGGAGACATCTTCAGGCAAATTATTACACCGTTGTTTGGAACTAAAATAACAGTTTGCTTTCTTTAGAACAAGGAACATATGCTGGAATTTTAAAGATCAAAATAATTTTTAATAATATTATAAATGAGAAACGAGTTTTTTTTTTATACAACTTAGAATGGCAAACAAGGTGACGGCACACCTGATGAAAAGTGGTAACCGTCGCCTATAGACATGAGCAGTATCATGGACATAACAGAATATACTGTTTCGTCCATGATACCTCCCATGCGTTGTCATTCCTGAGGACTCAGGTGTTATTCCTCTGTACCCTGTAACTTCACGCTTGGTTAACACGAATTAATTTGTTTGTTGTTTACTTTTACACTTAAACAGCTTGATCAATCATTATGAAATTTTATATATACATGATATATAAAATAAAGAAGGATATAGGTAAATATTTACACCAATCAATCGCAGATCAATCGACAAATGACGAAGTTGTGACATCTATGCCACAACTTCTGTGTTCTTCAATCTGGTAGTTTACATAAATGCATATAAATATTATATAATTTGTATCTATCAAATAATAACTATTAAAGCACAAATTAATAAAAAATATTTAGATAAAATTTTATTTATTTATTATGAAATATAGCTGTTTTTGCGACCAACTGTACTGTGGTATATGTTAATAAAATTCCTGCTAATGGTTTATATTAGAGGAACGTTAAATCTAAAGATAAATAATTAGATGTAATAATTTGACTCTATTTTATTTCAACCCTTCACTTTAACAATTATAGCAATTAGAAATTCTTAGAAATATTACCTGTATTTTCTAAGAACACTTATAATTTTACCAGAGGGAGACTTTGTACAAAAGTCGTTTGCTTGAGTACCTCTGTTCCATTCGTGTTTCAACCGTAAAGCAGTTGTATTTGCATGGCTGCGTTTCGGTTTGATGGGTGGGATATGGCGTGAATTTACAGGGTACAGAGGAATAATACCTGAGTCCTTAGGAATGGCAATGCATGGGGAGTATCATGGGCGAAACAGTATACTTTGTTATGTCTATGGCACTGCTCATGTCTATAAGCGACTGTTACCACTTTTCATCAGGTGGGCCGTCAGTTTGTTTGCCATTCTAATTTGTATAAAAAAAGGGCATATTTTCATTTTGTTGACTAATATAGTGTATTTATATTTTATTTAAATAACTATTTGTATTGCTTCTATAGGTTATTGAGTGTCAATCTCTACTAGATTGAGTAAATTATCTAGAGATATTTTAAGAGAGACGTTGCTGCCCATTCCTCACCCTAGTAGTCGTCTCTTACAACACCCACGGGAACGGAAAGGGTTGCCTATTCTACGTCGGGACCACACGGCCATTAACATGTATATTAATACACAAAATTATCTATATATGTTTTTAGTACAATTATATTACAAGTATATTGGAATACAAAATTTCCATTCGATCGAACGACAGGAATTGTGCCAAATTTAACACACATAATTGTTTCAATATATCGTATCTTCTTCAAATAGATGTTGGAAAGTTGTAAACTCACTGTAGATGGTTGGTTTAATTATTCACACATTTATTAAGAGAACACTACGGTAACTTGAACGGGAACTATTAAATTCACGGTCAATTTGATACACCCCCTGCAACTAAGGGCCGTGTGACGTCACGGGTAGCTGACGGAGACAAGTTAAATTGCGTGGGACCATACTAAGCCCGTACATTAAACAGGAGGGTCGCCTCGTATTAACGCTCCTTGATTGGATACTGATTGAATTAAACATTATTATTATATATGTATGTATATATAAAGTAAATCAAATTAAAAAGGAATAGCTTTGAAGTAGATTTAAAAGAGAGATATTTTATTGTACCAAAGACTTTGGTTACTTGGCTGTGTTTCAGTTTAAAAGGTGAGTTAGTGAAATTGAAGAGTATGAAGATGTAACACTGCTGTCCTCTAGAAGGGCAACACATGAGACGTAGCAAGGGCGCGTATTCCGTGGCTTCGATTACCATTTTCCTTCACGCGACCCGTCACCTTGTTTACCATTGAATTCCTTCCAAATACTGAATAATTTATTATAATAAATTTATTAGAAAACACTTGTACTTTTCCATAAAAAAAAAAGATTTGAAATAATTACCTGACCGGTTTCACCGTTTAGGGTATTTTCAAATGTTAATTTTTAACATAAATATACAAACATAGAGAAACATAAAAAAAAGATAAAAAATCTAGAATAAAATTATGGCTGAAAATTAATAAACATAAGAAGGTACGGGAATTTAGTAGAAAAAAAAAAATATCAAACAATCAGGTAGTTTTTAACGAATGTAATGTTGCCAACATAAATTTCTTGTTTTTATTTAGTAAAATAATTGGTTAAATCTATTCGCTCTATTTCGATAATAATTATTTACAATTTGTAATAAATAAAATAAATTTATAATAAATAAATTTAAATTTTTAAATGGTATGATAAAAACTGCATATAAACACATATGGACAATTTAAACGATAAGCATTCAGTTCGAATGCCGTCGCCTATTTTTTCCTCTCTAAAAATGATCACGCAAAAGGCAATTTAATTTGCAATCAGATTGTCGATTTTTGGTGAATCCGATTCGACGGAGCGTTTTACTGAGGTCAAATCTCCAATTTGCTTACACGGCACAACCGGGTTGTTGTTTTCTAAATTGATAACCAGTTTATTGACAATGTTCTTAGACATAACTATTTTATTACATGTGCTGATAGTTGAATAGTAACTATTGTGAGTTATATTGTATAGTAATCACTTTTATCGGCTTTACTAACGTTTTAAATTTGGGGATGTTTGACTAATTTCGAACTCAAACTTTGAACTAGGAGGTAATATGGATACCGAACCGATATCTATATTGGGTATATATTTGGTTTCTCTGGATATTGATGGCAATGGAATGAAATAATGTATGAAAATAGGTCATCACCCATTTCGATATCTGTCGGATATCTATTTTGGAATATGTTGAAAGTCTGTTATCTAATATTATTTTTTTGATAACAGACCTTTAATATATTCATTATTGGACCAGTATATAGATATAGCAACTATATTTTTTTTCATACAACTCAGAATGGCAAACAAACTGACGGCCCACCTGATGGTAAGTGGTAACCGTCGCCTATAGACATGAGCAGTACCATGGACATAACAGAGTGTGCTGTTTCACCCATGATACCCCCCATACGTTGCCGTTCCTGAGGACTCAGGTGTTATTCCTCTGTAGCCTGAAAAATTCACGCCATATCCCACCCTTCAAACCGAAACACAGCCATGCAAACACAACTGCTTTACGGTTGAAACACGAATGGGACAGAGGTACCCAAGCAATCGACTTTTGTACAAAGTCTCCCTCTGGTAATAGATATTGGTATATATTATTTACCTCTAATGAGCGCGGTTCACAGATGTGTCGCGAACAACACTGCTTAGTTGCTTATATAATTAAAAATCGTTATTTTTTTTTAAATTTCATTTCAGTTTAAGAAAATTTATCTGTTGAGAATAAACTATAAGAAGTTATTTGTTAATCGTCTTTTTAAATATCTTTTGATATTATGTGTATTTAACTAAATGTATTATCTATGTATGTTTAAAATAACAATCTTTGCATACTTAAAAGTCTATGCATGATCAACTAACACTAAACACATTTGTCTTTTAAGTAATCATTAACCGTATAAAGTCTTTACATAAAATATTTTTTTTTAAAACAGTTTTACATTTATTAAAATGTAAATTCAAAGTATTCTTTGGTGTCTTATTAAAAAAACAAATGTTACATCATCATCATCTGCTGAATATAGACCTCCTCCATAAGGAGAGTGTTGCCAATAGTTGCCACGTTTGATAACCACAGGCTTCTGGCGATGTTTAAAAAGAAACACTATTGCCTATCCCACGATAGGTACATAAGTTTCCCAAGTCGCTACTTACGACACCCACAGGAAAGGAGGTGGCCTATTCTATGCTACACATCTATGAACCACATGCTATTGGAATATAAAATATTGCATCAAAATAAACAAGTAAAATCTTACAACAATAGTTACATTCAAATACTTCTATAAGATGTATATGCAATTTTTCACTAAGAATAATTAAAATATGTCAGTTTGTTAAACTATAATGGAATAGCTCAGTGCTAAGATTTAGCTTTCTCATTTATCTCTGCTGCTTTTCTTATAATTACACCGAGTAACTTACAGATTGTGAAACATTTTACTTTACAAAACGTTCATTTATCACAAAGAACAATATTTTTAAATGAAACTAATTTATAACTAGAGATAGTGAAAGAAATTTTAAGTTCATTTAAATGAATGTAACAAACATAGTAACTTTAATGCGAGTTCATATGAAACTATAATTTACACATTGGTGTTACTATTATATAGTACAAAATAATAACTATCTAAGCAATTTGTCACTCTAATATCACAGCCTTTATATTTAGCTATTTAATTAAATATTTAAATTAATAGATTTTCTAAAGCAGTTTATTTATTTATATTTTATTGTGTACAAAGATTATACAATAATAATTTATTTTGTATAAAGATGTACAATAGGCGAGTTTAACGCTATCGAGCGGAATGGGGCGTTGATTAATAAAGTTCATAAAATATTTCTTTCAAAGTCAAACATTATTGAAACTGCAGTAGAACAAGAAAAAAATAAGTCTAGTTTAAGAATGTTATTCGGATTTGTATAAAAATGTATATATTTAATTAAAAAAAGGTAAATTAAATAAGGTTAAAAAATAAAAAGTAAGGTAATATTTAATTAAAAAATAAGGTTTGCCAAGTCTCAATAAAAATAGTATTTAGAGTTCATGTCCATGAATTTTATATTTTCTAAACACGTTTGTTTCGAAAAAATATTTCTAATACTGTGACTGAGTAGGTGAATTAGTCCGACTTAAAATACGTTTTTATCTGTAATGTATCATTAAATATATCTTTGTCTCTCCAATGTATAAAGTTACGAAAGGCATTGAGGTTTTTTAATTGGATTGTTATATTTAAGAAATAATTCTTTTTTTTTAGAATACTTATAAAGGCAAACAAGCTGACAACTCACCTAATGGAAAGCGAACATCTACATACATAAACAGTACTATAGACAACACAAAATTCACTATGATGCCCGTAGTACATCTCACGCGTTGCCATTCCTGACAATTATGCTATTATGACTCCGTACCCTGTAATTTCACCGCCGTATCCCATCACTCAAATAGAAACACAGCCATGTAACTACAGCTGCAGAAATATGGGTGGGGTAGAGATAGCTATGCAAACGAGTTTTGTACAGAGCCTCCCTCTGGTAGTAGTATCAATTTTTTTGACGTATTTAACTGAATTTTGTTTATCATGTGGACAAAACTCCATATTATTAGTTAATTTGAATTTTATTGGAAAGCTACACTTTTATTCTAATGTTCCATAAATTAATAATTATATAAACAAAAAAAAAATGTATAAATAATTATTCTATTACTCTAGATACCAGATTACCAGAGGGAGACTTTGTACAAAAGACGATTGCTTGGGTACCTCTGTCCCATTCGTGTTTCAACCGTGAAGCGGTTGTGTTTGCATGGCTGTGTTTCGGTTTGAAGGGTGGGATATGGCGTGAATTTACTGGGTACAGAGGAATAACACCTGAGTCCTCAGGAATGGCAATGCATGGGGGATATCATGGGCGAAGTAGTATACTCTGTTATGTCCATGGTAATGCTCATGTTTATAGGCGACGGTTACTACTTTACATCAGGTGGGCCGTCAGCTTGTTTGCCATTCTAAGTTGTATAAAAAAAAAAGATTTTATCAGATTATCTGAAATTTATAAAAATGGTATAAATTAGAGTAAAACTCTCCTACGAATTAATTTAAGATTTTGTTAATTTATGAGAATCACAATTAAAATTTTCTATTTTATAATTAGTAGAATAGGATTATAATAAGAACTTTAGTATTGATATTACCAAGGAGAAATTTTCAAATATTAGTTTGGTAACTAATTAAGTAGTAGCAACTTGTTTTTAAATGGCTACAAATAAAAGGAGGTTCACAAATTTTTTTAAGTTTGTTATTTCTAAACTCCGTCAGCTGTAACCCGATTTAGATAAATCTTTTTTTTTTTTATATTAAAGGATATACCTATAGATTAGTGTTTTGGAAATTTTATCAAAATCGGTTTAGTAGTTTAGTTTTTGTAAATGAAAATAACTGGTTTTGCCACAAATGAAGACAGTTTTTTTTTTACATGAAAACAATCTTATTAACATTAATCCTTTAAATTTTGTTGTTGAACATTTATTTTTTTGCTATTCACTTGAGCAAACTATATATTGCAAACTATTCATATCTTCAGTATAGTTGAAACTGAATTACATACTAACATATTCCTGTATAATATGTGCGTCCAATAGTTTTAAACGCTATGATCGATAGTGCAAGTCATAAGAGATCGATATTAGAAATTCAGTTATTTGAACGAAGTTGACACTTTTTAGAGATTAAATTTTTGTTTTGTAGATAGATAAAATTTAATTGATTCCGATTTTGCAGAAGTTGATTGCATGAATACTTCTGTTTCATTCGTGTTTCCGTTGCTAAGTCACTATATTTGTATGTCTATGTTTCTGTTTATGTTATATATATATATATATATATATATATATATATATATATATATATATATATATATATATATATATATATATATATATATATATATATATATATATATATATATATATATATATATATATATATATAAAGTTTTTTTTATAGCCGATACTTAGATATGTCAAACAAGCTGATTTCCACCTGATGGAAAGTTGTGTAAGGGTGGGATCGCCTATAGACATGAGTCCTCAGAAGTACCCATGGACATAACGAAACAGTATACTGTTTCGTCCATGATGCATGCATTGCCATTCCTGAGGACTCAGGTGTTTTCCTCTGTACCCGTAAATTCAGTTTATCATTCTAAATATATATATATATATAAGTTATAAGAGACAGAAGTACTCTACTATAAAAGTATTAAAAAAAAAAAATTAAACGTACAAGCATTTTTTATAAAAAAATAGTTCATAATGTTCATCGAGATATAAAAATAAGTATATAGATAGCCTTTTCCATCCGCACTATAAGGTAGCAAACAAACAACCAAACTCATTTTCAAATGTATCATATTAATAAGTATATAATTGCCTTTAACTTGCACCATGAAGGTCTAAAGAGACCCTAATACATTATAGTTGTGAATAAGCCGTCTTGGTTGCTGAAATTTTAAGTGCTACATCGATGTTGTATGGACTTGTAACTTAATTTCCTTACTAGTTAATGCAGATACTATGCTCTCGTATTATACTAGTAAGACATAAATGGGTTAATTAGCAAGAGACATTATTTATTCAGGAATTATGGCTGTAAAATGATGTGGTTGGGAGCGTATTAGACATTTTACGGCTCCTTCCGGTATTATCATTTTACAACTTGAAAGAAGTTTATGAATTATAATAAGGTTTATTATTCGACGCGGACATATGGGATGAAAATGTGATGGGGACGGCCCTAATAGATTTTTAAGCGGTTAAAAGTTTTTGTTTTGTTTTTTTTGAAGAGCGTTGTCCGGTGGTATATTACCTCGAGTTAGACTGCAGAAATCGTGAGTTCGAATATCATACTAAATACTTTCGTATATAAATTATAGTTGCCAATTAATTTTTTGTCTTTAAATAGCTATCATGGGTATCATGGGCGAAACAGTATACTCTGTTATGTCCATGGTACTGCTCATGTCTATAGGCCACGGTTACCACTTTCCATCAGGTGCAGCGTCAACTTGTTTGCCATTCTAAGTTGTATAAAAAAAAAAGCTCAATATATTTTTATATTTTTGGCATTTCATGTTATAGTACAAATATAACAAACGGACACTCAACATCATCATATACGGCATTAACCGACCACTGCTTAACATAGGCCTCACTCATAAGAAGGGTTTTGTCAGTAGTTGCCAAGCTTGGCAGGCAGGTTGACAAGAAAAAAAGTAGTATATTGTATAATTTTATTATCAAAACGACATCCCATTTTAGTGTAATATATGTAGTAAAGAATATCTATGACAAACCAAATTATCACAGGTGAATTTAGTCGGTTGGCCCACTGCTTCCTTGAATTCTAATGTAATGAGAAAATATCGAGCAACTGTTGACAAAACCACAGCAACAGTCAACAAATGTCTTTGATTGTATTTTTTGACATATTTTCTTCATTCTTTATTGCACACAGAAAAAAATAAAATGGCATATCAACAAAGAAGTAATACACAAGAACGTGCTTATCTCTTAAAGAGATTTCTTCCAGAAAACTTTTAAATTTCATAGAAAATTATGTTCAATGTAATTGACATACATATGTTTACAAAAATATGGCTTAATTGAATAAAAATTATTAAAAAAATGCATATAAAAAATTTAATAAAACAAATATATATTAATATAAAATAATTATGTATACATATATAACATGAAAACTTAATCGATTCTCACTTAATAACTTAATTTAATAAATTGGCTAAATAATAATAGTAAATTTTGAAATTGACACATTTATTTCTATAGATATAAATAAAACTAAATTTGTCACATAAATAGTATTAAAATAACTTTAATAGTAGCTCTTTTGTAAGAAAAATTCATATTATTTCTTGTTTAATTTTCAATTGTTATTTTCACTACTGTATCCCTTCTTTGAAACCAAAACACAGCCATATAAGCATAGCTAATTGGCCACAACAATACGAGAATGAAAAACCCACGTACACAGGTTTTGTAGATCTGTTTTTTTTTTAACTATTACATAACACAGAGAATTCTTTGTGTCGCATGATGTAGATTTATAAAAAAGAATTATATATTAAGTCTTATATAAATAATAAATGATGAAAGAGAAATATGTAAGTATACAAATTTTTTATTACATAAATTTTTCTTTAATATAACAATTTAAAATATTAGTGAATAAATTTATAAGTATAATAGAATAATTCTATCTCTTCTCCTTTAACTAAAGGTTGTCTGTAAGAGATTGCTATAGCGATAAGACCACCTTTTGTACCTTTATGTGTATATTTCAATCCGTATTTATATTACTGTATTTCACTTGAATTATTCACTTGTCATTGTATATTTTTATTTCTGGTGCAATAAAGAGTTAAATAAATAATAATAGAATAATAAGAGAACAAAACTTTTTATGGTGGTTACACCTTAAAAAGACTTTTTTTACTATTTTTTTTTTTTACTTTATTATTGTATTGTGTCAGCCGTTAACTGTCCACAGTTGAACATAGCCTTCCCCATAAGGGGGTTTTTGCCAGTAGTTGCCACACTTGGCAGGCAGATTGGCAACCGCAGTTTGGCCTTTGGTGATGGTTTAAGAGGTACACTGCTGCTCATACCTCGACCATAGCTCCCTTAGTCACCTCTTACGACATCCATGGGAAAAGAAGAGGTAGCCTATTCTATGCTGAAATCTACATACCATATTAACTACTAGCGGCCCGTCCCGGCGTCGCACGGGTGGACATTTTTACATTTTAAAAAGTGGCCATTATGGCTGCACACGCGACGGAGGCTTAAAAATGGAGTAGTTTCTCCCGTTTTTCCAACATTTCCCTTCACTGTTCTGCTCCTAATGATCGTAGCGTGATGAAAAGTATATTATAACCTGCCCAGGCGTATGAAGAATAATTGTACCAAGTTTCGTTAAAATCCGTCGAGTAGTTTTTTTTTCTATAACGAACATACATACAGACAGACAGACAAAAATTTTACTGATTGCATTTTTGGCATCAGTATCGATCACTAATCACCCCCTGATAGTTATTTTGGAAATATATTTCAAGTACAGAATTGACCTCTCTACACATTTATTATAAGTATAGAAGATATCAAAATTATTAATTTGATAATGATTTTATAATAAATATTTATTTGTATAATTATTAATTCATAAGTATATGTATTATAAATATTTATTAGTAATAATTTATGTAAATTAATGAAAATTATTTTTCTTAATAAACACCTATTCGAAACCACGATCTTTTCGTAAATAGCGACTTCACATCATTCATGTTACCAAGAATTTATATTTTATTGTTCAACATTTATTTGGTACGATATAAAACGCTATGGAAACACGAGAACACTGAAGCCTTTAGCATCAAATAAAATATATTACGAGAACTGACGGTAGGTCATTGCTGGGACATGTAATGTTTAACATTACAGTAAGGCTCGACACTCATTATAGTGCTGCGGGTTTACCATGAAATGAAATTCCGAAATTTCGGAATCAATTTCGTGTTTTTGTTTATACCAAAATCGGACCAATAAATGGAGTTTAACATTTCGTTCGACATACATCCTATCATAAAAGTCCAAAGGAACAATATTTTAACATTTTTAATATTTCCAAACGGCATGTATTATGTAATTTTAACATCTAATTTCTGTTTCGTTTGGCTCCGAAATTTCGGAAAACATTTCATGGTAGGTCCTCTGGTCTTGATTCGCTCTCGGTTCGCTTTGGGTATGGTAAGTAGAACCAGTTCGAGATAGGTCGTGACTGGAGTAGTACTGAATTATTTCTATACAAATTAGAAAGCAAAAAATGACAGTCCACCTCATGAAAAGTGGTAACCGTCGCTAATAGACATGAACAATGACATGGATATAACACAGTATACTGTGTCGCCTATTCCCTTGATGCGTTGCCATTCCTAAGAATTAAGGTTTTATGCCTCTGTACTCTGTAATTTTATTATTGATAATATTGCCTTACAAACCGAAACACAGTCATGCAAACATGCTACAGTTACATTGATATTTCCGTTAAAAATAGTATATAGGTAACTTATTCTTTGTCCGCTACTTCGTACACTCGGATTGAAATCCAAGTGTACGAAGAAGAAGAAGAAGAAAAACTATTGAAATAGTTTTTAGTTTTCACATCGAAATAAAACATATACTAATTTTTTAATTAAACCACATTAAATTAAGGAACACAGCAGTAAAAACCACATTCAATTTGGTGAATTCCGGATACAGGCAGCCAGATAGAGAAAATTTCTAAAAAATATTGTTTTGATTTCTATTGCTCCTATTAAAACCACTTATAACAAGTTTTTTTTTTTTTAAATATCTTCCATGTTCAGATGTCGTCCAGTTAAGAGAAAAATTTTATTGTTTTAGTATTACTTATCTTACTATATATATATATATATATATATATATATATATATATATATACATATACATATATTTTATTCATGATTAAAACATAGTAATATTAACCAAGTTAGCAAAGGCGAACTGAATGAGATTTCTCCCAGTCAACCTAATTGTTTATTAATGTTAAATATAATTTTGGATCTTACCAAACACAAATAATTTGTAAATATTTATTTTTCTTGTTTAGTTTTCTGTTCTTGTTTAGTGCTAGGTTGATTGGAAGAAATCTCTTTTACAGATAAGTTATTCTATGCTTATTTTGTCATTACGAGTAATTTGTTAAAATTACTTTATGTTTTAGTGTAATAAACAATATGCCAATATATAAATAACAATAAAAATAGAAACAACAGAATCGAATTTATTAGTATGCTTTTAAAAGAATGTTCTACGAAATATATCAGCATTTGAAGCTTTCCAATTTTTTAACATTTTTCTACCTACATTCATATTTTTGGGAAAAAATTCTAGTTTCACTAATGGAATCACAGTTTAAATTTATGCAAGTAATCGGATTTCATTCTGTAATTATTTCGTAATGGAATGCTATTAAAAGTGTTTGTTACTAAAAAATATTTTTACAAATATTTGATTCTTTAAGTGTAATTTAAAATATATATGTTCTGATACCGTAAAATTAAACAACACTTTACTGTCAGTATCAGTATACGGTTTCAGGTACCGACTGATAAATTCTTTAATTTATCGCGTGGCTTAATTTATACAAAGTCGTCGTACGCGGTTCACATTTAAAGTCGTATGCACGGTGGTATGTTTCAAATTGAACATTATTATTTTTTAGTCGCACTGCTACATTTATACTAGCTGTCCCTGTAACTTTGCGTACGTGAACAGGATAAATTAGCTTATGTCAAATACTATGTGTATATACAAGTTATGTGAAAATTGATTGAGGCGTTAAAGTGCCAAGAGATAACATACTCACTTTCACATTTATAACATTGATGGATTTGATAGTACTTACTTAATAGTAGTAAGAGAAATTTCTTAATTTCTATTACCTATATAATAACATATACTTACTCCTTTACAATTACTCCTTACTTTATAATTACTCCTCTCCATCCAAAGGTTGCCTGGAAGAGATAGCTCTTAGCGATAACGTCGTCCATTGTTTTCTCATTGTGATTATTTCTTCTAATTATTTATATTTATAATAAGTTTATTATTGTAATCTTTTGGAGGAAATAATAAAGAGTATCTATCTATCTATACATTTATTTATTATTTTATTTAATTTTATTCCTAAAGTTGCTATTTTTAGATGCATTCAAAGAACAAAGCGCAAACATTAGTAACGTCTAAATACAAAAAAAAAAGTAATAGATAAAGATATCACTTAAATTAAATTAAATAAAGTGAATGAATGTATTTACAGATCGATAAAAAGGGCCTATGTTCGTTTCGACAGCACGTTATTTTATTTGTGTACTAATAATTAATCCAATTTAATACTAGATGGCGTTGTAAAATTAATTCATAACCTATCGTATTGCGTTGTAACTTTTTTTTTGTATTTATAATATATTCTTCATTGAGTTATTAAACTTCATATCATCTTGTAATAAATTGCCTGTTTTATTTATACAATCCAGATGAATAAATTCCTCAAAGATTTCTTTGGGGAATCCATACAAGTAAAAAAGAAGAAAAATTTGAAAATCATGCTTCCAGTCACTGAAATGGCTTTTAATTGATCTAACGAATTACTAATTTAATTAGAAAAAGAATTAAAAACATAATTGTATACATATTTATATAACTTTATACTAGATGATATAAACCAGTAGAAACTATATAATTTATTAGTTATATACTGGGGCTCCTGCGAAAATCAATACACATAAACTATCTTATGTGTTAAGTTAGGACATAACGTTTAGCAGTTTATACATGAAAGAGTGGCAAATATTCATGCATACTCAGACTCATTCGCATTTATAATAGCAACAGTAAAACTGCTATGTTTTCAAAACGACTGTTTTTCCAATACGATGGAAGAGAGAAATCGAATAAAAATCGCCTTTCGAAGTCATGAATAAACACAGCATGCATTCGACCTAACACAAACAACAATAAAGAGCTGCTGTTAATCTTGCTTCGACTGTGACCACTTTATTAGATACGAGGACAAGTCTGTATAGAGAAATATATGCCTTCAGGGAAAAGTTTAAACGGCGATGTAAAGTTTTTGGAAGAGCCGCGGTATTTACTTATAGTGAAAATAGAAATGTATTGGCAATCCTGCCTGTGGTAACGGAATACGCTACAAGGTACCAGTGAAGAGTGATAGATGAGAATAAAAACTGGTCAGTTAGATTATCGTTATGAATACACTTGGAATTAAACATGATGGTTTGCAGAGAGACCAAGTGGAGGTCGATCTGGTTAGGTATATGTATAATCATTGCTAACAATATACCCTATTCGGTCGATCTACCCGTAGTTCCCCTAGAAACTATCGTGCTAAATTCCAGGTGTATTCATCACGATGGGCTAACTGACCTACCTTTTCATTCTTATTTATCATTCCTCACTGGTGCTGGTTATCATCCATTAACAAAATGTCCTCCTTCCCTCCCCCCGGAACAGTTGCGTTCGAGGTTGCATCGTATTATTTTAAACTAACGACTCGCTCCGGATGGAGAGAAAGAGATTGTTCGTAAAGCCCCATTGCTAGCATCGTAACCTGCCAGGTCAACCTCCTGGAATTCATAGTACTAAATTCTTAAACTTGTCACGATGGCCTAACTGACTTACATTCATCTTCACCTTTCGCCTTTCACTGGTGTTCTGCCCGCGCTAATCGATAGCGCAGGCGGGGCTATTATTCGATTTTCACGCATAAAACACTCTCTCCATTTTCGTAGGTTTATTTTATAAACAAAATCAAATCTTTCCTTTTATAATATTAGTCTAAACTATGTAAATTTCACGTAAATTATGTTAATATATATTTAAGATTGTTGGTGAATCTTGTCAGGCGAAGATGTTCCAGAATGTGAAAATGAAATTTCTTGACGTATTTACAATTATAATTGTTAACACCTTAAACGTACAAGGCTAATTGATTATAAAGATAATTAAATGTTTAAGATTAATTAATAAACATTGATAAAATATCTATTGCCTTGTTCGCTTGCTAGTCGGCGGGCGAGTGTGAATATTCACCTGCGTCGGGGCGACCGCTGCGAATCCCTCTCTAGTGATGTTTCACACGTGATTTATTCGCGTTACCAAGATTCCAGCCTTGTGGTCCGGGCATACAATCGGCCACACCTTCCTTTCTCGTGGATGTCGTAAGAGGTGACTAAGGGAACTTAATGGACGAGAGATAGTCAGCAGCGTCCCTCTTAAAGCATCACCAAAGTCCACTGCGGTTACCAACTCGCCTGCCAAGTTTACAAAGCCCCCCTGATTGCAGAGGTTCATGTTCAGCAATGGATAATTAAGTGGTATGATGATATATTCTATATTAGAATCTAGTAATGATATGATCACTATATTTATATAAATTTCTATTTTCAGATTTATATTTTGAGGAGTTTTTTGTACAACATATATATATATATATATATACGGACAAATCACACAGATTGAGCTAGCCCCAAAGTAAGTTCGAGACTTGTGTTATGGGATACTAACTCAACGATAGTATATTTATAATAGATACATATATAGATAAACATCCAAGACCCAGGACAATCAGGAAAAGATCGTTTTCCATCATAACCTGGCCGGGGATCGAACCCGGGGCCTCCACGTCGCAGGCAGACGTGTTGACCGCTGCGCCACGGAGGACGACAGTATATATATATAATAATGTTGTAATGTTGTAAAACCTCCTCAGATAATATAATTTGATTAAAAATTACGTCCATGTAAAAATTTCCTCAAGTTTCATTATACAAGCTCATTGCGAAATAGATCAGCGTTGTTTATAAGCAATCTTCAGTATTTTCTTCGGCTACTTAGCGTACCTGTAGATATTTGTTATGTTTTGTCTTGTTACGTTTATATTCTTGGCTGTCAACATGCTTGATTGAATACAACCTTCGATCTATATTTGATATAGATCTAGTTTAGTTCGAGCAAACATAAATATTCGAATATTTATTCTTTGTTAACAATAAGTCAAGAATTTTGTTATTCCTGTGTGATGTTTGGGCTGAAATGTTTTATTTTTGGTCATATAAACATTTCCTTGTATTAATGAGTTTCTATGTATTACATTTAGGACAAATTTGTTTGATAAATCAACCCAAATATATCTAATTTAGATAAGATCATTTTCCTAAAATTGTACTTTGTAAAATGGAATTCTCTGTGTTGTTTTGGTTTTGCTTTCGTAGGTATCTGATTATTTATTCTCAGATGTGGTTTTAATAAGAATTTGAATTTTACTTTAATCCGAAAAATTATGAACATAATAAGATAATGAATGTACAAAGTTTGGTAAGAGGTTCATATTGAAAACAATACAAAAAAAAGGTGTCCCAAAAAGGAAAGTTAATTGATATTTTAAAGAGATAGAATTGGAAAAATGGCAATTCTGATGATATTTTTTTGTCGTTGCTTGAAAAATAATATGCTTGTGGATAAACGTATTACTTGTAATGCCTATGTTATTGTTAATTACTATACTGTGTGAAATCAAATAAAAAATTATATGGAAAAAAAATACAGATAATGAAAAAAGTAGTAAAAAGGAGCAGGTTCTCATCTCGGTCGTATTTTTTTGTTTGTTATTTCAGAAATCTGTCATTTAGTTAGGAACCGATTTTGGATTATTTTTCTGTAAAAAATATACTTTCAAATTGGTCCTATGGAAATTTTATTAAAATTGATCTGTAGTTTAGTTTCTAAGACAAAATAATTGACTTTATTGTTATTTTTTTATTAATATTAATAATTTGGCAAATATGTTTAGTTTCTATGGTTAATTACTGTATTAAATAGATGCTAATTATTTTTTAACTTCTCACCAGAATCAGGTACAGTTAAATTTGATTTCAGTAATATCAATATTTATGTTATGCCATTTCCAGATATAACGACATCATGTAATCCAGTTTAAATGCACAACGTGCAAAATTTATAGGGGGCACTTTAGTTCCTTGTATAGGTGTGGACTGCTACGGATATAATGCTTTGCTATGGCGTCTAACTCCTCTGTGTGATTTTAGTGCACACACACTGTATTTCCCGTGAAAACTTTGTTGCATAATATACTTAGTTTACCTCTACATAAGTCCCATTTTTGATCGGCGATTAAATAGAATTAAAATTTTGCCATAAAGATTTTACTACTCTGTACATTAGCCATATCTCATAATTATACAAATAAGTGACTTTTGAAAGAAGATTTTGAATTTGGCTGTAATTTTTTTGTGTGTATCTTATCCACTATCTTTATTTGTGAACATAAATATAGTCTCAAAGAATATCTAATGTTGATAATTCTTTTTTTAGTCGAGTAAAATTAATTATATGTTAAATTTATTACTATAGATGTCATTGTTTTAATTTGTGGAGCAGTTTAGAATTGTTTGTTGCAGACAAATGTCATTCATTACGAGTAATATATACACATATATATATGTAACGAATCTGAGCCAATTTACAAAAGTTTAATTCCTAAATTGACTCGGGTTTGACAACATCTGTGATGTGTCCATCTTCATTGTCTAGTTCCTCATAACAAGACTATCCTAGTTTGAGGATCAGGAAATTAGAGTGATTGTGTGGCATTTAAAAAAATTAAAAATAGGGGTTTAAAAAAAAAGTTAAGGTTTCTTTAAGGTCGAAAACGCGCACGTGTCTCTAGTATTGCGTACGTCCATAGACTACAGTGATCGTGAGTGATTCGACGCGCTCTATGATTGTTTGCCAGTTTCGTGGTATAAAAAAGAAACAGTGCTATATTCAAGAATTAGTTTAAAACGTAAACGTTTGCTTGCTTATAGGTGAACCACATAATCTAAAAATAAAGTATAAAAACCAATAGAAAATCTATTACCGTACTCCAAAGTCCGTTCGAAGTTTATTTAAAGAACTTTTATAAATTCACATTTCACAGCGGCCGCGCTAAACGCTTGTGCAAAATCAAACAAAAATGTCGTCGCAATAAAATACCCTGGCAACACTTCCGCGAAGCTCTAATTAATTTACTTTAATTAAAACTGACTTCCCTCAAATAACTTGATTATACGATAAAAGCGAAACAAAAAGTTGCTTATTACGGGTACTGTCGAGTTCAAAAGAAAACTCTCTTTTTGCAGTTTTTCTTTTTCTCTTCGGTCAAAAATGCGCAAACTTGAATGGCGGAGCGGTCTTAAAATTCCACTTAAAGAGTAATAAACAGTTTTCGAGTCCGGTTTGAGGGCGGCGTTTGTAATTTTGTTTCGTTATTTAACACTCCATCGAGTGGATGACGAGAGCCGATTGCATTTTTGATGGTATGCCCCTTGATAAATATTGGACTAAAAAAATTGGATAAATATTTACCAGCCGTGTGGCGCAGTTTTCGCTTGAAGGTGCGCTTCGTTTATTCATTTATTCCATTTGAAATAATGTATCAAAAGTAAAGAAAGATTATTTTAACCTTAAACTCACAGATTGTTTAGACAACACTGATGACGGTCAGTCATCTTCATCATATCAGTTATTGACTGTTGACTGCTGAAGCTACCTTCCTCTTGGGGGGAGGGGGGTTTGTCAATAGTTGCCATGTTTGGCGGGCGGATTGGCAACCGCATTAAGGCTTTAGAGATGTTTTAAGAGAGACGCTGCTGCCCATCCCTTGCCCTTCCTTAGTCGCCTCTTACGACACCCATGGGAAAGGAAAAGGTGGCCTATTCTATGCCGGTATCTCACGAGACTATCTTCTATGTATGTACATTTATATTTGTATGTATGTTTTAATGATATGTACTTGTATATGTAAGTAATATTAGATAGATAGATATATACTCTTTATTGTTTCCTCCAAAAGATTACAATAGTAAACTTATTATAAATATAAATAATTACAAGAAATGATCACAATGAGAAAACAATGGGCGACCTTATCGCTAAGAGCGAACTCTTCCAACAACCAACCTTTTTTGGCAACCTTTGGATGGAGAGGAGTAATTATAAACAGTTTGGTGGAAGGCATGAATTTATTAGTTTTCTTTTTTTATTATTTTATTTTTATTTATTATTTTTTTAGTTTAATGTATTCATGTAAGTATATTTATTTGATTATGGTGTGTCGTAGTTCTCCAACGTATTTATTATATAATTTGTGAGTATATATATTAATGTACAAAAATAATAACTAGATAATGTACTAATTATTTGTATTAGTTTTGTATTATACTCATATAATTGACATTTAAATTTTTAGCGCCTTTTTCAATCTTTATTGAAATGGATCTTTATGGAAATAAACGTGTTAAGGTTCAACCTTAACACGTTTATTTCCATCCAAAAATACATTCAAATTCATTTAACCTCATTGATCGACAACTACATTAAATAACTGAGCTGTGAACGTTTATTCATATACAAATTCAATGTATTTTCAAGAATAGAAATGAAATAAAGATAATAAATATGAACGTCAGTAAATTCACGTATTACTAGACGGCGTCTGAATTCTATATCAGACTAGCTAACTGTAAAAATAGAGGTCACATCTACATTCACTCACGGGTCGGAGCTACGCGGATCACCGTGGTGTTTTACATGAAAAAGGAGCCGTCCTATATGGCAGAAAGCAATATCGTGTTAGTGCTTATATTTGGTTTTGGTACAAGCCATGACATGTGAGTAAATAGACACAAGCTCATAGCTTGTTGATATCAATAAAAACTTATTTATTTACTCTTTATTAATTTTTTTTTTATACAACTTAGAATGGCAAACAAGCTGACGGGCCACCTGCTGGAAAGTGGTAACAGCCGCCTATAGACATGAGCAGTGCCATGGACATAACAGATATATCGCCCATGATACCCCCCATGCGTTGCCATTCCTGAGGACTCAGATGTTATATATTAAATTCACGCCATATCCCACCCTTCAAACCGAAACACAGCTACGCAAACACAACTGCTTCACGGTTGAAACACTTTATTAATAATAACTTTATTTGCAATGATTTTGGGTATAAAACATTTGATCTTCTAAATTAAAAGTAACTTACAAAATCTACTTAGGTTAAGCGTGTAAATATTGAAAACAAAAATTACAATAATTTAATTAAAAAAAAATTATAGCATTTATATTGCACCGCTTAAAAAATAATTCAAAGATATATGTATATATTTAATTTATTGTATATGTCATTATTTGATGCAATTCTTGGAGAGTAGACTGGCAACTGCAGATAGGCTTTGGTGATGTTTTAAGAGAGATGCTGCTGCCCAACCCTCGATATTAAGTTCCTTAGTCACCTCTTACGATACTCACGGGAAAGGAAGGGATGCCCCATTCTGTGCCATTATTACAATAGTTATATTTTAATATACTTTCAGAAATTAAAATAATATTATATTTAATATTCCTGATCTTTTTTACGGTATTTTAAAAATGAAAAGGGGTTATGATATCCTTTTTTAATGGATATAAATGAAATAGTAACTGCTACACTGTTGGTTTATACTGATGACGTATCAGTAAAGAAAGATAAGTCAAGATTAATGAAGTTAATGGGCCTACAGCAAATTCATCGAGACCAAAGAGGAAAATAAATTGTCAGTAATGAGATTTAACAGTTCCTTTGCTAGCAGTCCTATCACTCTCATACAATCTTCACTCTGTTGATTCTGAAAATTGTCGTAGTTAAATCTTCAGGAATACATCACGATGGGCTAATTGACTGACATTCATTCTCACCTATCATCTCTCACTGGTACCTGGCCAGCATGTAACGATAACGCAGACGAGAATAGCATTTAATTTTATCCACTGAAAAAAGAAACTTGAAAGGTTTCCAGAGAAACCAACTCATAGGGGGAAAGGGATTGTTATTAATGGAGACTGAGAATTCCATTGTTAGCAATATACCCAACCAGGTCGACCTCCTTGTGGTTCCCCTGGAAACTATCATGGTTAATTCCTGATGAATTCATCATGATGGGCTAACTGGCCTGTTTTCATTCTCATCTATCACCCTTCACTGGTGCTTCGCCAGCGTATCTCGTTAGCGCAGGCGGGGCTACCATATCATTTACATCCATAAAAAAAAAACCAAGTCATAGTCAACTTGATGCTTGGAAACTGTATGAAAAAAACATTTGTATTTGTTTGCTATCTTTATAGTATATGTATAAAAAAGAAAAAAATACGTCTTATCATCTATATGGAGACTTCTTTCTTATATTTTTATACTAATCCTTACATGTTTTGTCTGTCTTGTAAAATTACGAAGTGATCGCTCACCGTCTATAAACTGGACCGGGCCAGTCTGCACTTGTTATAGAACGACACCGCGTCCTTATGGACATTGTGAAAACACCAAAAGCTGGCAATGGTGTGGAGCTAACGCCTTCTCCACTTTGCTTAGTATAAAGGAGGAAAAAATGCCAATGTTTCGAAACGTTTATGACGCCCTTTTTATTGTTCTTTTATTTCTGTCGCGTTATTCTTTATATCGTACCGAGCTAAAGTAGCTATGTGCTTGTAATATTTAAGTATTTTTGGCACGTCCTGTATACTAAATACGTGTTAGGTCTTAACTACACTTTCAAATAATATCGAATTGTATCCAAATTTTTAGGAGTTGACATACTCTTTTGTTGATACTCTGAATAGCAAACCAGCTAACGGCCCATCTGGTGGAAAGTGGTTATTTATTATTATTATTTCTTTAAATAACGGAAAAAAAGTGTGTGTGTGCGCGCGCGCGCTTGTGTGTGTGTGTGTGTGTGTGTGTGTGTGTGTGTGTGTGTGTGTGTGTGTGTGTGTGTGTGTGTGTGTGTGTGTGTGTGTGTGTGTGTGCGCGCGCGCGCGCGCGTTTTTTTAGACAAAACACCCTGTGACCTTTCCATAATCTTTTGTTATAGGAGCTTAATGTTTGAGAGATCAGCAACGTCCCTCTTAAAACATCATCAAAGCTTAACTCTGACTGCCAATCCGCCTGTCAAACGAAGCGACTACTGGCAAAACCCTCCAATACAGAGAGCCTTATATTTTTATGAAAATGGTATGGTAACGGTAACTCCGCCTGCGTTAATGGGATACGCTGGCGGAGAACCAGTGAAGGGTGATAAATGAGAATGAAAACAGGCCAGTTAGCCCATCATGATGAATTCGTCAGGAATTAACCATGATAGTTTCCAGGGGGAACCGCTAAGAGGTCGACCTGGTTGGGTATATTGCTAGCAATGGGATTCCCAGTCTCCACCACTAACAATCCCTTTTCCCCCAGAGGCCTATATTTAGCACTGGAAAGATAACAGCTGATATGATGATGATGATTAACGTTTAAAGAAGCGTACTATCAGTAGCCTCTTCTATTCTCTATAGAGAATAGAAGAGGCAAAATGCTGGGCCACCTTATACGACATGACGATTTTTTTAAGAGCATACTAGAAGGAAAAATAGAGGGCAAAAGAGGAAGAGGAAGATCGAGGAATAACTACATGGGACAGATAAAGGAAACACTAGATGTCGTCTCGTATAGGGAGATCAAGGATATGACCTGGGATAGAGCTGGCTGGAGAAAGATGCATGAATTAGTTGCACCGACAAAAGGAAACTCTAAAATGAAAAGAAGACTATCAGTAGCAATACGGTTAGGATTAATATGCTATTATATTATTGCTCTAATTTCGTATATTTTTTAATAAAATACATTCAATCTTTCTTTGCTTATAACACAGATTTCCATAGGTGAAAGAATTTTTAAAATCAAGTATAATTTGAGTTTATCCATTTCAAATAAAAATTATAAAATTTCCCCTTTTTATAATATTAGAAAAACCCGAGAATCTAAAATGAATTCTGTACTAGATAATAAAATACAATATGTAAAACAATCCATTGGAGCATTGTACGTCACTCAAAGTCAGGAATAAGCCCCTCAGGTTAACTTACTAGCAATTTATTCCTAGATAATAAACTGTATGAAGCTGTCCCGAGGAATATGGAAATGACAGTGTAATCTTTATGTCAAGTCGGATGACATTATTCCAAGTAATTATACGGATAGCTTGCTTTATATGCAGGTAATAAATTAACTATTTCTCATTCTGTTAAAGGTATGTTCTCATATTATTTATTATTCTGTTGGAAATACACCAATCTATCTTTTAATTAAAATTAAGTAATATGGTTACTAATTATCACTAAATATATTTAACTGATTTTTGAAAATCTTGAAAAGTTTATAATATTTATCTTCATGATTAAGATTCCTGAAAAAATTGGGGTCGATTCTAAAGATTCTTTAAATCCCATCTCAATCTAATAATTGAATTTGATAGTTTTGTGAATTTTTGCAATAGTTATTATAAACTATTATAAACTAAATTTATAATCATTTTGACATATCTATGAGAAATTAATTCCATATTGGTTCTTAGAATAAAGAGGAAGACTTTGTGTAAAAGTCGATTGCTTGGATACCTCTGTCCCATTCGTGTTTCAATCGTGAAGCAGTTGTTTTTGCATGGCTGTGTTTCGGTTTGAAGGATATGGCGTGAATTTTCTGGATACAGAGGAATAACACCTAAGTCCTCAGGAATGGCAACGCATGGGGGTATCATGGGCGAAACAGTATACTCTGTTATTTCCATGATACTGCTCATGTCTATAGGCGACGGTTACCACTTTCCATCAGGTGGACCGTCAGCTTGTTTGCCATTCTAAGTTGTATAAAAAAAAAAGAAACAATATTTGTATAGATTCTTGTATAGATTTATGGGCGATATAAATGATTTATTTATTTGATTATTATAAGGACTGTATAAAGGTAATAATAGAAAATTGTTTGCACCCACAAATTGAACAATACAAAATATCACCAATGAATTTGTATTTGCGGTGTAGACGGATGACCGCATATTTGCAATGTGACCGCCATATTTACGCCAAACGTACCCTGATTATATGCCGAAATGTGACCATGCGGTCCACATTGTGGCAAACTTTAATTCAGATTTGTTTTTAGCTAATTACTTAATTAGATTCAGTTGGGTGCATGGGTAATTAAAATTTGATATAGTGTATATACCCGGATATACTCGTATCACATAGCTCAATTAGATTCAGTTGGGTGTATGCATAATTAAAATTTGATATAGTATTTCGCCCCAGACATACTTGTATCATATAACTTTTCAAGTCAGGAGCAAAGCGTATTTCACGATTATAAGGTGCCCAACTTATATGCGTACATAAATAAAATTATAAAACGTCCAATACAAACAGACATACTAATGAGTTAAAATGTCTTTACTATGCGAGGATCGAACTTGTCACTTTTGGAAGTAAGCATTGAAATTATTGCTACATTTAATTCATTATCATTTACAGAAATAATTTTTTTTTTCACAGTGATATCACCTGTACTAAATGAACAAATGATTTTCTCTAGCAATAACTAAATGTTATATTCGCTACTCTTTGTAAATAGAAGAATTTCATTTTACTCTGTTCTTTACGCCCCAGCCAGCTGTACTATCTGTGGCTACGATTTCACTTCAATGCCAACCGAGCGCAGCCGATAACTCACGAATAAATCCGAACGCAGTGACAATCTGCGATTTCATTTAGAGCGTGATATATTATTTCGCGTATTATTTGATATTTCACTTGTTATCTGTGAAATAATTTAACCTAATCAGAAGTTGTGGCATTGTGTTAAGCCGATAACAACATCCACGTTATCACAGTCTTCAATTTAGTTTCATATATATGTTTATATATAATTAAATATACAAATTTAACGTTATAAACTACTAGTTTTTACCCGCGACTTCGTCCGCGTGACAAGATAAAAATTCACTGGTCGAGATAAAAATAGTCAATAATTCTTCTTCATCCCATATAGCATGCATATATATATTCAATTTCATAATTATTGGTTAAGGCGCTAATAGCTAACAAACAAACTCGATTTATCATAGCATTGAGTTATAACAGTTTGTAATAACATCGGTGATTTTTATTGAAACTAGAATAAAAATCACAGATAGTATGTGCTTAAGATTACTATATGTATGTATAATATATATACATTACATTTTCTGTTACATTTGTCGACAGACGATTGGCAGATAACGCCATATGATGTTAAGTCCGTTATTTACACTATCTAGGTGTATTAAAGTCTAATAAATAAAAAATAATAATAATAAATATATTAATTCATATTCTTCTACTGAAACTGTTTTTAAAAAACGTAAAGGAACGTTAAAGGAAACTCAACATTAATGAGGCATAATGAGTATAACAACCCCGAAGATATCAGGTGGAGGCATCCCTATCCGATCATTAGTACAAAAGACTGTTGCAGCAACGACCGAATGGTGTAATAATTTATAAGGTACGTTTACTGTATACACCGCTATAAATAGCAGCCGATATTAAAAATCTACTTCTTCAAAGGTGATTTAGGGTGTCACCTCATCATATATTTACAAAAAAAAATTTGTATGTTTAGTTTATAAGTAAAATTTAATTAATGTTTTTAAATAATTATTCAATAATGTTGTACTAATGTTTAAATAAAAGATTTTTTGTTAATATTGCCTATGTATGCACTTGTATTTGGCCTCGAAGCTTATTACATTATACATATAGACTGTATTGATATTGTTAGTTGTATTGTTATAAAGCCATCTTGGGAATCTAATAAATAAATAAAAATAAAATAATCATCCTTGACCCAAAAAAAGTTATTGTCTCTAGAGTATGAGTCCTTGTTATGAATTTTTATAATTATTGTTATGAATTTTTATAATTATTGTTATGAATTTTTATAATTATTGATATGAATTTTTATAATTAACATTCTTATTTTTGTTATAGTAACTTTTTTGAGTTGAAAGATTAAGTACTCCTTAATTATGTTAATAATATACATTTTTTTTATTACTAAGAGAGTTTTCAAGGTAATAAATAAATAAGACTAATATTAATGTTTTTTTTTTTAATACTAATTAAATCGAGTAAATTAACGAAATATATACTTTTTGTTAATTTTTGGAATATTCTCTTTATGTCTCTATGTTTATTCTGATATCATGCAATAACTAGTATAACAAATTGAATGCGGTTTTCACAGCTGTATTCTTGAAAGCATTTTATGCTTTTACACACGCATGCATTTTACTGGTATACTACATTTAAATGGTCAATAAAGTTTAAATAAATAACATTTAACGTAAGAACTGATGTATGTTTTATATCTTGATTGTGGCCTATTTCATAGTTTATTTTACTTCTGAAATCCACGTATACGAATTAATAGGCAAAACGCTAGTACGATTATATATTTAAATATTTAATTCAAAGTAAATTTATACTGCCGTGTGTGTTCCGGTACAGGTCGGGCCATCCCTTCCTTTCCCATGGGTGTTGTAAAAGGCGACTAAACGGCTCTCTTAAAACATCTCTAAAAGCCTAAATGCGGTTGCCAACCCGCCTGTTAAGCGTGACAACTACTAGCAAAACGGAGAAACTTACTTACTTACGTGGAAGGCTTATGCCCAGCAGTGGACAGTTAGAATAAATAATAATAATAAATTAATATATTTTTATATTCCAAAACATAATCTGGTTTTATCTCTACACCATCAATCTACGTCTGCTCACCAAAATAATTTCAACAGGATACAAGGGCTGTGATATATTATTGTTAGACGGATGGACGGACGGAAGCGGTGAGGGCTCCTCATTAACCACAGAACCCTAAATAAGCATTATTAACATGCTTTTCGAGAACAGACCTTCGCCCAAAATGGGTCTGCATGAGTATACTCGTATATGTAATCATAGAAATATAAGGAAAATTATAATTGCCAACCCTAATAAGGAATGCAAATTAGGACCCTCATGTTTGCGTTTTAATACACTTCGCTGATCAATAACTTCGTTTCAGTTGGAAATAGGCTAATATTAAAACGTTTGAACGAAAGGTCAACGTTTTTTAGTATGTTAATGCTCGTGTATAAAATTACATATTCACTTATTTAAATATTAGGGTTGTCACAAATAGTGCTGACGCCATACTTGTGTTGTCATATAAATTTTATCAAAATTAAAGTGTATTATTGAAGTATTTAAATTATGTATGTACTTAAATAAGTATTAGTGCATAAAAACTTGTTTCTTTAATACAGAGTACACAACTTTCTTTGAAAACTTTACAAATTATAAAATGATATTATTAGTATTCTTGCGAGGTAGTGTTTTAATAGAGAATTGAACATTTGTCCCAAAAAATATGAAGGAAAAATGCAGAAAAAAATTATAAGAAGACAAAAAACTTTGAGCCCCTTATACAAAGTTAGTAAAGAGGTCTCAAAATGCACACATATTATATTTTTTGGGAAAAATCTTCAATTCTTATGTTTCTTTGGGAAAAAGGTACAACACTTTTTTTCAATGATTTTTTTTTCAATTTGATTATACATATTACTAACAAAAAAAATTGGCTGTACTTTTTTTCCCTCTAATTTATAAATAAATAAACCATAATTATTTATTTACTAAAACTATTATTTATCTATTTAAAATTCATTTTGAAGATTTTGAAACATTTATTTTGATAAAAACGATGGATAATAGTTAATAAAACTCATTGGAATAAATACTAACATGAGAGGCCGCTATAATTAATCACGCTCTGCAATCCAACCGGAATCTCGACGGATTGGCACATCGACCAACATCCAAGGGCAATGAGTGATTTATTAGCTCAACCTATAGCCCGTATCGGTCGTGAGGCTTGCTGTAGTCTAAGATCTCGCTGCTGATTTCTGCATGTATAAAAGTTTTCAAATGAACTTGAAAATTTTAAGTTTAAAAAATGAATGTAATATATAGTACGTTAATTAGTGAAACCCGTTCCTTAAATTAGTATTGGTATTCAACAAACAAACAAACATACATATATTCCTCAGGAATGGCAACGCATGAGGGGGGGGGGGATCATGGGCGCAACAGTATACTCTGTTATATCCATGGTATTGCTCATGTCTATAGGCGACGGTTACCACTTTCCATCAGGTGGGCCGTCAGCTTATTTGCCATTCTAAGTTGTATAAAAAAAAATACAGTTAGAGAGACAAAGTTTGTAAAGAATATTGTTTTTATATGTATTGATCTTATTCGGGAAATTACCCCATATTCTTTTATCAAAGTTAAAAAAAGTACCTCAGAATTTAAAGACGAAGTTCTTTAACCAGTGTTGTCAGTGATGACTTATGGAACTGAAACATGGTCCTATACGATTGCCCGTATGCAAAAGCTACAAGTTACACAGCGGGCTATGGAGAAAGCTATGCTCGGAGTCTCTTTCCGTGATAAAATCCTAAACGAGGATATCCGCAAAAGAACAAAGATAACCCACATAATCCGAAGGATAAGCAAGCTGAAATGACAATGGGCTGGTCACATAGCTCGAAGAACCGACAACTGATGAAGAAGAAAGGTTCTTGAGTAGCGACCACGTATGCGTAAACGCAGTGTAGGATGACTCCTCACTACATGGAGTGACGATCTGAAATGCATTGCACATACTTGTAACATTTTGGCTAAGCGCGGAAAATAGTCTTTTTCACATTCACATACTTGTAAAAAGTAAAAATAGTGATAAGTGTAGATATAAAATTAAAGAACATAATAAAAATCAAAATTAACAAGTGAGATTTTTATGCAACGTAGAATGGCAATCAAGCTGACAATCCGCCTGATAGAAAGTGGCAACCGTCACCTATAGACATGAACAGTACCACGAACATAACAGAGTATACTGTGTCGACCATGATGTCCCTCATAAGTTGCTATTCCTAAGAATTAAAGTGTTATGCCTCTGTACTCTGTAATTTCATTCCAATGTAGTCTTTCAAACCGAAACACAGCCATGCAAACACAACTGCTTCACGGCGGGGAGAAAGGGATTGTTAGTAATGGAGATTGAGAATCTCATTGCTAGCAATATATCCAACCAGGTCGACCTCCTCGCGGTTCCCCCTGGAAACTACCACGATTAATTCCTGATGAATTCATCATGATGGGCTAACTGGCCTGTTTTCATCCTCATCAATCACACTTCACTGGTGCCCCGCCAGCGTATCCCGTTACAATTCCGTTTTCTACCAATAAAAAAAACTGCTTCACGGCAGAAACACGAGTAGGACAGAGGTACTCAAGCAAATAGAATGAGGAAGAAGGGTTTTTAGTAAGGTGATTTTAACCCTAATTGCTAGCAATATACCCTGTCAGGTCGACCTCTACGCGGTTCCGCTTGGACACCGTCGTAATGAATTATTGCTAAATTCGTCCTAATGGGCCAACTGACCTGCTTCATCCTCACCTATCATCGCTCACTGGTGCCCCACCATCGTATACCGATAGCCCAGCCAGGGTTACCGATTCACTATTATCCATTAAAAAAAAAAATAGATACTAGTAATAGTGCTTAAAAAATATTTTTTCTTATATTAGTTATAGCATTTCCGAGTATATACACTCACCGAGTCGTTTTGATCCTCAAAGCGATTATCTCTTTACCTTAGCACTTAAGGTACAATTGTCTCGCTGTGTTGAGTATTCTCGTAATTTCATTCCAGATAGGTAGTTACTTAGCTAGAGTAAGAAATAAGCAGTACTAAAGCTTTCAACAACTAGATTATTCTCTGTTTGAATATCAAATATATTCCAAGGGGATTGTGCTAATAATATTAAATCTCTGCCTACTTTAGGTGAAGTATTACTATAAAATGCCTGATGGATTTAACATAGATTAAATCACATATAGATGGAGTTGTTGTACATATCAACCGTTAACCGTTAAATTCCCTTTTAAATGGCCGGTAGCATACCTGCAATGCCTTTGGTGTTGTGGGTGACCATGCGCGGCGGTAATCACTTACCATCAGGTGAGTCGCATGCTCGTTTACCCCCTGTGTTGTAAAAAAAACAAATTTTACATTTATTTAACCCAGCATTTATAGCTAAATATTCCATATACAACTTACAATGGCAAACAAGCTGACGGCCCATCTAATGGAAAGTGGTAATCGCCTATAGACATGAGCAGTACCATGGACATAACAGAGTATACTGTTTCGCCCATGATACCATGCGTTGCCATTCCTGAGGACTTAGATGTTATTCCTCTGTACTCAGTAAATTCACGCCATATCCCACCCTTCAAACCGAAACACAGCCATGTAAAACAACTGCTTCACGGTTGAAACACGAATGGGACAGAGGTACCCAAGCAATCGACTTTTGTACAAAGTCTCCCTCTGATGATAATGATGATGTACTCTCAAACTTTTTTATAGCCTGTCAAAAAAAGTCGATCATTGGTACTCAATATTGAAAATAAAAAATATATAAATAGATAATTGTTCTTTAATGTTTTCTCATACTTCATCTAGATGACTATGATCTATTACAAATATAGATTTATAAAACCATTTTGTTCTTTGATAATTTTATTTGCCATATATTTTTTTGTTGGCTGTACAAATATTACGTTAAAATTTAATATTCTTTCAGCAAATATAAGTTATTTTGTAATAAAATGTAAATTTCTATTTTTGTTGGCATAATTGTTATTAATTAAACTGGAGATCAACGATTTAATTTTTATTATAGTTTGAATATATCATACTTTCGCCAATTTGAATTTTATTTAATTTTAAAGAGATAAAAAACTAAAATTTCTGTTGAAATAAAGTTAATTGTGTTATTTATTTATTTATTCTTTATTGACCACATTACAAAAAAAATGTCTGGTACAAAAGGCGGACTTAATACTATATAGCATTCTTTCGCAGTCAACCTTTAGCGAAACAGAAATGTAATTATGTGGTGCAAAAATTGAAACTGGTTGCAGACAAACAATCACACGTGGGGGGAAAGGAATTGTTAGCAATGGAGTTTGACAGCCCTATTGCTAGCAATATGCTTTATTAGGTCGACCTCCACGTGGTTCCCCCTGGATAATTCTTGTTGAATTCGTCACGATGGGCTTCATTCTCACCTATCATCATCACTGGTGCCCCGCCGGTGTATACCGATAGCACGGGTGGGGTTACCATTCCATTGTCACCTATTAAAAAAAAAAAAACAATCACACGTTCGTATCGATATTGACTTACAAATCACAACACATACTATGGAGAACTACTGCACATTATGTTTATATAAATATACATACATGAATACATTAATAATTCCGTTATTACTAAAATTTTTTTTTTAAATCGGTAAAATAAGAACAGAACTAAAAAAAAATATATTACGTTGTCAAACAAAGACATAATTCTATATAAAGACGCAATCATTTCAATGGAATCACTGCGAAGTAACGTCGTATTACGCACATAGCTAAGGTGCGGGACACACGGGCACCGAAAACTTAGAGCATATCAAATAATTTAAAATATTGTCCCAAAAAAAAAAACCGTCTTCAATTGTGACAAAACTAGTTATTTTTATTTAAAAATATACTACTAAACTGATTATGATAAAATTTCTATAGAACCAATCTGTAAGTATATCTGGTATTTACCTCTGTGGTATAAAATAAGAAAAGAATGAAAAGAACGTGGAAAAGCACAAATAAAAGAAGATTAACAAGTACAAGATAATCATAGATAGGGTTGGTGTGCAGACTTTGCTGTTAATTTAGATTTCTCTAGAAGTTTATTAGTAGGACCTTTATGGTCTGAATAATCAGTCCGCCTGTTTTCTATCTATTCGCTATCCTGCAAAAACTTCTTTGATTGACTACGCGTTTGTGTTTGCTAACGAACAATATATAAAAAAAAAATCTAGCAATATGAAGCAATACAAAATTGGACATGCAAATAAGCTGAAGGTTCATTTAATGGAAAGTATCAAACATCGTCATTAATGTTTTTTTTATGCAATTTAGAATGGCGAACAAGCTGACGGCCCACCTGATGGAAAGTGGTAATCGTCGCCTATAGATGTGAGCAGTACTATGGACATAACAGAGAATTCTGTTTCGCCCATGATACCCCTCATGCGTTGTAATTCCTGAGAATTTAGGTGTTATGTGAATACTGTAGTACCTACCCTTTATACGTTATTATTTCTGATGACTAAGGTTTATTTTTCCATGCCCTGTCATTTGTCTATTGTATTCCATAGTTGAAGCTGAAATAGAACATTTTATGGGATCACTTTATTATTATGAAAAGTGAAGCTTTATTAAAGAATATGTACGTTGAAAAAATTTTGCTTACTGTTCCATTGAATCGAGGCAGAATGTATTCACAGTTGTTCTACAGTATGAATACTGTTTGGCAAATATCTCATGCACTTTTTTAAATATACAATGTTATAGACTAAATACGGGTTTAAACCATACATTGCTGTAAGAATACATAATTTTTGATGAAGTCTGTTTAAACACATTTGAAAATAATTTGGTGCGTTCGAAAAGACTTCATTTTTTTTTATTCTCAGTCGATTCCTCAATACTGAGGGACATAACTACTGGGAATACTTTTCCCAAAGAATATCCCTCTCTCTTTTTTAGGTATATGGATAACTAAATGAATATATAGTTTGTTGGCAGTTCTCAAAAATATTAACAAAGTTTTGTTATTCGATCATTTGAGCAACGTGTCTCTTGACAAAAATCGTCAGAGAGCGTCTCCCCTTACGGATGTTAATGGCTGCTATTTGATGCTAGACGTTGACAAAACTCCTCCACACCCATTGCTAACTGGTTAACCCAGGGCATCCAGTCACTCGTATATCGGTTTCGCGAATTTGTGAGGGGAGAAAACTTCTTAGAATGCAAAGCTTATATCTTTATAAGGATTCTGAATTGAATAATAAAAATATTGTATATGATATTATTACTTTTAAGAACGGTTTGGTATGCAATAGGTCTGGGTCAGGTTTGGGTGTAACAACTAAAAAGAACAATAGTCGAATATAAGACTACTTTTAATTAAATTTTGTTTTACAAAAAAAAATCAACAACCTTAATTGTAACAAAACCAGTTACCTCGATCTAGAAACTAAAATACTCAATCCATTTTGATAAAATTTCTTTGTAACCAATTCGGAAGTCTATTCATTTAGGTAAAAAAGAAATTTTCAAATCGGTTTACAATTGTTGTAGTTACGAGGTAAGAAACATTAAAAAAAAACACAATTGAATTCAGAACCTCTTTCTTTTTTAAATCAGCTGAAAATTGTTTGCATGGTATCCATACAGCGTTCTTATATCCATGCCGTGAAACAGCTGTGCTTGCAAGGCTTTTATTTCCGTTTAAAGAAGTATTAGGCAACAAAGAGTATTTGGTGAAACCCATTCTTATTTAGAATAATCTAACTAACTATAAAAGTATATAGAATAAACTAACCTAACACCTGATGGAACGTGGTAACTATCGCATATAGATAAGAGCACTACCATGGACATAACAGAGTATACTGTTTCACCCATGGCATCCCCATGCGTTGCCATTCCTGAGGACTCAGGTGTTATTCCTCTGTACCCTGTAAATTGCTGTACACAAATACATGAAAGATATTCATAACTGAATGTACCTGAATATTCTCAGAGCTTTTGTAAATAAATACACCGATAACTTCATAGCAAATAGAAACTACCATAGACAACCATCTGTTTCCCGATGCAGCGGAGTGTAAACGATGAAAACAGAATGCAGGATCAAAGAAAATGTTTAATGCGAGTGATGTTTGTTTTGAGACGGATGAACAAATTTTACAACTACTTAACCTGATTAAGGTAGTCCTTAACAGATCGCTTTTAAAGATAAGGTCTCCTTTTGTAATTGTACATTCTGTATCAATATTCTATGTATACGTCTATTTTGTACCCAATAAAGTGTATATTATTATTTTCAGTATTCATATCTCCGATGTCAAGAAGGACAGACGTTGAGGAGGAGAGAAAGCAAGCTTTGGCGGAAAAGCACTCGTCATTTAACTTGAACAACTCTATCACCCATTTACTTACTGATTCACAGATTCAAACTTCCTGACTTGCCTAACTGCCCTTGTGATGAACTAACTCCGCAGATAATCTACCGCCTTGTTATCGACTGCCCGTGTTTTGCCAGTAAGCAATTTGATTGTGAAACTGCAATAAATCTTAAAATAAATATTACAGTATAATTTACAGTATACTATAACTTTTTGTTAACTCCTATTTTTGTAGCCTTGTGTACAGCGCCTTGTATCTATCTATATTGTTGCTATTTGTGAAAACCTATTAGTGGCTTATTTTGTTATCCTAAAACTGTATCTATTTGCTGTATTGTAGCCCTGGTTTTCCTATGAATAAATAAAAAATAAATAAATATTATAAATAATAATGACAAAAGTCCTACATTTTAAAATTTTACGAAGAATAAAAAAAAACTCTGGCGGAAGCACAATCGGATAGAGTTTAGGGCCTCAAGAAGAGGTGAATTTTGCAGAAAGTATCCAAAGGAAGCACTTTTTCCATTTTTTCTCGAAGAAAGTTGCTTCGAAACCCAAAATCACTATTACTGTTGTTATTTTTGATGCAAATATCGTGACTGGTTTATTATCTTGATTCATAACTCTTCGGGTACCTTCACATTGTCACTATTATTGTCTAGATCTACCTTACATAACACACTCACAGTATCCATGCTGCGTTTAAACAAACAATCGCGTGTTTTTAGTGTACCAATGACTGGGTTACAGGCTCTCGAAAGTTATCTATCTTTCTTAATATAATTTTAAAATTAACTAGTTCTGCTTAGTTTGACACTGTGTAATATATCACGCGGTATTAGTTTAAAGATTTTTGACTTCACCCCATATAGGTACATAGATAAATTTTTATCAACCAAAACAACCTCAGTGCAGTAAATGGTAATATAACGATACCCATGTCGACAATGTATCAATCGCAAAGCCACGTGTAGAAGCTAGTGAAAATATATTAGAACTACCACATAATCTTCTAAAATAAAAATAAGTAACAGGTGAGAATCCGACTTTTATCTGCTTTGATCCTGTCTGCTAAGATTAAAGACCGTCGCATTCGAGGAGCGCATTCTAATGGAAAATCTTTACGAATGAACATCTATATTTCACGAATAATACCTATGATACTTCCAGACAATCTTACGGGACTCTTTTGAACTTTTTCTTGAAAATAAAAAGAGGTGCTATACAAAGATTTTTTAGAAGTACGTTCCGAGGACAATTGAAAGAATGTTTCGTACACGGCGTTAGCACATATAGGTATTTATTTATTTGTTTTATATATTTCACCAAAACAGATGATTTGAGTACAATAATAAGAATTAGTAAGATACCTATTATTTGTTATTTATATTTATTCCTCTGTACCCTGTAAATTAACGCCATATCGCCCTTCAAACCGAAACACAGTCATGCAAACACAACTGCTTCACGGTTGAAACACGAATGGGACAGAGGAATGATTTATGTATTTATTTTGTTATACATACTCTATTCAGTTCCTAATTTAAAACTTTAAAATACTACTACTTTAAAATACTTAACTGTTGGAATCAACTCCAAGCAGCAGTATTTCTGAAAAAACGTATATTTTTTTTTAAATGACCGGCAGCACAACTTCAATTCCTCCAGTGTTACGGGTACTTGGAAGCAGTAGTTACTTACCATCAGGTGAGCCACATATTCGTTTGCCCTCTATGGTACAAAAAAGAACCTCCGGATGAATCAATTAGATGGAATGGGAACACATCTCTCTTAAAATTTGGTTATTTTTCAATAAAATATTTTAAATATAATAACTAATTTATTATGTACATTATACATAATAAATTAGTAATTATATTTATAAATATACTCCAGCATCATATCATTTATCACATCAGAGACAGAGTTTGTACAAAAGTCGTCTTCTTGGCTACCTCTGTCCCATTCATGTTTCTGCCGTAATGCCGTAAAGCTGTTGCATTTGCTTGGCTATGTTATGGTTTGAATGGTGGGATATGGTAGTGAAATTAAAGGGTGCAGAGGCATAATACCTTAGTCTTTACTAGTAGCAACGTATTTTGGATGACACAGTATATTTAGTGTTTCCTCAAAAAGTTTCATTAGTAAACTTATTATGAATACAAATAATTACAAGAAAAAATTACACTGAGATAATAATATCGTCTACTTGTATACTTTTGTGTCATATCCATGGTACTGTCTATGTCTGTAAGCGACGATTATCACTTACTATAAGGTGGGCCATCAGCCTGTTTGCCATTCTAAGTTGTTTAAAAAAATTTTCGTTTTTAGGTTTCAATTATAATATTGACTTCATTTTATTTCTTTTGATCAGTCATAAGCATCTGTGAATAAAATTATTTAGTGAAGTTCTTTTATTTGTTATACTCTTAATTTAATTAAAATAAACTGTTAACTATGTTTTTTTAAAATAAAATAGAGATAAATCTTTATTATGAATAGAGAAGTTAAGTAATTGAGCTTGTGTACAGTATATCAAAGCGTTTCAAACTTCTTAGGCTATTACCTCTCCATACAATTAAAGTAGTTGCGAACTTGAATAATTAAGGTACCTTGGAACATTTGTAATCTACTTAATTTGTTAGAAATGGACCCCATTTGAGCAGGGTCCCGAGACACTTTGTTATAATGATGTAGCTCCGGCAGCAAATGTATGTTTGTCTTTGTACCCTGTGAGATGTTAATGAACATACCTGACTAATGTATATTTTGTACAATAATACAGTTTTCGTTTATCATGAGTTATTTATCTTATACGTAAATTATTTCGTCATATTGTAATTTTATGGTATTGCTTAACGAAGCCGTTGTCTTGTTAAGTAAATATCGACTATATTTCTAAAGCAATAACATCGTATTTTACGACTTATTTTACATTTTATTTAAATTCACGATCGAGACTCAATGCAGAGCAATTACAGGTAAATAGTACCTACATATGATTAGACTATAGAACTTTTTTTACTGTTTTTGAAAAAAATTACATCCATGTTATCTTAGATAACTTACAATTAGGCTGACTTTATGTTTCTTTAGCTCCTGATTGATATAAAAAAAAAAAAACAATTATAATAGTTTAGGTTAATTTTTGTATTTGACAAATTGATATTAATTACTATTAAATACTGTTTATTTTCAATATTGCTTAATTTCTGTTATTAGAGCATTAGCTTTTCCCGTGACTTCGATCGTGTGACTAGGTTATGTTGATTTACTCGGGTGAATAATGCTTCATAAAGAGAAGGCTCAATCCCATATAGTACAGGTATACCAAATTTTATAGTGATTTCTTAAGCCAGACGCCAAGAAGTAATAAATAAATAAATTCACTCTCACATTTATAATATTAGTAAGAAATAAACTACTACAAAATTTTATGTTACTACTACTAAATTTAATTCTATTAATATTAAATTAATGTATTTATTTGACTAATTATACTGTCATTCCGTAATCAATAGCAGCTACTAGTAATTAAGTATAAACTGTCAACATCAAGGCCCATCCTCAGTAGTTCGAATTTCAAATGCAGTTTATATTTTTCTGAATTTATTGGTGTTATTTTTTGTGCTACTTATCTTTGTTTTTTTTTTGTATATGTATGTTGTAATTTGTGTGCTGTAAGTAAGTAATGCAAATAAATTATCTATCTATCTATCTATCTATCTTTAAATGTTGCCAGTCACACTAATTGTAGTGGAATTAAACAAAATAGTTGTAATCAAATACACTTTACTTTTTTATGAATAATATTGTCTTAAATGTTTTTGGATTATAAATAAAGACTATCTACGTGTGTGTAAATATTATAGCTTTTTGTGTCATTGCTTGTTGTCTTTCAATTTACTTCCAAAAGAAGAATGTTTTCAATTCGGTTGCATTTTTTTTACCTCATAACTCCGTTAGTTGTAAACCGATTTAGAAAATTTCTTTTTCATCTGAAAGGATATTCTTGCAGATTAATATCATAGAAATTTTGTCAAAACCGATTCATTAGTTTATTTTTTAAATAAAAATAACTGGTTTTGTTACAACTTAATGAATGAACGAATAAGTATACTTTATTTGCATTATACAATATAGGAAATAAGCAAGACAATTAACAAACACAACGATACAATTGTATAAGTACAGTAAGGCGGTCTTATTGCTATAAACAATCTTAAGTAGGTTTTCTTTTGTGGAACCCAATCTTATGTTAATTGTAACTTCTTAGACTGATAGCTCACTAGCCAAAGCCTTGATAAATTAAAAAAAAAAAAATCAATTTTTCAACATCAGCAACAGTATAGAGGCAACTGTCATTCAAACTTCTTAAAGTTTAATCATCCAGCTACATAAGTTGCAAACAAAGGGTGTCGACACACTACGCAGAACAATTAAAACTTCCCTCATTAATAACGAGAGATTTAGGGCGTCTCCGCAGAGAGCAGACGGTGTCGAGACTCTTATGATGTATGTATGTATGGGATTTGAGTACGCTGTTTTGTTTCGTTTGAATTTTTTTTATAGAAAAACCGTCAATTAAGTAATGAAGTATTTGGAGATTCATTGAGTATACAAAAATAAAATTTAACAAATACATTTAAAATTTCTAAACAAAATGTCTATATTTTATACAAGTAAGTACGTTTTGTTCTGAAAAATAAAAACCAGTTCTTGATTACTTGAATTTAAAATGCAGAATTGTTCATCTACAAATCTGATTTGCAAAGAAAAAAAATTTAACCTTTATAGGTTTCATTCTTTGAAGAGCACTGTGATGGTCCCCCCCTTTGCACCCCTTATAATAACTACCCTCTAAACTAAGCTACAAATGGAAACCTACAAAGCCTAAGAAAAGCCTACGAAGGCTTTACCTAATGAAATCTATGAAAATCTAATGAAACTTACCCTAAAGAATGGCCTAACACCCTCAATATAACCCCATACCTATATTGCCTTATATACCCCAAACACCCTATGAATCATATAACCTTTCAATAAACACATAATATTGAACAGATCTTTAGTAGAACACTTGATCATCTGGCCAGATAAATAAATGTGTGATCGTCTAGTAATGTAGGACCCGTTGTGTGTGTAATAACCAAAAGGTTCTTTAATTGGTATATGATAGGAGTTAAATAATGAAGATGATTGATAAATCTTTAAGGATTAAGAATAATTAATGAATTATACTCATAATTCATGTAACTAGGAAGTTATGTTAATTTAATAGTAAATTACAGAATAACTGTAATAATAAAAAAATGGGGGAGCGGTCGGGCCCCTCACACGCCCGGACCAGTGGAAGACTTTCCAACTATCTATAACTCTTCCTCCTAAAAGGTAGGGAAGGGTATTACTATTTATTAATGCACTCTGATGGTAATAAGGGAATGAGTATTCTCAGTTCCAAACCAAACATAAGTACATTTACTTCAACATTACAGTGGCTCCACCAGCCCCACGATGCTTCCAGTATAAATTGGTGTTTGCCAGAGGCAAACAGATCGGAACTGAAATCCCAGGATCACTCCGACACGAGAGCTTACTCATGGGCGATGACCCTTTCAGTCCTATATGGCGACATAGAGATCACCCACTAACAGTACGAAACTGTTTCCCAGCGTCACCCTGTTACGAGCTTACTCAATGGGGGTTTCCCTTCGGCTCCACAAGAGATCAGACCAAGAAGCGAGATCACCCAGACACCAGAACCTACTTTGATGGGACATAACCCTTCGGCCCTATAATATGACATTAGAGATCACCTGTGAAGACAGTCCGATAGAGATGAAGATTTGTGTGATAGGGGATACCTTCCACACCCTGGAATTGGCCAAGCCATATAATGTTGATAATTGCTATATCATAACATAGCATTGTCAATTTAATATTATTTACTTAATACCAAGAATACTCAAGGTTCAAGTTAAATCTGTTGATTAGGCCGGAGCCTAAGAATGAGTAGTCCAACCCATAGGTCGAGAGCTACTAAAAGTAATGAGTGCTATTGAATGAACTATAAGTCCAGTCAATTATATATAATATTATTGTTGATTAACCACATTGTGAATTAACCAATTATTTATTCAGAGAGATATATCTAAAGGAACTATAAGTCCTTTAAAAGACACTGATTAATCACAAGTTAACAACGTCTCGTGAAATAACCAGTTGGGTTTTCTATAAGTTTGAGGACACTAAGTCCAACAAGCTATTATTGTGTTGAGAGTAATAGAGATCTTTTGTAATATTTGTATAGGTTTGATTAATCACATTGTGAAATAATCAGATTAAATAATTATGTAGCTTTATAGAGAGGACTATAAGTCCTAATTGGTTGTTGTCATAAGTACTGATAAATTACACATTAAAGTGCCAGGTCAATTATTATATATAGGTATATAGGAAGGACATTAAGTCCTATTTGTGTATGTTGTAGTAGTAGAGGCAATATATTGCATAATTATAATGTAAAAGATATATATTAAATATATATTTGTATAGAAAGGACAGTAAGTCCCATACAATTATTGTAGCTGTACTATAGTTATACTATATCTACTTCCTTTTAGTGTCTTAGTAAACCTATTTACTAAGAGGATTTCTCAGATAAACAAGTGTTTTAGTGTTTAAATCATCATGATTAAATCCCTAAGAAATTAGGTCTTTAAATAATTATCATATCATTTAAGTGAAATTTCTCATATAAATAATTCCAATATTTCCCCTACAGTTATTATAAAATAACAGAAAATTATATAAATTTTCTATAGACTTAGATATAGAATCATAACGTGTATAATCTCCTTTTGTTTGACATCTGTCACACTAATGACGTATTGAATGACGTATTGATGTATTGAATTGAATTTTGATTATCTATCACAACTGTCAACGTAACAAATACTAGCAAGTTTGTTTATTTGTATTTGCCCAATATAATTAAACATAAAATCATCATATATCAACCGTAATATACAACTAAATTATCAGTGACATAAATAACCATGGTTTACACTAGAAACAATTAATAGTATCCAGTAATGCTGCATTTTTATATTCATATCAGTAGCCAAGCTTACTTTCAAATTCAAGAATGAACAGAAGATTAGAAGTTTAACATTCTTATTGCAATTGTACCCGCAATAATATATACATACAGTACTAATTATCAAGAACATTCCTCAAATACATGAGTGGTGAAGACTTCCCAATATGCTATCTATCCGATTCCTAACCTCTAATGTAAATTTATTAAAGAAGTGAATAATCAGTGTTAATGTTTGCTTTATTAATATTTAAAGTAATTGTCCTAACTTGATATTAATAGGATAATATCTCCTTGGATACAGTCCGACATAAACATATAACTCAATAATTAAATTTATAAAATACTAATATTATATTTTACTACTTGTATATCTCCATACTATTCCCATAAAATATTCAAAACATGTATATTAAATATAAATCCAGTAAATATTCACTAATATTAACCCTGTCCGAACTTGTCTAGTCAATATAACATGAACAAACAACATACATACAAACCCCATCGCCAGGACAACTTCCTTTCTAAATATGAGCAAAATACATAGCCTCACAAGTGTCATACAGTACCAATTCCATACCGAACCCCACACCTAGTCAAGAGCAACTATAGTCAGAGAATCTTTCAGTACTTTTATTACCATTAGGAAATAAATCCACACCTATAATATCAGCATAATTAAATATTATTAGTAATCAGTAATACACACAGAATTGTTATTATCAGCTTGCTTACTACAACAAAATCAATATTAAAGTTTATAATAAATCAAGACAAAATATCTATTTAAACAACACAGGCCCGCCTACCATAAACACCCCACAGTCACATGAATTTATTTAGTAACACAATTAATAATGTATTAAAAGTATTACATTCACATAATATCACTTGCAACAGTTAAGCTGTCTCTTTGTACATCTGGTGTAAAACAAATCCCCACATGTAGTCATGGATAATCAAATATAGACTAAGAATCATTAATCTGGTCGACCGAGTAATGGTATAAAAACACTTCACCATGAAGCGTTAAGTATGAACAGATATTCCAAACCAACACTGTAATAGTGTAATAAATACAAATATTTCATCATCCTCATCGTCTCAACCATCACCAACCCACGACTGAACACAGGCAATTTCCACCGACTGACACAAGGAACGGCCCCACAATACACATAAAACAGTCACTCCAAACAATGGAGGTAGCCCACACCGCACTTGCATTTACAGGGTCGCCACTCAATAACCTCTCTCTCATCAATGGCTGTTTCCCCAGCAATGAGACCAGACCATAGTCACTTTAGTCTATTATCCTCAATAAATAAATACTTTATAATAACTAGATATGAAACTAGTTAGTATTGTAATAGTTCAATAGTTGATTCAATAAGTATTTTCCAAAACTGGACAATTAGAACATTGAATCAAATTGATAAAGTTGTATCAAACGACCATATAATTGGATTTTGTATATGAGTAGAATAACGTAAGTACGTAAATTATATTGATGTAAATTTTGTTCAAATGTGATTGCATTTAACGATATACGCATTACCTAAAGGTATATGGACTCGACTAAATACGTATTTTAATAGTTGTTGGGAAAAATATTAAGTATAGACTTTGCCTGTGATCACAGTCAAAAATCTAACTACGTAGTAATAAATGGAACAAGCTCACCGGATTCTCCAGTCTTCTATTGATTAATTTCACACACTTAATCGATAGTGATACACTAAGATCTCAAACCCCTTCATCGATCCAGTCCCTCCTAGATCTATATCCCAGTTATTTTTTTTTATTTTATTGCGCAATCCCTAAAACACGACTCTCGCGCCATTTTTTTCTTTCTTTCTTTTCTTTTTTACTGCGCAATTCCTAAAAACCGACCCCCGCGCGCACGCCGATCCGCCGTCCCTCCTCTTTTTTTTTTTTTTTCTCACCTAGTAACGTCATAGATTATGTCACCGAAGGGTAGATATTTCAATAATCGGATTTAGCCTATTATTCGAACTGAACTTTTCTTTAAATTCAATTTAATTATATGTTAACGTATTTTGGTATTTACTATTAAATTGATTATCGAATTTATAAAACTTTAAAGGCTCTCATAAACCTTATTAAACTGTGTTATATGCATCCTTTTTACACCTGATGAGAAAAAGGTAAACTATAATTTGGTTAATATAAAATATAATATATTTTTGTTTAATTTATTTAATTTTCTTGTGACGTCCACTACGCTTTGGAAACACATCAAAGGAGTTTCCCTTCTGTGTCAATATTTCATATATGGTAACGTCTTCTCTGTATACTATTGTGAACCTTGACTTTAAAGTTTGTTTATATTAAATAGCTCAGCTTTCGCAGCGGTCACCCATAGGAACCCCTGTTTCTTTTCTATGTACTTATGGTATTAAACCTATTGTACTATAGGCGAACCGTCACAGCACGAACAGTACATAGTTTTCATTAATTCATTCATTCACAGAATTAGTACGGAACCAAGAAGACAGTAAATTTAACGATTGCTAAATAAATTTCCTGAATCGTTTCTAGAATTAGCGAAGCGTAAAATAGACAAAAAATAAAGAAGAATTAGGAGACTTCTCTATTTGGAATCAAATGAAAAGAGCATAAAAAGAGGAAGCTTTACTAACTAATGTTTATACATAAGTGCAGAGTGTAAATATATTACAAATATATCACAGAGTATAATTGGAGGATTTTAAACTATATGGCATTATTATGAATTTCCCAAAATTTCCGCAGGAACACGACAGTAAGTACCACGTAAACGAAGTCACGGGCAACAGCCAGTTTTCCATTAAGAAGATAGCTGTAAGGTGCTTTAAGAGCGATCGCATCGCTTTTCCGTATTCGAAGTAATATTTATAATGAACTCTGCAAGGTTAATGGATAACTAGGTTACGTCCTGCGGCTACCTTTTGTTGCGACAGCCTTTTCATAACATTTGTCTTCATTTTATTCCTGAATAAAAACTGCGGAGACAGTCTGTTTATTATCCGGACAACAGAAGGAAAATGCGGTATTCCCAGTTCTTGATGATTAAAAGTTTGGTTGGATTTGTTTTAGAAGTTTATAACTAGCTGGATCCGCAACTATATTTGCGTCGACACAAATTTATGTTCACGCTAACAAGGTGTATTTCGGAAAGTAACAACAATCTATTGTATTGGTAAAAATTTCGTAAGCACACTTTATATAATGCAATAACTACCTGTTTGATTTACGTGTAATAAGATCGAAAAAGCTCGATTAGTTTCGGAATCAATTTGTGATCCTTAGTCATGAGTGACTGTGATGCGAGCATGAGCCTGACTGCGTGTCTCGGCCTAGTGATCGCGAGCTGTAGGCGTTTGCGGCTTTGATAGACGGCGTTCGGAACTTTTCAGGAATGTCACTAATTGTCACTAGTACTATATTATTATACTATAATACATACCTAAATATGACACCTGTCTCCCATTACGGTAGTCAGAAGCAATGGAATGCCAAATGCTTCGATTCAAACAGATCTCTTTCGCTTCCTACACATTCAACAATCCTTTAATTTGGCCCTTCTTCTGCATGTCGCCTATTTGGTAACACACATTCATTTGGGCTGCCCCTACCGACACTTCCTTCCACTTTCATATGTGCTTAATATAAATCTAAGATCTAATATCTCTTTCGTAATATTCTTTCATTTATCCTCTCCAAATTACCAAACCAACGCAACATTTCCGTTTTGACTATTATCATTACATCGTCTTTCAGTCCACACTTCTCTCTAATTATACTATTTCTCACTCTTTTAATACTACACATACTTCTCAAAGATTTCATTTCTACAGCAATTATTCTACTTCTTCTGACGCAAGTAAGATTTGCTTCCATACATAAGTATTGGTGTCAGTAGTCCCTGAATTATAGCAAGGTGACAATGTAACTATATCTCCATTTCAGACTGTACCTATCCACAGCTGAATAAAGGCCTTCTGTAGTGTCTACTAAAATGTGTTATTCTCTGATTTTTTCACTCTGATGAAAAGAGTAAATGATGTGTGACCCCACACATTATTTACTCTTTTCATCAGAGATTTTATATCATCATCATCATATCATATCAGTCATTAACTGTCCATTGCTGAACATAAACCTAACCCATAAAGGGGGGTTTCGCCAGTAGTCGTAATTCTTGGCAAACGGGTTGGCAACTGTAGTTAGGCTTTGGTGATGTTTAAAGAGGGACGCTGCTGTTCTTTCGTCGACTATTAAGTAGTCGCCTTTTACGACATCCACGATGAAGATGGAAAGGAAGGTGTGGCCCATTCTATGCCGAAATCCTACTGCAAAATTAGTATTCATGGAGAAAGAACATATGCTATTATCCGAATCAATGACATATGCTATTATCCTGGTCACACAGACGAAGTTGCGAGTACAAGCTACCTCGCAATAATTGAACGAAAATTGTTTAGTCGCTTTCGAAATTCAACGTCAATTCACCTACCTCACGCCACCTTTGAATTTAGTTACTAAAACGAGTAATAGGAATGTTCTATGCCGCAAATGAACCGGTAATGATACTGCCATAAAGTTGCACACTTCGTGCTGTAGTGGGGAAACGGTGAACTGTAATAAACACTTCAATCTGGCAGGCTCGTCTTCTTATGGGCTATTAGGGTTCTGAATGCCGAAACATTAAGAATTATATTCGCATGTGTTTTGTACGTGCGCGATGCGAAACTCGATAAGTGCTACAATGGAATCGTGATGTTGAGGGGCAAATCGTTTGCTTTTGACGCCAGTTGTTAAAGTTTCGTCAACTTCAAACGTCTCTAAGTGGGGTATAGCTGTTTGAGTGTTGGAATGTATGAAAAAAACCGTGTATTGTTTAAGTATATTGCTGACGTTTATCAACCGACTTCGAAAAGGAGGTAATAATAATAATAACGTAGAAGATATACGTACAGATTAGTACTATAGACATTTTTTTTAAATCGATTCATTAGGTATTTCGTTTCGAAATCTTTATGACAATTGAAGTCGGTTTTTTCTTGTTGAACATAATTCTGAATTATGTAAACACTAGTTATTTATTTAACTAGAACTAGAGATCTTTACAGGTTCCCAAAATGCTTAGGATAATACAGTTATAAAAAAAAATGCCATAATACAGTAAACAGCAGAAATTTTTGAGTATCTGTCGATATGGAAACTCAGTAATTGTTAATGGAGCAAAATATGTAGATTGCATAATTAAGATTGTATTTCATAAAAAAACTGATTTCAATTGTGGCAAAGACAATTGTTTTGAATTAAGAACTGAATTACTGAACCGATTTTGATAAAGTTTCTATGGGACCAATCTGTAAGTATATCCCTTCAGATGAAAGAGAATGTTTGAAATTGGTTGAAAAAGGATGATCAAAATGTGTTCAAACTTTATCAGTATTATAGATTAACATTATTGTCATCTCAGCCATTATCTGTTCACTGATGAATATAGGCCTCTCCCATAGACTGTCACAAGGAATGGTCCTGAGAGAATGTTGTAGGTGTTACATTTAAAACCACAAGAATAGTAATAGTACCAGAGGGAGACTTTGTACAAAAGTCGTTTGCTTGTGTACCTCTGTCCCATTCGTGTTTCAACCGTGAAGCAGTTGTTTGCATGGCTGTGTTTCGGTTTAAAGGGTGGGATATGGTGTGAATTTACAGAGTACAGAGGAATAACACCTGAATGCTCAGGAATGGCAACGCATGGGGGGTATCATGGGCGAAACAGTATACTCTGTTATGTCCATGGTACTGCTCATGTCTATAAGTGACGGTTACCACTTTCCATCAGGTGGGCCGTCAGCTTGTTTGCCATTCTAAGTTGTATAAAAAAAAAACAAGGACAATAATGTATATTTTCTGCTCATACCTATAGGTAATTATTTTCCATCAGATAGGCCGTCAGCTTGTTTGTTATTTGCTATTTAAAGCTGCAATAAAAAAAAATTCCAAATAATCATGTAATGAAAAAAATGACAGAAAACTTTAGTTGATCTAAGATACAATTGCACAGACAGAATTGCATGTGTTTTTTTTTAATTTATTTATATCTAATGTTTGTTGTTTTTCATAATGTTGAAGTTTTCAGGTAATTGTTAGTGTCTCAATGTACGTCTTTTTCTTTATAGCTTATTAAGTGAATAAGAAACTAATATGTTCTCTACTTAATCTCCATATAGATAATATCGTCAGTGAACCTCTTCCTTTTCGGAGTCGCTTAAAAATGCAAGGCGTTGATCGTTTGGTGCGATAAGCAAAAATGAAATTGCATCTGCTACTCTTGCACTTCTAATCTGTAGATAGCGGAATAACGCTGCTGAACTATTATATAGTTGTGATGAAAATCACTAACGAAGATATAACGAAGGTTAACACATTTTCAGCATACGCTTGTCGTACTAACTTAGGATCCAATTCTCACCTCAACAGAATGTTATCATCGTATAATAAAGCCGTAAATGTTGACCATGTATCGACGTCTTTGGTAATTCTTTAGTGCAGTTTACTAGGCTTATTAATAATATGGATTGATAATTGGGTCTTCTCTAATATAATTGTTACTTAGTATACATTGACGCTTATCTGTGAGAGCTGTATGCACCTTTAATTGATGTGTTCATATGGCCTTAAGTTTGGTAGTGAGGAGTGAGATGTTTTTGGTCAAGTAAACTTAGAGTTAAGCATTTTTTAAAAGTAGTTTTTCACTTTTTACTTACTAATAACATTGTACATTGTTTGCTTAATTGTTGTGGGCATATTGTTGGTGTGTCTTTTATAAATAAATAAATAAAAAATAATAGCAGATAACTCAAAGCAGTTCTTGTGTCAGTCTACGGTGGATAATGGTAATATTGTTTATTCTATCTCTTGCAGAATTTATTTTCCACCATACTACTACTTATGTAACATTGACGCCCTCTGATGTCAGTTTCTTGTACTAGAATAAAAAGTTTCTAACATGACTTAATGAGCGATATCTTTATGACCCTCTAAAGCACCAAGTGACTATTATTTTTTTAAAGAAAAACAGAAAATCTTTAAATCGAATGTATGCATTTTTTGGACGAAGATATCGTGTAATTTAAAAAATACAAATGAATTTAGAATTTTCTTTTTTTTTTTGAAGTGGAAATATGTTTTGTAGTGGTATTTTAAATTACTGCGACTACAAAGACGTCCATAATACGAGGTCTGTCCGGAAAGTTCGTATAAAAGTGTTCTGGAATGCGTTCCTTATGTCCCTAACAATGCTTCAGTTCTGGTCTGACCGCCGTTGCGAACTGGCTTGTCACGCCATCTGTGAAGTTACCTCTTAACGAAACCCCGTCGGCATGGAGCCCGCTTCCGTTGAAGAGCAGCGCGTCGTAATCAAGTTTCTCTCGAAACTCGGCAAGAATGGCCGTGAAAGCAAAGAGTGGAAGACATCCGGGGAACCACGAACAAAAAAATCAAGAAAATCCCGCTCAAATGTCAAGACAATGTTGATTGTTTTTTTCGATGTTCGGGGGATTGTCCATCAAGAATTCGTCCCTCCAGGCCAGACAGTTGATGGAAAATTCTACGTCGATGTGCTCAGACGCCTCAAAGCTCGTGTGGCACGAGTTCGTCCAGAATTGGCGCGAGAGGGGCGTTGGATTCTTCACCACGACAATGCCCCTGCACACACCTCTCTTGTTGTCCGTGAGTTTTTGAGTAAAAATTCCATTACGGTGACCGAACACCCCCCCCTATTCGCCGGCATTTGGGGGACATAAATGAGATAAAAAAAGCTACGACGGGGCAGCTGAGAAACCTACAACCAGAGGACTTTCAAGGAGCCTTCTCACAGTGGAAACGGCGTTGGCACAAGTGCATTATGTCACAGGGGGAGTACTTTGAAGGGGATAAAATTGATTTACCTGAATAATTGTAAAATAAAATTTTTAAAAAACTTTTATACGTACTTTCCGGACAAACCTCGTATAAAAGGGAATAAATACTTTTTTTAATCTTCTAAAGAAATGTTTAACCTGGGCAGCAGCTGGGTTGAAAAAAATAATTGACATTAGAGATATACTGATTCCATAAAAAGCTGAAAAAGTACCACTGCAAGTGAGGGGAAATTAAAATTAAAAAAAAATTAAAGTCATTTTTAAAATATCATGATAATTGTATCAGATTAATACAACCACAAAATTTTTCATTCCAAATGGCATATTTCCCGGAACCGAACAAGATTTAATAGCAGAAAATATCATTTTTCACCACAGGCAGACTGCTCGTTCTATCCTTTTCATCGAGTTTTACAAGCCATGAATCCGATACGCTATCTCATTGGCAAATTTAGCGTAAACCAGCGTTGGTTTGAGCGGTTTTCGCTTTACATATTTTATATTGGATATCCACGCAATTTTGTGGTTGTGGTCGCATAGTTGATGCGGATATTTTTGGGCCGTAAAAGGCTTTTATAGCTTTAATATTAAAGATAAAGCATCGGTAAAGTAAATAATACTCTTAAAAAAATTTGCGGCTTCTAAAAGGTTAAATCTGAAACACGTCAATAACTGAATGTGAAATGTTTTATAGGAAGGTCGAAGTTCGTTTTTCTTGGCAACAGATTTTTGTTTTGTCCATTCTATTTGTCATTGATATTTTTTTTTGTACACGAAATAATCTTTTGCAACTAACAATACAGGCTTGGGAAAAAAGAATTGTGTTATGTATATAAATCCTAGCAACATACCTCATCAGGTAGAATTCATTCGGTTCTCCCTGGAAACTATCGTGCATAATTCTTGTGGACTTCGTGACTATAGATTAACTGATCTACTTTCATTCTCTTATTGATGCTCCACCAGCAGGCCAACGTAAACCACTTACACACACGTTACCATCCATTTTCACCCATTAAAAAATACAGAATTAAACAATGTAAACAATGATTCAGATTTTTAAATTTCGAATAGGCAGATACCTCATCTTGTAATTAATAATCTTAGGACAGTAATTTCAGTTAACGGCTGATGACCTTTCCTTTAGGAACCCGGCCATCATCATCATCATCCAGATGGCGGTAAAGAAAATTTCCAACCAACTTCCGATAGGAAATAGCACTTACAAAAGAATTTCTTCTTATAGATAAAATGCAAATAACGATGGTAAAAATGGAAAATCTCTCTTATATTGTCCACCATTAACATAATCTGGGCACATAACTAGTCCTCTCACTGTTATCTTTTTAAATGTCTTTGAAAAGATGAAAGTTCTAATAAGTTATTAATAATAGCAATATTAATAATTATTTTTGCAATTAATACGGTCTACACCCATCTTTCATTTCTTCATCAATATTTATTTTATCATCAAGTTTCTGTTTTCTTTTGTGAAATAAAATAAATGATTGAGAGTCATAATCAGTGACATTACCGCGAATCAATCCCCAGACCATCGCTTAACGACGGCCCTAATGACAGGATAACGACAAATAATCCCAGCGATCATCGTTGATATCTCATAAATTATTCATTCAACAATTAATATCGGTTATTTGGAATGTAGAAAGAGTTGAAGCCAGGTGCCTCGGATGGTTCTCGAGGAATTTAATTACAAAACTTGCGGTATCTTGGAAATATCGCTTAAAATAAACGGACTTGATATTATAAAACTTTTAATGTAACAGCTGTAAAAAAAAATAGTTTTAATGATAACTACTGAAAGATGTAAAATTATATTAAATCGTAATTAATTCTTACTAATATTAAAAACGTAAAAGTTTGTTTGTTTTTTTTAAAGAGCCGTACTAAATAGGATAGAGAAGGATATAGGCTGCTTTTTATCTAGGTCAATAAATCTATCCCGATCACATGGATGAAGTCACGGGTAAAAGCTAGTATGTATATAAAACATTGGGATTAAGAACAATTTCCTTTCCTACATCAATTAAATTATTATTATTCATTTGTATGACAATTTAATATTTATTAAATTACAAATGAAATTTTTGAAGTCGTTTAAAAAATTGTAGCACTTGTTTCGGCCACGCGTGATATGAATTTCCACTTTTGCAAGTTTTGCATTTTTTTTCTCATGCAACAATTTCATTTCTTTTCGATTGCTTAAGAAATAAAAAAATTACATCGAGCGGTCGAATCCAGAAGCTTCTCGTTCTTTTTTTTTGAAGTCGCTTATAAAGTTGTGTTCTTTATTCCGATCACGCGCGATATTTCCACTCGCGTATTTTCCATTTTCTTTATTCCTCCGACCATTTTACGATTCGATTAAAAAAAAGCTAACAGAATTGGCAATAGTATATAAATATATAATATACACACATACAAATTAATATAATTGAATTAAAAATCTTCTTTTTGAAATTGTCACGCGCATTATATTTACTCGTGAATTTTTATTCTATTTATTCTACCATACACTTATACTAATAGAATAGGGAATGTAATATAGGTATGTATATATATCATCATACCAGCCGTTAATTTTCAACTGCTTAATAGGTTTCTCCTATAATGGGAGATTTTGACAGTAGTGGCCACGCTTAGCAGGCGCGTTGGCAATCGCAGTTAGGCTTTTAGTGTCGTTTGAAGAGGGACGCTACTACCCATCCCTCAACAATTAAGTTATTTAGTCTAGACTAGACTAAATAACTTGTAGACCCTAGACTATTTAGTCTTAATCAAATTAAATACATCATCCTTTCTCGTACAGTCGTCGCGGTCACGCGCGATATTTACACTCGTGTATTTTTTGTTTTATTTATTCGCTCGACCATTTCATTTCTACGGGCGAAATAGGTTTTTTTTAGAACTACACCCCTAAAAAAGTGATGCATCAAGCGGGAGTTATGAATATAATAAAGTTTTCGGCGGTCCTGTTTTTATTGGGTTTAACGTTGCGTTTTTAGTGTCAAAGTAATGAAATTTTACGTGTTTAAAAAGTTGATGCAATTCGCTCTGTAGGTTATGTAATAAAAATTATGAATATGTCATACAATTTCTAGGAATACCATGTAATTATGATTGTCGATTAGTATTTTAAATTATGTTTATATTATCTATCTATTTCAGCTCGAGTCCACCCATTGTAGCCTTTACTTGACTCCGCCAAATGATTCGATCTTTCTCCATGCTCATGCTCAACGCACAACGGCCCAAATGAGAGGCTAAGTGCGGAAAACAGAGTCTTTCTTACATTACATTCTCCATGCTCATCTAGATCTTACCCGCTGTTCTTGTTATATTGTCTACTCAACGCATAAATTGTCTCCCCACTTTCCTCCGGCCAATGCTCACTTAGGCAGTCTGCACGAACTGCATGCTTCACCAGAAGAAGGCTTTGTACAAAACTCGCTTGCGTGGGTACCTCTGTCTTATTCGTGTTTCAACCGTAAAGCAGTTGTGTTTGCATGGCTGTGGCATTTGAAGGGTGGGATATAGTGTGAATTTACAGGGTTCAGATGAATAACACCTGAGTCCTCAGGAATGGCAATGCATGCGGGGTATCATGGGCGAAACAGTATATTCTGTTATGTCTATGGTACTGCTCATGTCTATAGGCAACAGTTACCACTTTCCATCAGTTGGGCCGTCAGCTTGTTTGCCATTCTAAGTTATATAAAAAAAAGGTGCTCCATAGTTTATCCCAGAGACAATGAATTGTTCATAAAAACATATTGTATACGACTATCTACTCATCATCATCATCATTATATCAGCCATTAACTGTTCACTCCTGTACATAGGCCTTTATATAAGAAACGAGTCATTCTTAAAACTTAAAAAAACATAAAATCCAGCTTGCTTAAGAATAAAATGTTAGTAGGACAATGACAGTATTACATTTATCTGAGTTCTTTAAAAAGGGTTTATTAAGGTATCTTCACGATCGGCAACGCGCACGTGATACTTCTAGTAATAGTAATAAATTTATTTGCATTAAATAGGGTAAGTATCGGTGGTCTTATATTACATAAAGTCTCGTGCCTATTTAGCCATTACAGTATAGCATGCAAATGTCCCATTTTGATAGGAACTGATTAATTTATGCATCGACAACTATTGCAGGTGTCCATAGGCTGCAGTAATCGTTTACTATCAGATGGGCTGTATGCATGTTCACGAGTACCTCCTTTGTATTATTAAAAAAAATCTCTGACTGTAGTTTTATCAAAAATCTTTTAAAATTGTTTAAAAATAATAGGTAAACGTTGAGTTACTTGCATGTTTTTTTTTTCTTATTAAATGAAAATGGAATGGTAACTCCGCTTTACTATTGTACCTATACGCTGGTGGGGTATCAGCAGGGATAAAAGATGAATAGGAAGTTATGCAAAAGTCATGTCAGTTCGCTCATCGTGACGAATTCAGCAGGAATTATCAGATTCCCAGAGAGAACCGCGTGGAGGTTGACTTGACACGTTTATATTCTGTACATTATTATGTATAGAAAAAAAAATAGCCTTTTCCTTAGAGAAAACCGAATACTTCAATATAAAAAAAACCGGCAATTTAAAAGCACTTTCGTTTTTTACGTAACACGGGTGGCAAGAATCGGTGAGCGAAAAACCGTGCGTCCCACTACTGCCCGTTCGCGCCAAGTTTTCGCAACAAAAAATATCCCGCCAAAGGGTAAACTAAACGCGTGAAATATATCTTTACTCATGAACAAATTCACCTAATATCACTTGCCTAGAACATATCAGTCTTCGCACCCAGTATGCGTCCCCCATTAAAACTTTTACCGCATCATTTCGGTAAAGTTACGTTGTATCCAACATGTAGGTGTTGTTAGGACAAAAAACGCCCACATTCACGTCACATTGCGTTAATTTAACTTTTGGACTCTCATTATACTGCGTATGAATTGTAGCTGGGACTGATTTGATACAATGTGATTTGTTCCTTCCATTAGTTATTACGGGATTAAAATCTATATAAGTACTACCTTTTACCTATAACTTCGTATGACGTATGTCGATTCATCATAACAGCCTTTAAGCCACTGCTGAACATATACCTTCCCGTTAGGAGATTTTGCCAGTAGTTGCCAGGCTTGGCAGGCGGATTGGCAACTGCAGTTTGGCTTTAAAGATATTTTAAGTGGGACGCTGCAGTCCTTACCGTTACATTATGACATAATTATAACATAATAATATACTTACTATATAATATATTATTATAGGGGGAATTGTTAGCAATTGGTTTTAACAGCCCCATTGCTAGCAACATACCCTACCAGGGCCAATTCCATGCGGGTTCTCCTGGAAACCTTTATGGTTAATTCTTATTCAATTCTTCATCATGGGCCAACTGATCTGCTTTCATTCTTACCTGTCATCTATCACTGGTGGCTCGCCAGTGAATACCAATAGCGTAGGCAGGGTTATCATTCCATTTCCATCCATGAAAAAAATGCTATTATATATATACTATATTAGCTCAGGTGTTATCCGACTGGGCTGTCATTGTTCCACGCATTTATATACTACAGGATTGTACAAAATATTTTTTTTTTTTAAATAAAAAAATATATTTTTAAAAATACGTAACAATATACAGCCCCATAATTCACTTCGGGATACCGAAAAAAAAGCCGACGCGCTCACAGAATTCACAGTGGCCATATTAAATTGGCCAGTAAAAGCGGATTGCCTTTGGTTTATTAGTGCACTAATTTGATTTTATGTCCAACCGTTGCGGTCTCCCGGAGCCGTGACTGGAAAAGTAAACAAATGAAGCACTTCCATTTAGTGGGGGCTTGTACAACTTCGTCCAGTTGGTTGTTGGTCGACTAACTTTAAGAATAATTAAGGGTCAGTAACCCAAGTCGGACTAGTTTAGGCAATCTTTTGTACAGAATAATAATAAACACCATTGGAGATTTCGCACAGCGCCATCTAGTAACAAGTTATGGGTAATTTAATGGGATATTTTAAATAATGTAGAATATAATGGCATATGGAAGATATGGAATATTTAAAATTATGGGACAATTAATGGATATATATATATAAATATAATACAAGTACATGTACATACTGATGATTAATTCTGCTAACTGACAAGAATGAACCTATCCTGTTTCATAAATATCATCCATTCCGAGCACCGTTTATTATCATATTCTGTACAATAACCGGTGCTCTCCGTTTCTATTTAAAAATTAACAGAAAAAGTATTTTAATATATATTAAAAAAAAAAAAAAACTAGTGTCCTGTAACAATATAGAGAATATATAATATACAACTATTACAGATAGAAAACATTCAGATCAATACAAAACAAACATAGGTATTTATGAATACAAATATTTTTGGTGTACGAAGATTAAAATTGCGAGCATCGAAAGACGTTGCGGTATATTAAAATATGGGACCAAGGAGTTTGACAATTTATTTACTAATAATCTTATAACTTACTATACGTTATTGATTTTTTATACAACTATATTGGCAAACAAGATTGCAGCTCATCTGATAGTAAACGGTGTTACCGTAGTCTATGGACGCTTACAATAGTCACGTGCGCGTTGCTCACCCTTAAGAAACCTTAAACTCATTAATATAAGATTATAAATTAAAGAATATTTTAACACGACTGCTAAAAACAAAGTGCAATATTTTTGAGTTTAATGCGTATATTGTGTGTAAGTTTCGTTATTCTATCATAACTTCCAAATGCCTGATTAGAGTTAGACGTGTGGGATATTGTTAGAATTAAAATAAGTTTCCATGTGACCTTGTTACTTTTAGAATAGAGCAAATTACACTTGTTTTAATTTAGGATCAACAACGTGCATAGGGCACCGGTTTACTGCCATATCAATAGACCATGGTAACTGTTTATCATCAGACGAGCTGTATGCTTGTTTGCTACCTTTGAGTGAGTGATGAGAATTGGTCACCTGGTGAGAATTGTTTGCCAACCGTTTACATAAGAAGAAAAAGTTCTAAAAAAATACTTTTTTTTTAATATATTTTTATTGTGATTCTAAAACGTGATCGCTGTGTAGGAACCCGAATTGAAATTCTATTGTTGTAACCACGATGTATATTTGACAAAGGTTTTATCATCCAAACAAACCGAGAGCAAAAAAGAAAAGACTTGAAATTCCGGCGTATTATGCAAATCCAGAAAGCGGTTACAGGTTTGTTGTACTGATTGGTCGGTGTCGATTAACAAGATTATCCAATACTGTGTATGAAGCTGTCACACAAATGTATCAGACAAGAGTAACAGCTCTATATATGTATGACAGGCTTTCGAATTTACAAAACTACTTCATTTCGTGTAAAAGTAACTCTTCCTGGTGTTTAGAATTTCTATGCCGTCTTTTTACTTTTAACAGATAGCCAGAGCTGTAAGATATTTATACCCAAAACCCGGGGATAGTTGCCCTTGGAAAAGAATCCAAGCCAAAAACTTTAGCTCCGAGACCCTTACCAGTGTTTCCCTGGGGCATAACGAACATCAAGTTCTTTACAAAGTCTTCTGAGATGACTTACCGATGAGGGCTTTAAGTGCCCTCTGAAGCATAAAGCAAATGATAAAAACTTTAAAAAGACCCAAACATGAATTAAAAATTCATAGAACTGTTGTTAATTTGACCTTGAGACCCCTTATTGCAGTCGAGATTTGTTGGACTCTCTTACTAGTTTTTGCCACAGTTTTCTGTTAAATATTTAGTATTACTAGTATGTATTATAGTACTAGCTATTACTTGCGGCTTTACGGTATTTTCTGTTTCCATTGAAATTTCGGGAAATCCTTTCAGACCCTTTTCACCTTTTCTCATATACTAGATATCCACTACTATAGCAGCGTGGAAATATCGGATGCTCAAAAGACTTGCCTCCTGACATGTTTAATTCTAATATGTACGGCGAACTGTAGGCATGTCGAATGTTATGTTCACTATGACGATAATAACTGACAAATACATAGACTTGAAAAATATTGCATTTAATCTAATTCTTTTTTTTTATACAACTTAGAATGGCAAACAAGCTGACGGCCCACCTGATCGAGAGTGGTAACCGTCGCCTATAGACATGAGCAGTACCATCGACATAACAGAGTATACTGTTTCGCCCATGATACCCCCCATGCGTTGCCATTCTTCAGGACTCAAGTGTTATTCCTCTGTACCCAGTAAATTTACGCCATATCCCACCCTTCAAACCGAAACACAGCATGCAAACACAACTGCTTCACGGTTGAAACACGAATGGGACAGAGATACCCAAGCAATCGACTTTTGTACAAAGTCTCCCTCTGGTTCATTAGCACTTTGTAAAATTATAATTTTTATTCATAGTTATATCACCAGTGATAAATCACAAAAAGTGATTTTCGCTTGCAATGAATGAATGTCACATTCACTACTATTGAAGGTAAAAAAGTTATGTTTTTATAAGAGTAAGCAGATAAATGCTTATACGCAGTGTTACCTCCATTCGCTCGCTCTGTACGGTCCAAAATTGACCTTCTAATATAATTTTACCCAACCTCGCCAAGCTTAACATCTACTAGCAAAACCCTTAATAGAGGGAGGCCTAAGTTCAATAGTAGACAATTAATGATTATATTATCATTATATGCAATATATATATATTTTTTATGGCTGAAAATGGTACGGTAACGCCGCCTGCGCTAACGGAGTACGCTGACGGAGCACCAGTGAAGGGTGATAGATGAGAATGAAAACAGGCCAGTTAGCCCATCATGATGAATTCATTAGGAATTAACCATGGTGGTTTCCAGGGAGAACCGCGAGGAGGTCGACCTGGTTGGGTATATTGCTAGCAATGGGATTTTCAGTCTCTATTACTAACAATCCCTTTCCCCCCTATGCAATATATTTGGCAATACCACAATTTGACGAATCTAAATATTCAGAGATCAACAAGAAAGGGTAATATACTGTGATACCTAATGTTAAGGTCAATCGCATTGTAATCCGAAGTAAAATGCCAACAGAATGAATTATAGCTGGCGAACCTTCATGGGTCGCCTCCATGGGGTCGCGTTGACGGAGACTGTCGCTATTAGGGTCCGTCGTGACAGCTTACATTATCGAAAATAAAGGTGGAATGAATTTCTGAATTCCATACAAAAGTCGGTAGAAAAGCCGACCGCCACATAAAGAATGTTTTCCGTATATATTTATATATATCTATACCTATATACATAAATCCGTCATCTTATTAAAGTACCTATATACGTCCGTATATACATTTATATATATATATGTATATAGATTAATTCTACAATCCGTTCTCAGAATCGTTCTTCGTTGGAGTCTTCATGGAAAACCTATGAAATGTTTGCAAATATATAGAAGTTATGTTTTCGTTTAACACTAGTTGTACCGTATAACTTGACTCGTGGTGTATTTAAACTTATTTTAATAATATGTGTAAATATTCGACCGTTGAATTATTATTTATTTTGTTTTATTTTTATTTATTTATTTTACATACTTGGTTAAAGCAACAACGATTCCTGCACTAAGTTCAAGATTTGTATCGCAGGAATCTTGTATAATTATATACACCAGAGGGAGACTTTGTACAAAAGTCGTTTGGTTGGGTACCTCTATCTCAATCGTGTTTCAACCGTAAAGCAGTTGTGTTGCATGGCTGTGTTTCGGTTTGAAGGGTGGGATATGGCGTGAATTTACTGGGTACAGAGGAATAACACCTGAGTCCTCAGGAATGGCAACGCATGGGGGGTATCATAGGTGAAACAGCAATACAACATATAAAATATAAAACAAAGAATTTCACAGATACACTAAAGGGTAATAAAGTCATATCATTGTTAAAAATTAAAGTCATATGGTTAAAAATTCGTCTTCAAACTTTGAGATATTTTGGATATGATATTAGTATGTAAACATAATAATGCAATTCCTATACATATATGTAATATCAAAATCATAACATAGCAAGTTACTATAACATTTCGTCCTATCCATATCCAAAATATATAGGGAAAAAACATATATAAACCCTATCTGACCAGCACGGTACATTAATTATTACTTAATTATTATAATTATTGTTTAATTCTGAGGTTTTTTTTTATACAACTTAGAATGACAAACAAGCTGACGGCTCACTTGATGGAAAGTGATAACCGTCGCCTATGGACATAAACAGTACCATGGACATAACAGACTATACTGTTTCGGTACATCAACAAAATATAAACAAAACTTTTAACAATAAAATACAACAACTGCATTATAAATTTACAATTAAATTATAGTTGTACTCAACATTCACAGAGATCAAATAGAATAGGTTGATTTTTAATAAAAAAAAGAACGATAAGAACTACATACAAAATAATGATCAAAAACAAAACTACCAAATATGTAAACCAATATCTTTCTACAACAGAGAAGAAGTCGTACCCAGAAGTAGGATCATCATCATCATCATCATCATATCAGGCAATATCTGTCCACTGTTGAACTTAGGCCTCCCCATAGAACATGAGGAACAGTCCTGTGCCACCTGCATCCACTGACTTCCTGATGAATTTAAGATCATCACTCCGTAGTGGAATACTAATAAGACACCCAAATGGTATTACAAAATTGGTTTATATTCCATTTGTTACATCAAAACACCAGAGGGTCTACCATGAAATGTGTTCTGAAATTTCGGAGCCAAACGAAACACAAATTTGATGTTAAAATTAAATAATACATGCTATTTGGAAATATTAAAAATGTTAAAATATTGTTCTTTTGGACTTTAACGATAGAATGTATGACGAACGAAATATTAAACTTCATTTATTGGTCCGATTTTGGTATAAACAAAAACACGAAATTGAGTCCGAAACTTCGGAATTTCATTTCATGGTAGACCCGTTGACCATCTCCACAAGTCTAGATTTAACGTTTGAATATTCAAAATTATTCTGTTAGCATGCCCTGCGTTTTAATACGGGGGTATCCCTTGCTTAGTATTCACAGCTGTATATTCTTAACATAGCCGAGTCTATTTGAAAGGAGTACATTTACAACTTTAAAAAGGATTATGCGGGATTCCAGCGCCTTAGGCGTGCGGGTGTAAACGTATTGTACGTGGGTTGTTGCACGAATTACTATAATCTCATAGACTCCTATTTGCTTTCGTCTATCAAGTTTTTCCTATCGAGGGATGCAAAATACATATTGCATTTGTATATTCAACAAATTTGCCTGGAAATTTTTGAAATTAAAGAACCGATACGACATCGCTACCTTCAAGAAAAGAAAAAGCAATTTTAAAAGACTGGCAATACATTTGCGATTCCTCTGGTGTTACGGTGTTCATGGGCGGGGATAGTTACTTACCACTAGGTGAGACGCATGCTCGTTTGCTTCTTGTGTTATAAAGTCATTATTATGACACAGACGAAGAACATTTTATCCGCCAACCGAATGTCCTTTTATATTTACCTTACATATATATAGATAGCACGGCTTTAGTTCCAACGAGAGACAATCCTCGATGAAACTATTGGCTCAGCCATTATAAAACTTTAACCTTGCGCGAATAGTATTATGTAAGTACCTAATATAATATCTCTTTATAGACAAAGATCATCGACGACATTCGTGACATAGTGGTGGGCATATTACTTTACACAAATGAGGTTCCAAGTTCGATTTCCAGTCGAGTCAAATTAGAGAAGGAATTTTTTAGAATTGAATCGGATCTGGGTGTTTTGGGTTGAGCCCCTAGACGTTCTACTAGTGGGGCGCTTGTTTTAATATACAAAAAAAACTTTTTTCCAGACACCAAAGTAATTTATTTAATATTTTTATAGAGTTAACAGTACATTTTTAACTAATTTGAAGGTCCACTTGACTCGGGACGCGCGAGACTCTAGGTTCAGGGTTTTATTGAACCTGGATAATAAATACAACTAGTTAATTTTACTGGCCAGACCGGTGAGCAGTAATTTGGCTAGCTAAATTACGACTGACTGATTTAGAGTTTGTATGCTTTTATATAGGCATAATACTGCTGATTTAAATGGAAATAAATGATATTGCTATTCAGCAATAATATATCTACATACTAGGGTTGTAACAGTTCGTTGTCTGATTCCTCCTAACACTGGCTATCCTAGTTTAAGGCATAGGTGATCGGTGTGGTTGTAAAGCATTTATTATTATTTTACGTAAGATTCTCATATTCTCGGAGAAATGTAGGAATATTGACAACGGCAAAAGTCTACAAATGCATCTGACTTATCCCGTTAGGAAATATAGTTGTGAGCGTACTTTTTCTATTATATTCCTTGTGATCAAATCAAGTGATTTTGAGGAGATTATTAATAATTCCCTTCATAACTATTATGGGGAATCTTTGTACAAAAGTTGTCTGGTTGTGTACGTGTCTCTATCGTGAAGCAGTTATGCTTTGGTTTGAAAGATACGAGTATGTGGGCATCACAATGTATTAGCTGATGTCTATGGTATTATTTATGTCTATTGGTGATGGTTACTACTTCATCACGTGGGCCTTCATCTTCTTTGCCTTTCTAAGTATAATAAAAAACCCAAGTCGAATCACAATATCGTGTGAACAAAAAATATCTCAGTAGGATATTAATGATATTCAAAAATATTTTTATTTTCGTCGCATAAAGTTTATCTGACTCTATGAATATTTACGACACTGGCTGTATTTTAAATGTTAATTATTGTTTGGCTCCAGACTTACGAGAGTTTTAAGCATTTGAGTTAGTAAATGGGAAAAACTACAGCATTTCGCGCTGTCCTTAATTAATTTTTGATTAACCTTTGCTTCATTATCGTTTTAGCAATTAACAATCGCATTATTGACCCATTGATAGATTGCCACAAGAGAAACGCGGATAAATTATTCGAATACAGATAAAACAACTATTATTATTAATATTTCTGTTATTTTTAAATTTTCCAGTATTTCTTAGATAGTTGAAGAAATCGATAACAAAGCAAATTAATCTAAGGGCCAGCAACAGACACGCTTTCTGCTATGTCATATTTCAATATGCTAGGTAAATTGTGGGCATATTGAGTTCAACGTTCATTGACATCGTCATGTCAGCCATCATCCGTTTACTGCTGAACATATGTCTCCCCTGTATACTGCCCTAAAAACGGTTTTGATTCAACTGCATTCACTGACTTCTTGGAATACATTTAAGGTCGTTACTCCATCTAGTTTTATTTCACGTTCAAAGTTTTACATTCACATTTATTTATTTACAGCAACAGTCAGATAATGTCTCTGTTTACTTTTAAAGATTATAGACGTGGCTATATTTATTTATTAATTTCATTCATTTATTTATGACATAGCCTCAGAACCCTTAACGTTTCCACTCCATCATTCCGTTCAGCATTTATAGAGCATAATTTAACAAACATTGTAGAAATTGTACGGGTAACAAACGAGCTTTTCTTAGATCATTAGGCACCTAATTTAATTGTGCCACGGCTATCTACGCCGTGAGTGCGTCGTGGGTAGAATCTCATTAATTTTGCACCGAATTAAATTACGAAGTAGAGGGTCAGTCTAAATGTGCGTAATATAATAAACATGGAACGAGATGGTGTTCTAAATACGGCACTATATCCTTGATATTATTTGAACAGTTCGGAAAGGCGATGTTTCCGTTCGGGCCCAGTGCTTGTACAGTATCTAGAAGTGTAAAAGCAAGTCACAAGAACTATTTGAAAAAAAATCATCATAATATCCTGTTTTAACTGTCCGCTGCTAAATATAAGCCTCCCCTATGGAGGGTTTTATCAGTAGTTGCCATGCTTGGCAGGCGGATGGCAACCGCAGTTAGGCTTTGGAGATGTTTTAAGAAGGACGCTGCTGCCCAATCCTTGCCATCCCTTAGTCGCCTCTTACAACACCCATGGGAAAGAAAGGAGTGGTCTATTCTATGTCGGGACCACACAAAAATATCGTCATATAAAGATATCAGAAAAATATAAAACATTAATTAACTAAATAGTCTATGTGTACAAATATATTTTGGAATATTTATTTACATACAGCACGTTCTATACGTTTAAAAACAGAAAACTCTACACTGAAACTAATTAATTTTTTCTAGCTAGATTTTCAAATTTGTATACTTGTTTATTGTAAAGAAATTATAAAATATTAAATTAAGTTTGTTTCTTTTAGATTATATAATAATATAAAATAATCATAATCAGAAATTAGGATAAGTGAACTTATCCTGAAATATCTCTATTATTTAAATTTAAATTCGAATTGTAGACAGATAGATAGATAATTTATTTGCATTACTTACAGCACACAAATTACAATACAAACATACACATAATACACAGTAAAAGAGATAAAAGTATGAAAATAAAAAAAGCAACAAAAAAAAAAAAACAAAATACATAATATATAAATCAACAATTTCTTTTTTTTTCCTTCATGCGTGTGCCATAGTAATACAAAATGGTCACAATTCAGTTTATTGCTTTGCCCTAAAAAGAGCAAAGCACTGATATTCTATTGTACTGGATAACTATCGTATATGGAGTAATATTCTTGGCAAAAACTTATGTTCTGTCAGTGTTATTATTCTTAAAGTTTTAACAGGTGTAGATGTAATGGTAATCATGCTTGTTCTATTGTTATACGCTGGTGGAGCGCCAGTGTGAGATGATAGGTGAAGATGATGAGGATAGGTGAAGATGGTGAGGATAGATGAAGATGATGAGGATAGGTGAAGATGGTGAGGATAGATGAAGATGATGAGGATAGGTGAAGTAAGATCAATCCAGCGTGACGAATTCAATAACAGTTAACCATGATGGTTAATTCTTCTAGAAGAAACGTGAATCTGTTAGGATATATCACCATTAATGGGGCTGTGAAACTCATTACATACTAACAATCACTTGAGGTTTTATTGGGTGATAATGGAACGATAATCCCGCCTACGCTGTCCGTATACGTTGGCGGGATTCTTGAGGGTTAGAGTCACGTGTTGTGTCTGAATTATCGATAGGTAACTAGTACTACTGTTTTTTTAATGAATAAAGGAATGGTAACCCCGCTTGCGCTATCGGTATACGCTGGCGTACACCAGTGAGGGATGATAGATGAGCATAAAAGCAGGCCAGTTAGCCCATCGTGACGAATGTGACAAGCATTAATCACAATGGTTTCCAGGAGGAACCGTGTGGAGGTCGACCTGGCAGTGTTTGTTAGCAATGCAGGCGTTAGTCCCCATTACTAACAATCCCTTTCCCCCCGCTAGTACTACTATTAAGGATATAGTATCTCTTTACCTTTATCAGGTGGGATGATAGAATTGTTGGTAATTGGACCTAATCCTCATCGCTAGCAGGATATATTACTAGCTTTAAGGTAGTAATGGGGTAGCCAGGTCGACCTCCACGCGGTTCTCCCTCATTGTTAATTCCTGGTGAGTTCGTGGGCCTGGAACTCGCCAACGTATATTATTTTTTATACTATTCCATTTTCATTTATAAAAAAAAAACCTCTTATTGGGAAAAATCCAGAAGAGGAAGATATTAGCCATAATATTACTGCACAGACCAGGCGACATGATATGAGGTTTTACTTCCAAATTTTTTCTTTTGTACCAGTGTACTTTTCCCCTAGTTGCCGTCTGCAACAGTTTAGAGTTTATTTATTTATTTATAAAAGACACACCAACAATATGCTCACAACAAATAAGCAGACAATGTACAATGTTATAAGTAAGTAAAAACTGAAAAATTACTATTAAAAAATGCTTAAATCTAAGTTTACTTGAACAAAAACATCTCACTCCTCCCTACCAAGCTTAAGGCCATATGGACACATCAATTAAAGGTGTAAAACAGCTTTCACAGATAAGCACGAATGTATACTAAGTAACAATTATACAATTAGAGATGACCTAATTACCAATCCATATTATTAATAAGCCTAGTAAACTGCACGAAAGTTGTGTCGGAGTATTGATACATAGCCGAGAAAAAACAATCCTGAAGATTAAAATAAAAATTTAAGAAATCGTTATAAACAATTTGTTTTCAACTTTTACACATTGTTAAATCGCGAATTTAATGATTTCTAACTTTTTAACATAAACTTATGCAAAATTTATTCCATTTGTTTAATATTAAAACTTTATACTCGGCGATGGCTAAGTAGTGCACTCTAGAGTTTAAGTATTTAAATACACTCATTGAGTGCTCACACGCGGAACCTCTATTCGATTTGAGGACCCCACACCCTTGCAGTCTCTTTGTAAATAAATTAGGCTAGAAATAAAAATTAAATGGAAACTGGGTTTATAGAGGAACTAAATTTGTACGTACCTATAAAAACTACACTACAGCTAATCTTATCGTCACTAATGAATTAGCTTATATAAATCATAATAATCCTTTTACAAATAGATCCGTTACTCTTTGTGAATGTGTTTCATCTGGTGAGTTTATAATAAATTATAGATGATCCAGTTTACTTAGGACGCTTGTATAAAATCGGAATTAATAACACAAACAATCAGAGCTAATTAGAAATATCCATTTATTTGAACGAGTAATATAATGTTAATTAAGATCATGTTCTTTAGAAAAAAAACTTTTTTTTTTAATAAATATTTCTGAAAGATAAATTTTTAAGTATATATTTTCAGATAAAAAAAAAGGATTTTTCAAATCAGTTTACAACTGACATAGTTGTGAGGTAACAAAGATAAAAAACACACAATTAAATTGAGAGTCCCCTTCTTTTTGAAGTCGATTGAAACTAAATAATTTCGTACATACTATATATTATACTGTGTACTAGTAGCCTAATCCAAAATATTAAATCCTATTTTTTTTTACAGAAACCAGGCAGCCACATGAAAAAATTTAACTATATATATAAATACATTAAAATTTGTAGCTGACTGTATCCTAAATTAGATCTAAAATCAAAATCTCAAGAATCCAGGCCACCATTTGGAACATACATACATAGATAGATAGATAATTTATTTGCATTATTTACAGCACACAAATTATAACATAGATATCTAAAAAAAGCGAGATAGCATAAATGATAAAAAAAAAAAATACATAAAACTAAATACAATTTTCGTTTGTGCATGTGCCATAGCAATACAAAATGACCACAACTCAGTTTATTGCTTCGCCCTCAAAAGAGCAAAGCACTGATATTCTGTTGCGGCCAAAGGGAATAGGGTAACGATAAAATAATACATGACACACACATATACAGTTTGCATTAAGTAAGGCTAAAACTTAAATTAAAGAAAACAGGCGTGTATTTGTATGAGTGCATGCGTGCGTGCGTGAGTGCGTGCGTGCGTGCATGTTTTGTATATTGTAGTAAACAAGTGCATATTGTTATTAATTACTGTTAGTCTATTTATATACTCTGTAAATAACAGAAGTACAATTTAGAGTGTGCTTTGTACTTACTTTACACTAGTAAAATCACAATAAAAAAAACTTAATGATTTAAAAGTGTAAACAATTGCATAGATAAAGTTTATTGAAGTGTAGGTTTGAGTTTTACTTAACATTATGTTTCTTTTCACAATTCCCTTTCCTTATTCACAATTGCTTACTAGCATTTTACCACTATGTGACCCATTCGTTCGTATATCGGGAGGTATTCACACGACATAAACTACCTATACACGACCGGCGTCACTTGACCTCCCAGAGTGAATCGAAATGCTCTGTCAAGTATCCATTTCGTATGTGACAAGAAGAGGTGGGTAGGTCTTGATATATTGGTGACACATTTGCAGCTTTTAGAAAAAAGTACGGAGACGACCCACTTTTCTCGGGCGTTTTAGGGGCACCCCCGATATTAGTAATGCTAAGAAAGCCCTTAGAAAACGCGAATATTATTCTTACGAAAATGTCGATATGAACCTTGCTTTTGGATATTGGCCAAATGTATTCGCATATTGTAAATGTTTGATATTTATATTGAAAATAGAATGTATACATATGTTATGGGAATAACATTAAGATGATATATATGTTTTCATGCATTTTTATAAAGGGATAAAATTGGCGTATTCTCTGTTTGAGTTGTTCGGCTTGCCATTCGAAATAAGTCGTTCAACTCAGACGCCTATTAACTCGGAAATCCTTTGTTGGAACGACTCGACTAGCTATACAATCGTTTCTTTTATTTCATTTTATTTCGTTACGAATTATATGAAATGAACTGGAACTTAATTTGTGGAAATCATTTTGTGATAAGTACGTTTCGTTATTAAATTTCTATAATGAAATTAGATACTAATAATTCTAAATAAATTACAGATTTTTTTTATTTATTTTTTACAACACAGGGGGCAAACGAACATGCGGCTCACCTGATGGTAAGTGAGTACCTTTGTGTTATATATGTATCATTGTATGTATGTATCATCATTATCATATAAGCAGTTAACTCTCCACAGCTGAACATAACCCTTCACCTTGCGGCGTTTTGCTAGTAATTGCCACGTTTGGTAGGCGGATTGGCAACCGTAGTTAGGATTTGATGTACAGATATACTATACAAAATCAATTTTCAACGTCAAAAGCTTGAATTGATACTAATTAGATTATTTTAAATTACGTTTTTTTTTTATAAAATAGAGGTATGCAAGATAATTAACGCCGCCTATAGGCTATCCGCTTATATATATCATATATATATATATATATATATATATATATATATATATATATATATATATATATATATATATTAGCTATGTTGCCGACTTTTTAGAAAGGAATATGCTCTTTTCTTGGAGGTTAATTAATATATTATTTATTTTTTATAATATAATAAATTTATTATTTTTTTTCTTTATTGGCCAAGTTACAAAAAAATGTTTGATACAAAAAGCTGACTTAATGCTGTGTAGTCTTTTTCTTTCATATAAATATTGAATATATTTAAATATAATAATTACTAGTTTAACTTATGTATATTTTAGTCGAGAAAGCTCGACTAGTTTCTGTCTGTGACCCGAGTGCGACATTATGGGAGTCACTCATGACTAAGGGTCTCGAATGGTCCTGATACTAGTCGAGCTTCTTCGATTAAATTACATATAAGTTAAATCATTAGTTATTATATTAAAATATAATGTATTTTTACGAAAATTTTCATAATAAAGTTATATTAATATTAAAATAAAACCCAATGTCCTTAAAATTTGCAATTTATTAGTTACACTGACTTTCAGTTCGCTTACGTACGTAACATTATATGTACAAAACTTATAAGTTTATTATGTATATCACAATCAAATTAGCGACGAGGATCACAAACGAACTAATAAATACACCAACAATTTTTAATATATATATAATTTAATTATCAAAATTAAAGCTTTGAATCTTTTTACAATAGACAATTTGGCCTCAGACCAATAAAAAAGTAAAGAACGATTTTTACGTACAATAAAGTTAAATTTTTAGAACCATTTTTGATTAAACAAATATACTCTTCATTATGCACACATTTGCTCCAAATTCACACTCATATCGAGTTATACTCATATAAATTAGCCGGTCTAAATCAGCATTATTTTTAACGCACTGGTGTTGCCAGAAAAAAGTTTTAAAATCGTCTAAAATAACAAATGAATTAATTCAAAATATGATATAATCTTTTATGACAAATACTTTGAGGTTGATAAATAGGTATTATATTAATTAAACTAATTAGAAATAAATGAATTAATATCCCTGTCCTTACTCTTTGGCTTACTTTTTAAAATATAAAAAACTACATACTTCCTTACTCACACGCATTCAAAATAATGGTTTCATAAAAAATAAATTTATTGTTGGTCTGAGTCTTTTATTAACGAAATAAATTACAAATAACTATTATGAGGCAATTTTAATCATATTATTATAATATATCTCAATGATAGATTAATTTGATATAAAAAAAAACTACGAGAAAAGAAAGTAGCCACATTTTTTTTCTAGATATATTTTTTATATTGAATAATAAATGTTTTATACACTATTTACACATACGACTACATACAAATAACGTAAACGAAGATTTTATTGTTGGCCTATTTTTATAGATATGTCTCTCTACTCAAAAAGTATCATATTAAAAAAAAAAAAAAAAGGAAATTTCGATGAGAATTTCTTATTAATACGAAACATAGAATCAGAAAAATTAAAACACATTTTAAAGTTAATAACGGATTTACTATATTTTTACCCTTGAGTATACATAAGCTATACATAATACATGGTGAAATATAAACTATTAGCACCCCTCAAAAGAAGTGGTCTAGTAAGAAAAACCGAACGGTACTCCCACAAAAACATACGTCGAAAATACGTTTAATATTTCAATTTCATTTTAAAATTCTTTACATTCAGTAGCTTTTAAATACTCAAAGGTAAACAAGATTACCTAATTTTTAGTTCCTTTTAGATAGCAGCACCAAAAGAGATTATGAGGATATTAAAATCAAGATGGCGTAAAGCAAGATGGCAGCGGAGTTGTGGGGGGCACGCGACGCCAGCGCCGACGCAGGGTTTCGGACGCACGTACGAAAATCGTTATAGTCTGCACGTGTTATTGCACAGTAGTGGACGTATACGCAAGCTGCATCGCAGTCCGATACATCTGTAGAGTGTCGTACGCGCAACGCCGTTAAATACCTGGCAAAGTAAATAATAATAAATACATTTGGAACAGTGCCATCTAGTTTAAGACAACCAAAGCTTGTATTTATAAGTAGATAACTAGTAAAAATAGGGGGAAAAGGATTGTTAGCAATGATATCTAACCTTCCTTAACTAGCAATATATTCTATCCGGTCAACCTTCACGCGGTTCCCCCTGGAAACTATATGGTTAATTTTTGATAAATTCATCATAATGGGTCAAATGACTTACTTCATCCTCACCTATCATCCCTTACTGATGCCCCACTAGCGTATACCGTTACCATTTTATGCTTTTTCATAAAAAAAAAAATAAACTGGTAATTGTAAATCTGTACTTAATTATTATATGTATACAACAAATGCATTATAACAGTAATGTTTGTTATTATGTCATGTTGTTATATATTTATAAATATTTTTAGAATATTATAATTTTCAATCATTCATCGGACATAACCCTTTAAGTCTATATAAAACTATCCCATACACCTGTTACATGAAATATGTATGAGAGGGTGTAAAAGGAGGGTCCTTTAGTAAGCACTCACTTTGCAAATATTCCTCTATCATGATAATTTCTTATCCTCTCCGCCAGCGCGTCTAGTGAGGTAGCACTCACTTCCCTCAGTCCATAATACTGTGTCAGGTTATATTCTATAGACCAATGGAGCTCCCCTCGGCTATTTGTTACATCTAAATAATACTGTGTGTAATCCAACACCTAAAAATAAAAAATAAAATATAAGAAAAATTACAAGAACTTACTAACTAAGAGCTACGTACCTTACGTACTTAGACTTACAGACATCAAAGGCACCAAAATCTTTGTTTATTATATTTTCAGCTAACTCTTTGAGGGTAGAAAACATCGTTAATATACCAAATTGTAAAGACAGCGGTAGGATTGTTTCCCGCTACATTTGGGTTTTAATATGTTTGGCAAAATGTAAGCATGTCGAGAATTTCGGTCGTGATAAAGGTAACAGTCAACAAATGTTTACGACTAGCCTATCAGGATTTATAGTCGTTAAGATAGCTATTTATTTTTTACTAAAGGTGGTCAGTCACTAAACAAAATTAGACAAGAAACTCTAGATGGCGCTGGAATGGAAACTTGTGGTTTTTGGTGATTATTTTGTAATTAAAGATAATTTGATGTATTTTTTTAAAATCGGGTTGAGGTTCTTATTAATATGTAGTAATGAGAAATAACAGATAATACGCGATTTTTTCCTAAATGAATTATAACCCACACAATCGTAATGTTTCTTGCAAGTGAGTAATTTTTTTTTCAAAGTTGTACAGTACAAGAGAATAATGATAAAAATTATGATAAATTATTACTATATCGGTAAAAAATAAATAAAACTATTCGCCAATTTAGAAATGTTGCCTCAAATTATCTTTAAAAACCACAAATCTCGATTCTAGCGCCATCTAATATTTTGTGTTCAATGTTGTTTATTAACCAACCACCTTAACAAATAACTAGCTTTATTCGTGTATTGAATAATAAGCGGGGTAAAAATATATTGTTTAAATTCTCCCTCGACCTCTACCATTTTGAAATTTAGTCGTAGCACTTGCGTCTAGTAGGTAATTATTGATTGTTCTTTATTGCCTAATCTCAATTCATCTTTAGTCTTAAGTTACAAATATTACCTTTCCAGAATTAGAATCGAATTTATAAAGTCTCAGTCCTGGATTTGAGATACTGCCAGCGCCTCGAGGCGTCACAGATGGCGCTAGTAACGCCCAAGATACAGGTTGACCTAGAAGCAAATATTTAACTAGAATAGAAATATATATTTAGGCAATCACAAAAAAATAATATTTAACTAGCTCTAAAAGTTCTAACAAAGATTAGGTATGCGTGGGTACCAAAAATGTATGTTATAAAATATGTACATAAAAAAATAATCCAAGTTAGAAAATAAAATATGTGATAAATTTAGGCGACTTAAAAAATAAGATGTTCTGAGTTCAGATGGTTCATTTTGCGTCTACATTACGTGTATCAATTTTATTTTTGCAATTGATAAGGAAAACATATATTGTACTTTAAATGTGACTGTAGCCACTTCCCAGGTCGGTCAGCTTATATTTCTTCCTCCAAAAACATAATTATTCGTGTTTATTTTTTGTATGTTTGTTTGTAATAGATAAATTCAAAAACTACCCAACGGATTTTAAAAATTCTTTTATCTATAGAAATCTAAATTTTCTGCGTGTAACATAGGCTATATATTATTAAAAAAAATTTGAGATTTCTACAAATATTACAATAATGTAAGAAAAAGTATCAATAATATGTTTATTTTAATAAGTTAATATAAAATAGACTTTTTATCTTTGTATCTACCCGTACAAAACCGGGGCAGGTAGTATATATATGAAGGTAGTCAAAAATACAGCTCATGTGATACTAAAATGTTACCAAAGCAAAATAAACATTTAAGACAAATCGTCAATCTACTATCAAATAAATGAATGACATCAAAAACGGCAGAGTATTAATTACATAAAGTGGCTTTCGACCCCCTTGTGAGTCTTTAACGTAAAATTTACTGGTAATAATTTTAAGAACGGGACAGAGGGATTGAATCGTAAATTTTTAGCTTTCAGGCTGATTTGTGTAGACAATAATAAGTAGAAAATAAACAGATAGTAATCAACATAATTTCTCCAACAGTAAGTATATTTTTGTAATCCACAAAAACATCGAGATATTTCGGAGACACTTTAGATTATAAATATTTATATCTTGGAAGATCTATAAATAGATTTTTCTTAATAACTAGCAAAAAAAAGTGACAGCTTCAATGGTTAATAAATTAAAAGTATTCACCATTATATAACCATACCATATATATACCATAACCATTCCATTATCGTCCATTAAAAAAATCCCATGTATTGTTTAATGTGACATTTAAAAAACATGCTATTCTGTAAATGGTTACAAAACTTTATATCAACTTTTTTTTTTATACAACTTAGAATGGCAAACAAGAATCTTCTGATTCAATCGGACCACCTATTCCACTTCTGATGTAAAGTGGTAAGAAATTTACCATAGACATGAGCAGTACCATGGACATAACATCATTATCTATACTATTTTGCCCATGTTAGGCCTCTCTCCCATGCGTTGTCATTCCTGAGGACAACACATGTTATTCCTCTGTACCCTGTAAATTCATGCCATATCCCACCCTTCAAACCGAAACACAGCCATGCAAACACAACTGCTTCACGGTAGAAACACGAATGGGACTTTTATTCTCGCCTATCATCTATCACTGGTGTCCTGCCAAGCGATCGACTTTTGTACAAGTCTGAAAAAAAATCCCCATGTGACATTTATAAACAACATCAACATAAAACTACCTGTATCTATCCTATTTAAAGCAAATAAATTTATTATTATTATTATTTGGCAGACCTCCACGTGGAAAATAATCGCGGCCAATTGACCCACTTTCATCCTCACGTATCATCTCTCACTAGTATCACGCTATAGTAATCACTTCACTTACCATCACTATAAATAAGTCTGAAGGTATCGGCGTGACGGTGTCCATAAAATTGTCCAGCTATCACATCGCTGTACGTTCGTATCACGTGCAACAGTCTTCCATTCGCGTTTGGAGTCAGTTCCCCACCGCCAGCAGCTGACGAGCTGCCGGCATTATGCCGTTCTTCCACTCCGGGACCAGCATGCGCTACTAGGTATACCTTCAAATTAAAAATATTCAATTAATTATATTAAAATTTTAAGGGAAAAGGGTTAATTAGGAAAGGGGTAACAGCCATATTACTAAAATTATACCCTATTAGGTTAACCTCCACGCAGTTTCTGGAATCTGATGGTTTCCAGGAGAAACTGCGTGGACTTGGTTAATTCTTGTGAATTTCGTCATGATGGGTTGACTGACCTGCTTTCATTCATAATTATGTCAATTTTATATTCCTTTTCTTCTATATTAATATCCGTCCACTATCTATATTTTTATAGTAACAGATTGTGAATTATTAATCTTTATCGGGTGTTCACGATACAGGTTCGCTTAGTGTGTCCATTGTATCTTGTAATTGTAACTTTATGTTTTTTTTTATACAACTTAGAATGGCAAACAAGCTGACGGCTCACCTGATGGAAAATGGTAACCGTCGCCTATAGACATGAGCAGTACCATGGACATAACAGAGTATACTGTTTCGCTCATAATATCCCCCATGCGTTGCCATTCCTGAGGACTCAGGTGTTATTCCTCTGTACCCAGTAAATTCACGCCATATCCCACCCTTCAAACCGAAACACAGCCATGCAAACACAACTGCTTCACGGTTGAAACACAAATGAGATGTATCAAATAATAAATTTCTATTCTATATATGAATAAAGACAAACCATTTCCTTTTTCCTCCTAGCTTTGCTGAGCACCTTCTCGAGCCACTCCCACTGGGCCCGCGCTCTGTGATGGTGAGGATTGTCATTCCTGGCGGCGCCACCAGCCCATAGTACGCTGTTCAGCACCACTATACATAATTTGCTGTGAGACTGCTCTATTGTATAATATCCACCTATAAAAAAGTAAAGTCTTATTAGAGAAATCCTTTTTTTGCAAATTAGATTTTCTTAATCATTTTATTCTTTAAAATAGGTGATGGACGACTGACGACAAACTTTAAAAGACGAATGAACATTATTAAAAAATTTTGTTAAAAATCAAAAATCGGTATTAATATACATGTACATTATGTTTATAATGAATTGTAATTAACAGTATGTCTTGTGTACAATAAAGAATAAAGAATAATATCTAGGATATTAATAAGGAATAGGATATTATTAGATTTTAGGTCACTCGATTTTTGTTGTTCATGGAAATTGTAAATGTTTGAAGGGTGGGATATGACAGTAATTTTACAGGGTACAGAGGAATAACATATTAATCCTCAGGGATGGCAACGCATGGGGGGTATCATGTGTAAAACAGTGTACTCTGGTATGTCCATGGTACTGCTCGTATATGTAGGCATATGTTACCACTTTCCATCAGGTGGGCCGACAGCTTGTTGCCATTCTAAGTTGCATAATAAAAATACTGTGGTTGCCAATCTGCTTGCCAAGTTTGGCAACTGCTGATAAAACTCTTCCAAGAGGAACGTCTATTTTCAGCAGTGGTCAGATGGCTGATATAATTAAAGAAATGATACGTGACAGTATCATTCGTATATTTTCAAAAAATATGACTTGAATTAGATACATTATGTATTAAAAATTACGTATATTTTAAAATAATTGTCATTTTATACCTCTGTTATTATCATTTTCAACAATATCAGTACAAGACAAAAAGATCTTCCAAATGTTACCAAAGTAGCGTTAATGTACTTCGAAATACCCAATATAATACAGAGTAAAAGCTTTTTCACTTGTTTTTTTGTTACCGAGAAAAATGGGACGGCGATCAGCCGATATTTGCCGCTTCAACAAGCTGTTACAATGTTTCGCGCTTAAGATAAGCTGAATGGTGTTCTCTACAAATTGAGATAAAGTTTAAATTTGCATAATATATAGAGACCTATTATGCATTAGCGTGATGCTACGGTATTATAATTATAATTAACGGTGGTTGCAAGGGTGAAAATTAATCAACTGATATGAATAACTTTTGCTATAGAATAAATGAAACAGTGGAAATAAGTAATATATGAAACTAAAATAAAGAAATATAAAAGAACAATATTAATATGTAATACGATACTGTGTATAAGAAATTTAAATATAAATAATTTAACGTTTGGATTATTTAATAATATCTATATAGTAGCCAAGTGAATCAGAGAGTTTGAAACATCGCCTGTTTGTTTCGCAAAAGATTTTCTATACAGTTTTAATTGTTATAATTTAATTTGGAACCAAAAAAATATATATGTAAATCAATTCTGAATTGATTACGAGATCACGTAACGTAGCTACAAAAATATATAAACTTACTTTTTCCCATAAATCGTCCGCGTGACCTTGATATATTCGCTAACCGGGCGAAAAAGTATCCTATGTCCTTCTCCAGCCCATATAGTACATGAATAAGAAATTTTATAGTCCACCGTTAAGATGTTAAGACGTAACAAACAAATATACAAACTCATTCTCTCATGGTTGCCTAGAAGAGATCGCTGTTGAGCGTTAAGGCCGCCCATTGTTGCCTCTTTATCTTGCTTTTATGTAATTAATTATTAATTTTGTTTGTATATATATATTATTAATATTTATAATCTGTATAATTCTTTGATGGGAACAAATGATTAAATGAAAACTCTATAAGTTTTCATTTATTCATTCATTCACTTTAACTTTAATAATATGAGTGAGAAACGAAAACCTCTTAATTATTTATATCTTAATTATTTATAAAAAATTATTTAAAAATAAAGTAATCTCTTCCTTATAATTCACATAACATAATTAATCTAACTCACCAGTCTCAAACGTCTGTAAGGCTTCCGTCGGTAACCACTGCATCCACATATCAACAAGCTTTCTTGATGGCGGTGGATCGTTGTGGCCCAGTGCTGGGAATACGAACTGACTGCTGAATGTACGACTAAGGATATCTGTTACATTCCTCACTGCTTCAAGTTTGAACTCTTCGCTGACGTGCTCCAGAGATGATGAAAGTATGTCCCTGTTAAAATTGATTAGTTGATTTGAATTATTTTGTGTTATTTCACCTATATTAGTATGCGTGGGAGGGGGAGAAGGAATTGTGAGTAACTGGGACTAGCGTCCCTTTGGCTAACAATATCAGTATAGAAATGTCAATTCGACCTCCACATGGTTCCTCGTGGTTGATTCTTGAGTTCGATACAATGGTCTAACTGACCTGTTTGGGGACAAAGGATTGTTAATAATGGGATCTAATAGCCCCATTACTAACAATAAAGGCCGGCAGCACACCGGCAATGCCGCTGGTGTTGTGGGTGATCATGGGCGGCGGTAGTCACTTACCATCAGGTGAGCCGCATGCTCGTTTGCCCCCTGCGTTGTATAAAAAAATATATCAGGTCGACCACCACGTGGTTCCCCCTGGAAACCATCGTGGTTAATTCTTGTAAAATTCGTCACGATGGGCTAACTGACCTGCTTTTGTCCTCACCTGTCATCTATCACTGGTACTCCATCAGCGTATACCGATAGGGCAGGCGGGGTAACCATTCTATTATCATTCATAAAAAAAACCTGACCTGTTTTCATAATTTCTCGACACTAATTGGTACTCCGCCAGCATATACCGTTAGCGTAGGTGGAGTTACCATTCCATTGCTATCCATTAAATATATGTGCATTAATAGTTGTCAGTGTTCAAATTTGCCATGCTGCAAATTAGTATCCGCACCATCGAAAATATACTAACCCAGTCCAAAGCACGAATTCTAACGTATCAGGATGCCGTTCCGCCATCAGAGCCGCTGCACTCTGTATCAGGGACCAGGAGCTGTCACACGTGTGGTCGCGGTGCCGTCCGTTACGGTGGTTGTGTTCACTGTTACCGCGGTTGTGTCTGCATCCTAACGCAAACAAAATATTGTATAAATTATAAATAGATTGAAAATATACCAACGGAGAATTTGATCCAGCGAGATACATGATAAATATTAAAAAAAAAAATATTCTACAATTTTTAATAAAAATCTTTTTTATAAATATATTTTTATCAGTAAAATATGTTAGGTAAATAAAGTATTTTAATAAACCTAAATTAAACTAATATATTTTTTTATTAATCGATTATTAAAAAAAATATATACATATATTATATATTATTAAAAATATCATTAACGTTATATTATTGATTATTACAAATATTTTTTAATAATAAAAATTAATTATTAATATATTTTTATGTTACAGTAATCAATATAAACATGTTTCAGATGACTGTAGAAATCAACATGAACACAATTCATCCACATTTCGCCCGAGAGTGTGGTGAACCCCTTAATTTACTTTACGCTAAACTTATTTCTTTATTCTTGTTTGATTTACGCTACTGTTGTTCAATTTGTGTTTCTAACTACGTAAATAATATGGTGTGTTGAATCAGGGTCATATACAATCAGTGACTGAAATAGGTGTATCGATTTATAAGGACGTTATTAATATTGATAATGAGGTATTGTGGGAAATGTACGACCGTACAATCATGTATAGGATACAGATTTCAGATTTTCAAAATCCATAAATACCTGTGTATTTGTGATAGATTCTACGTAAAATAGTAGAAAAAGTAGTGAACAAAAACAGTAGAAAAAGTATTATACCATGGTTTATTTTGTTTTAAACAATAATTCACTATCGTATCCTACCGTTATAATTAAAACATATCCATGCAAATACAACTGATGCACGGCAGAAATACGAATGTAACAGAATTATCCAAACAAACGACTTTTATATAAAGTCTCCCTGTGAAAGACTACTTATTATAACACTAGCGACCCGCCCCGGCTTCGCACGTGTGCACATTACATCACATCTCATTAGAAACCTCTAAAATTATCAGTGTTTCTCTACTATATTATGCATGTATTATACTTATAAACCTTCCTTTTGAATCACTCTATCTATCAAAAAAACCGCTTCAAAACCCGTTGCGCAGTTTTAAAGACTTAAGCATACAGTGACGGACAGACAGCAACAGCGACTTTGTTTTATACTATGTAGTGCTGACTGAAAACATAACACCATTTAATATATTATTTATTTTAACTCATTTGACTGTTTATTCAGTTGTCGCTATGCGAGTTCGACGATTCCTTCAATAAACTCCTTTTTTTTATATTTAGCTATCATAAAATTTTCTAATTTAATCTCACACTGAAATATAAATAAAACATTTAATATCTTATAACTCGACGTCAGTATATATTGTACGAAACCAACTTAATTGACTAACAATTTTTATTTGTAAACTTCTGTTATGTGCGCCTAATAAATAAAATAAAATAAAATAAAATAAAACAAGCATTAGTTATATCCTCGAATGAATGCAATATCACTGCGTTAAAATTTCCCAACAAAATATTACACAAGCAACTACATAACATTCACAATTTCATAGGAGAATATTTCACAATTACGACGCGTCCTGGCTTAGCAAGTGAGAAAATAAAGATAAATTCAAACGCAAAGTGACCTTACCTCTATGGAACTCCGGGGAATTGTGGAATGGGTCATAATGAAGATCAGTTATGTGCCAGAAGTATCCTGCGAACAAAATATGAATTTAGCAAACGGTCTAGCCTTTTGGGAGACAATTTCGAAACTAAATATTTAATTAAATTAATTGGGGTGTGTGAATTACTGTTTGGGTTTATACGGAGCTTCTGTATAATTTAGTTAATCAATCAAATAATAAATTTCATAATTGTTAATATTATGAAACGCCAATTGTAACATAATTTGAATACGCCATAATTATTATATTTTGTTAACGTATTTTCCGAGAAGGAACCAAGAAATATAATTGTACATTTTAATTTTCAATTTACCTTTCAGAATTTATAATATCCTTTAGACCCAAATTCAAAAAGTATTTGCGACTATTTTTAATTATATACTAGGGATCCGACCCGGCTTCTCACGGGTAGATAGAATCTTTGGAAATAATATGTAGCCTATATTACTCGCTTTTAATGTTTCTTTTTGTAAGTGAAAGAATTTTTAAAATCGGTTGAGTAGTTTTGAGTTCATCGATTACAAACAATCAAATCTTTTCTCTATATAATATTAGTATAGACATTAGAATTTAGCGTCCCTCTTAAATCATCATCAACAGTAAAATTGCAGTTGCCAACCTGCCTGCCAAGCGTGGCAACTACTAGCAAAACTCACCTTATGGGGGAGGCTATGTTCAGCAGTGGACAGTTAACGGCTGATAGAATGTGGAAACACAGTGAAGAAGGGACTATTAGTAATGCGGACTACCAATCCCATTACTAGCAATATAGGGTATATTGCTAGTAATGGGACGGGGTTCGACCTCCACGTGGTCCCCACTGGAAACTGTCGGGCTGAATTTCAGGTGTATTCATTATGATGGGCTAATTGATCTGCCTTTTCATTCTCACCTATCATCCCTCACTGGCGTCCCACCCCATTAGCGCAGGCGGGATTACCATTCTATTATTATCCATAAAAAAAAACCATAGAAACATAGGAATAAACCTAGTTGATTTGAAAAATATTTTCTAAAATTGCTTAATAATGCAACATATCTACAAAAAACATTAACTAATTTAGCACAATCTTTATAAATAGTCGATTTTGAAATTTTTGGAATAGAAATTCTGTGACTTTAATTCCACCAAATATTTCTATGTATAACGGAATTAAAAAAACAAGATAAATAATGAAATTAGAAATAGCCCAAGTATTGGGATTTTCAAATCACGTCTGAAGAATTATTACCTCTCACAATGCTGGTGTACCTACTTATTATATTTGTGTATTATATATAATATATATCTATCTATTTATTATGTATTTACTTATATATTTTTTATTTATTTATTTAGACCTATTGGTCTTTTCAATTGTAAAGACATTCATTTATTTTTAACTATAACATTTAAGTCGATTGGTACACATGTATGACTGTAACTACTAATGAACTGTCAGTTTTCTCATATTGGATTTGTTGGAATTAATCTCTATTGAAGATAAGCTCGCCTTTGTACACTATTAGGTTTTTTTTTACATTTTAATAACCTTTTATGTACAATAAAGAATAAAGAATAACGTGTATATATCTATTTTTTTATTAAACTTTAAAGGCTAATAAATAAACATGAAACTTAAAACATTGCCATTCTTAAGAAAAACGATGTTATGTTTCATTACTATTAGGTAAGGATTTATTTCTTAATCTAATCTTTACATTCGTATTAAATATTTTATATTTAAAACAAATGTAAAATATCAAAATTAATTCATAAAATCCTTACATCAGTCGAATGGGTTTATCTACAAAGCCTATATGTACTTCCTATATGTAGTTAGACACTTCTATATGGATTTAGATAACAGAATTCCCAACAGAACCATTTAAAGTCAGCGCGAAGGGATGTTGACCCTTTTACCCGGGTGATCCGGATGAACTCGGATTAAATAATAATGCTTACTCATTTGGTACTTAAACATTATAAAAAGGTACCCAGATAATTACTTTTTGGGCTTAGTTGAACTCCTTCAGATTACAAGGATTAAGCTTATAATACTTTTATTATTGCTTCCACATAACTCCGTTTGGCTGTTTAATTAATATTTTATTACAGAGAATATCGTAGGTAGGTTTATATATATATATATATATATAACTGTTATGGTGAGCGTACGGCTGACTATCTAGTTCCTTGATTTATTAATGAACTACCCACCGGCGTACGAGATATTACTACAATAATACATTACTATTAGCAACATCAAATGTAAATTAAAACGATACTTCTTGCATGATTTTAATACAATTTAAATAATTTGAATGTATTTAGTATTAATATAGACCTTATAATAATAATAGCATATGTGGTAAAGCAAAGCAGACGTGGTGAAAAATATAAATAAAGATAGACATAATTATAGTAACATATTGAAATAATTATACATAATATATAAGATTATATATAATTTATTACATAAGATGATTTTTTGTAATGCGGTAAATAAAGAATAAATAAATAAATAATAAAAACATATTTAACACATACATTACTTTTAATATACATGTATATACGAATATATAAGAAATATATATAATATTAAAACAACGGTAAGCATTATGAGATATAGTAACTATTGAGTCACTTGTAACTAGAACTGGTTTTGTTGATTCAACACATAATTGAAAAGTCTTCTTAAAATATGCTTACTGGGTGCTCTGCGTAGATTTACAGGGATTTTATTCCAAAAGCAAATTATTATAAACGACTTGTAAATAAAAATTTCTATCAATTTTGTAATTTGGAAGGCGTGCCATAGTATTGGTTTTTAGTTTACGGTACTGTTACTAGGAATTAAATAAATACCTATTATTAGATATAAGCTTGCATGTTTGTAACTATGGATACTTGGGGGGAAAGGGATTGTTAGCAATGGAGTTTGACAGTCCTATTGCTAGCAATATGTCGACCTCTACGTGGTTCCTCCTGGAAACCATCGTGAACAATTCTTGTCGAATTCGTCACGATGGGCTAACTGACCTACTTCATCCTCATCTATCATACTTCACTGGTGCTCCGCCAGTATATATCGATACCGCAGGTGGAGTTACCATTCCATTATCACCCATACAAAAAACTATGGATACTAGAAAAACGATCTGTCGTGCAGTACCAATAAATACACTATAAATTAAGTTTACTGTAACTTAATTTTGTCGAAAAAGGTTCCAATCTAATTTTCATAATCGGTTACATATTCACTTTTACTTCGTAAAATTTGTATATGAATTAAATATGCCTTTACAAAATGACGCTGTATCTTTATAGATGCAATGCTCAAAATAGCAAAACACGTCAAATGTTTAAGTTGCAGTGTTAAGCCGTAGCGACTACAATCATATTGTCTTGTCACACTAGTAATACTGCTGTCTGCTTTTATTCGTAAGGGCGAGCGAGACAGATATAACCTGCAAACAGCTAAATTTAGAGTAATTTATTAGGGGTTATACCTGTGTCTACTGGAGCAAAAGATACAGATCATGCTGTAATTGACCAGAACTAAAAGATTTCGTTAATAATTTATTATCTAATATATAAAATTCTCGTGTCGCGGTGTTTGTTACCAAACTCCTCCGAAACGGCTTTACCGATTTTTATGAAATTTTGTGTGCATATCGAGTAGATCTGAGAATCGGTCAACATCTATTTTTCATACCCCTCAATGATAAGGGTGACCCACCTCTAAATATTTTTTTTTTGACATTTTTTTTATTATGACCTTGCATTGAAAAATACATACAAATTCAAATTTTCACGTTTTTACTATCAATCCCTGATTTTTAATCGCGATTTTTATATGCCGCAATATTGTGTTTTGACCATATGCTTTAGTCAATAATACTTTTGACTAAATTAACAGTTAAAGGTTAGGTAACCTAACCACAAATTTGCAGTCAAAAGTACTAATAACCAATAATTTTCAGTCAAAACCACTTTTGACCAACTTGTTCAATCAAAAGTACTTTTGACTGATTTTGCTTTTGACTGGTTAAGAGTTTTAAATGCATCAGATATAAATAAAATTTTGAATAGGGGTAGCTCAAATCCTACCGTAACATACAGGGTACTTTATGCATTAATTCAAGTGCGCGAAGCAATGGGATACAGCTAGTTAATAATAAGTTAGAAAGAACATTAAATACTCTTTTATCTACGGCAATTGGATGAACACTTAACCCAATTTCTAATTCTGTCACAGACATCCAGAACTTCATAACAAATAGGTGATAATCAGTCACATAAGGACGAGAGGTAGCGATCAGTCACCGTTCCCGGGGGACGTACTAACCTTGTTACAACTTCGCGTTGTTACATCCAGACAACTGTCAAAGTTTCGTGACAGCTATTGATTTGACATTTCGTTTCGAGACAATAACAAGTTGATGTTGCGTGGAAATGCGTGAAATTTATTTATAAATCTTATTATAGAAATAAGTTTTCGCCTGCCGTTTCGTACGAGTGGTATTTGAGAAGTAGGAAAACTAGTGACATAGACCACATATAGATGACGTATCAAGATCTACAATCTAAATACATATTTCTTAAGGAAAACTTTTTTAACAAAAAATATTGGAATGAAATTAATCATGCTGTATATATGAGGGCGATTGCACGGAAACAACTTTGTACCAATAGCGCTCGCGTAAATAACTGTTATGGTGAGCGTACGGCTGACTATTTAGTTCCTCGATTTATTAATGAACTACCCACCGATGTACGAGATAATATTACTATTAGCAGCATAAAATGTAAATTAAAACAATACTTCTTGCATGATTTTAATACAATTTAAATAGTTTGAATGTATTTAGTATTAATATAAACCTACGTGGTTTCTGAATGCTAATGTAACATAATTTGTGTAACTTTGTATATTTTTTGTGATAATAATAAAAAAACAAAAAAAAGAAGATAAAACATATACCAGCTTTTAAAACAGATCCACAGGTATACATCTGTAAAAACCGACTTAAATTAGATGTAATAGTTTTTGCGTGATACCTTAACATTGTATGTTACAAGAAGACAGACATAATTTTTTTAAAATATTGATGACATCTATTGGTTTTTTACAGATTCCTCTATATTTTTTATTTAAATATCTCCTATATACAGAGATCGTGTAACTGCACTTCTATTATACTAGTAAAATAACATTTAGAACTTTACAATTTGTTTGCAATCGACTTAAAAAAAGGAGATTCTAAATTCAGTTGCATATTTTATTTTGTTTGTTACCCCCTAACTCCGTCAGTTCTAAACCGATTTGGAACACCGATTTGAGTGATATCGAAATGGGTCATGATGACCTTTTATCAAGAGATCGCTTTTAGCGATAAGGTCGCCCATTGTTTTCTCATTGTGATTATTTCTTGTAATTGTTTATATTTATAATAAGTTTACTATTGTAATCTTTTGGAGGAAATAATAAAGAGTATCTATTTATCTATCTGCCATCAATATCTAGAAGAACTCAAAATATAGATAATGGATCGTTATCCATATTTTTTTCAATGGATGATAATGGAACAGTAGCCTCGTCTGCGCTAACGGTATACATTGGCGGGGCACCAGTAATGACCAGTACCAGGAATGACAGGTAAGAATAATAGAATAGAATAGAATAGAAAATCATTTATTCAAATAAACTTACATTGAAGCACTTTTGAATAGTCATTACATTTTTTTTAATCTACCGCTCGTTCGGAAAGCTGTCTCATCACAAGAAGAACGAGCAAGAAACTTGCGTGTTGCTCTTTTAAATAATTTTATTATTACTTTACATTTTTAAGTTTAAGTGTGTGAATACAAACCACCAATTAGCACTAATTCAATTAAATACTCAAAAAGAAAAAATATTGAATACATAACCAACTGGTTAAACAATTAATAAGAGGAAATCAGCCATAGTGATTAGAGCAGACCAGTCCCTACAAGCAGCACCCGTTCACGAGTATGACGGCTGAGCCAGCCATCACTGCGCTCGTCCATATTTTAGGGAGCCCAATGACCCGGTCCACCACGCCGCCACAAGTCTGGACATTTTAGTGAGCATGACTACTCAAAACACTAGACCACGTCAAAGCTACTCACAATTAAAAAGCAGGTAAGTTAGCCAATCGTGATAATTACAAGTGGATTCAGTATGATAGTTTCCAGGGAGACCATGTGGAGGTCGACCTCTCAGGTTATAATGCTGGCAATGGGATTGGTAGTCTGAATTAGTAACAATCTCTTCCATCCCCGGTTTCCACATTACCTATGCCTATTTTTTTTAGTGGGTGATAATGGAATCCCACCCGCGCTATCGGTATACACCGGCGGGGCACCAGTGAAAGATGATAGGTGAGGATGAAGTAGGTCAGTTAACCCATCGTGACGAATTCAACAAGAATTGTTCACGATGGTTTCCAGGGAGAACCACGTGGAGGTCGATCTAATAGGGCATATTGCTAGCAATGGGACTGTCAAACTCCACTGCTAACAGTCCCTTTCCCCACACCTATGCCTATTTAAATGTCACTTCTAACCAAATATTTTTATAGCACGAATTCACTTACCAATTTTCGCATCAATCAGGTGAAGCCAAAGCAGGCTTGTGATGTACAAGGCGAAGTTACTGGGCCTCATGTTACAATGTTACATGGTGACCGCCGCCGACGATTGTCCGTTGCCCGCTCGATCATCTCGTAGTTTGGATAACTGTTGACAAAAATAAAATATTTATTTTCATTTATGCGATTATTATTAGAGGATCTGAAAACCTATTGTCGAAAATATGAGCTCCCTGCCGAGGTTTTCCCAAGAGACTACAGCATGGGGTTCTTCAAAAGGGGGGTAAAGAGGTTTCTTCAGGGTCGGCAACGCGCGCGTAATGCCTCTTGTATTGCAGGCGTTCATAGGCTACGGTAACCGCTTACCATCAGGTGGGCCGTATGCTTGTTTGACACCTCAGTGGTATAAAAAAAATTATTGAAATGCAAGCATACTATAGTTTCATATCATATTAAATAAAAAAAATATCCATTCAGTCATTGTAAAAGGAATATAAAAATTATAATAGTGTATAAGTTATAAGGTACAGTAAGTATGATAAGTTACATGTGTTTAATAGGTTCCCCGGATACAGGCTCGACCCATATGGGGACCATTGTTAAGCAATTCTGTAAGTTACTGTTTTAAATAAAGCTTGTTATTATTATTATTATTTATCCACTACTGCCGTGTAGATCCCGGCATAAAATGGACTACCCCTTCGTTTCCCGTGGGCGTCATACGAGGCGACTAAGGGAACTTATGGTGGAGGAATGGGCAGCAGCGTCCCTCTTAAAAACGTTTCCAAAGCCTAACTGCGGTTGCCAATCCACTTGCCAAGAGTAGCAACTACTGACAAAACCCCCCAAGGGGGAGCTTATGTTCAGCAGTGGACAGTTAAAGGCTGATATGATGATGATGATAAGGATAAATGACTTTCTTTTATAAAAAATATGTTTATCTATCAATCATGGCCAAAGCGATTTGAATAAGATTTGGTACACAGACGGTCATCCGATATATTCATATGAATTCACGTGTACACAGCTGCATTGAATCATTATCATTAATAAATCATTCATATACATTCATTAAGATTTCGTGACGGGAAATGGGGGAAAAGTAAACAAATGATGAAGCGGACACGTGAGCGACTAACAAGCAACGGTTAACAAAAAACCTCATTTGCACTCACACACCCTACAGTTGTACGTCAATCTCTCAGAACAACGATCGTTGTTGAGTGGCCAGTTACTCGAGGTTATAATACACAAGAAATAGCGGGAAAGTTACTGAATTGTAATGAAAATTCCGGGTTACGACGTTTGTTCACGCCAATGTCCGAAAACGAAGTTTTCTTTTATTAGCGTGAACTCCAGAACAACGAAGTTTAAATAAATGTATATTGTTTATTACAAATTGTGAAATATGATAGATAATTTTTAATTCTGACTAGAAAATATAGACCGAAAAATGAATGAATACAACATAATGAATACATTCGAAAAATTAAGTAAAAAAATTTGGTAAAAAAATGTTTCGACTTGCGAGTTGGCAGTAGGGAGCATCGTTTACCAGGATCTGCTAGTAAAATGTACAAAAGTGGTGTAGAAGTTTTTTTTTTGTTTTTTATTTAGTTTTTACTAAGTTGTACTGTGCTTTTTTGAAAAAAACCAATAAAGATATATATTGTTTTTTTTTCAAAAAATTTGTTTTTTTTATATCTATATTGGTAAGTTGGAGAATATTGAATGATCATAGAGAGTTGATCATAGATCAACTCTTTACAAAAGACCAAATTACATTATTTATTCTAACGTTTGGTCATTCAGTATTTAATCAGTAATGATAAGGAACAATTTTATACATTAGTCTTTTAGTATAATACAAACATCCATCTTTTTGTGATTATTTGAGATTTTACTCTGTATTTATAAGTCGTTTAATCTAAATATAATTTTATAGTGATTGTGTCTTACAAATATACAGGCAGATAAAGAGACAGATATAACTAAAGTATAATAATAATTTAAAATTAGAACACAATCTACGCATGAAAATTAATAATATCAATCCTGTTACACCGCGATCAGTTTATAACTTGCGCCAATCTAGCTTAGTGGTTCGAGTAACTCGCTTCGAGTGCCCATTTGTCCGTCACAACTGACCGTTTCAAGTAGCGGCCGAGTGGCAGTCGTGTTTATGTTTTGCTTAGTTTACTTAGGCCGTGTACGAATTGTGTAAGTCATAATTCACGTTCATAATTCTAAATAGGGTAGTTAGAGTAAGAGTATTGTTTAGTCAAGTAATTCTAAATGCACGATGTAGAATTTCTTACATATCAAGAATTGTAAAAGGTTAAGGTCAAATAGCTACTGAATGTAATAGATCGAGACTCATGACCTTTTCAAGGCAAAAAAGGGCAAATTCTGACATGGGAACTATGTACGGTTTGGCATTTTATTAATCCTTATTTTTATCTTACAATAGCTTTTACCTGCATCTTTGTTTGCGTGACCGGGATATGTTTATTGACCGGGATATAAAGTAGTCTACATCTTTCTAAAACCCATATGGTGTATACCAAATTTCATATTGATTGGTTAAGCCGTTAAGGCGCTATAAGGTAACAAACAAGCAAGCTTAATTTCACATTAAAGTATCAGTAAGGATTTTTGTCTATTAATTATATATTTTAAGTACCCGTAACCGGCGAGCGTGTATGAAAAGATTGATGAATGTGGAAGAAGCGAAAGAGGTTTGTTTGAATCGAAGCATTTGGCGTTCCATTGTTTCTGCCTACCCTAATGGGAGACGGGCGTGACAGATATGTATGTATTTATATATTTTTTATTAATTTACTTAGCATTATTGACATCATCTTTGTTTAAACAAAATTTTATAAACTATAGTTTATAAATTCGGTACTTTTAATGTATTTGTATCTGTAACCGGTTTTAAAAATAGTTTCTTCTACAGATTAGTTTAACTTTTCTTTGTTGAACATAAGCTACCCTCATAAGGAGGGATTTTGCCAGTAGTTTCCACTCTTAGCAGGCAGGTTGGCAACCTCAGCGTGGATTTGGTGATGTTTTAAGAGGGACGTTGCTACCCATTCCTTATCCATTAAGTCGCCTCTTATGACAGCCATGGGAAAGGAAAGAATGACCATATTATTCTGGGAGCATACTGTGATAGTGAATATCAAGGATTATATTGTATTTAAAAAAAATATGCGAAAAGTTGCTAGATACAAATAAATAATTTTAAATATGATATTTATGAGTCAATGTTTACTTGTTAACTTGTTGCATGTAAAAAGTAAATAAAATAAAAATATTATAATTATCACTTTCTGAAATTTTACTAGAGGAAAACTTTGCATAAAAGTCGTTTGCTTGAGTACCTCTGTTCCATTTGTGTTTTTACCGTTAAGCAATTGTTTCCATGGCTACATTTAGGTGACAGTTACCACTTTCTATCAGGTGGGCCGTCAGTTTGTTTGCTATTGGATTCGAAGTTGCATAAAATGTCAAGAACAAAATGCATTTAGGTATCAACATCATCAGCATTTCAGTCATTATCCGTCTACTGTTAGACATAGACCTCCCCCATAGATTGCTAAAAGGAACGGTCCTGAGCCACCTGCATCCTCTGACTCCCTGCAATGCACTTGAGGTCGTCACGCCATTTAGTGGGGGGTCGGTCTACACTGCGTTTGCCAGTACGGGGTCGGCACACAAGAACCTTTCTTCCCCATATGTTGTCGGTTTTTCGAGCTAGGCGACCAACCCATTGCGACTTCCGCTTGCTTACCTTTCAGGATATATCTGTTGCTTTGGTTCTTTTGCGATATCCTCGTTTCGGATCCTATTACGTAAAGAAACTCCGAGCATAGCCCTCTCCACAGCCCGCTGAGTAATTTGAAGTTTTTATATACGGGCAATCGTGTAGGACCATGTTCCGGTTCCATAAGTCGTAACTAGCTACAGACCTTCGTTTTCAGTTTTTGAGATATTTTGGATGAAAACATGTGGCGTAGTTTTTCGAACGCATTTAAATTTACGTATTTACAATATAATTTGTATATCATATTAGGACAATATTCGTAGATTTTTCTTGAACCAGTTTTGTTACATTGATCCGTAACTGGCTATCAACTTCTCTGGCCCTTCGACCTACTTTCACAAAGTTTCGTATCTGAATTGAAAACATACGACTGCATACTGGGACACCTTTACAGAATATATAGTTTGATATTAGAATAAGTTTTAAGTTATAAATTGTCGTTCGCATCACTTACCCATTTTTTCTTGTTATTCTAAGTACTATGAAAAAAAAAAAATAGTTAATTTTAAATTTTCACGTTGTTACGACCACGACATTATAGAATCCATCTCGAAATATCGGAACGTAGGCAATAAAAAAACAGGTATATAGGTTTCATTTACCTGCAAAGGTTTTTCATTGCGTTAAGTCCCAATAGTGTATTTAAATTAAAACAAAATGATTATTATTATTATTATCACTTTTTTTTTTATAATACTTCTTAAAACAAACAAACTGAGGGTTCATCTAATGAAAAGCTGTAAAAACTTCACCTATGTACATGAATATAACCATGGATACACTGTTATACTCACAGTATCTCTCATGCAGTGCCATTTATAAGAACTTTTCTTTCATAGGTAAAAATGGAATGGTAACCCCGCTTGGGCTATCTGTATACACCAGCGGGGCATCAGTGAGGGATGATAGATGAGGATGAAAGCATGTCAGTTGGTCATCATAATGGCCCCTAGAGGGAACCACAAGAAGGTAGCTCAGTAGGGTATGTTGATTGCAATGAGGCTGGTAATCTCTATTACTGACAATCCCTTCTCTCCTCCCATTCCTAAAGACCGTGGTATTATGTAGAATCTTCAAACAGAAACCCAGCGATGCAAACACAGCTGTTTCGTGGCATAAACATGAGTAGGATAGAAGAATACATGCAGACAACTTTTATTCAAAGTTTTTTAAAATTGAATTGGTTGAATTGTTCTATAATTTGAAATCTGCAGATTCAAATTTTCTAATAACTAAAGGAACTACAATAGACATTACATACATTTTTATTGCATATTTTTTATGCAACTTAGAATGGCAAACAAGCTGACGGCCTACCTGATGGAAAGTGGTCACCGTCGCCTATAGATATGAGCAGTACTGTGGACATAACAGAGTACACTGTTTCGCCCGTGATAACCCCCATGCGTTGCCATCCCTGAGGACTCATGTGTTATTCCTCTATACCCTGCAAATTCACTGTCATATCCCATCCTTCAAACCGAAACATAGCCATGCAAACAACTGCTTCATGGTAGAAACACGAATGGAACAGAAGTACCCAAGCAAACGACTTTTATACAAAGTCTCCCTCTGGTGAACACGTTTACGGAACACCTCTCCTCACATGTGATTTGCATGAAGATTTTATAACAAGTTAAATTGACGCATTGTCAAATTTCAATTAAAAGTTCATTCGTGTATTTTATAAACATTTTGTTAATTAAAAAGTTTTTATATACTAAAGTATTCTTGGAGACTTGGAAGTTTCCTTAAGTTTCCGGATATAAGTAATATTGCAGGGGCTTCTGCGTTATATATAAAGGATACAGGCATCACTCGTCTAATGTGGGCGCTTATAAACATCACATAATCAGGATCTCATGCAAAAATTGATTAAACACACAACACACGACGCCGCGACGTTATAAAGCTTTTGTCTCATTGCGAGCGACAAAGGATACAGTATTTAACTATCTTTTATGCAGCACCTATTAAATTAGCATTTCCTTATAGCTAGCGGTTTCAGTATTAAGTCAAGCTATTAAGATTAGCTGCACAATGAATTTTGTTGGTAACCTTAGTGCTTTCTAAAGAGTTAATAGTTTAAATTCTTTTTTTAAAACAAACTTTATGTTACGGCTGCGTTTAGTTACTAAACTATTCCAAAAGTAAAGACTGAAGTAAAACATACAGCATTAGTTAGATTTAGAAACAATAATTGTTCATTTTATAAAAAAAAAACAAATAAAAAAATTACATTATACATAGAAACGCAAGATTTTTAGAATTGCAACTGAGTACAAATATGCATACTTTTTATGTATATGATATATATAAAGATCTCTATAAAGCAAAGTACAATACATCAGTGCAAGGAAATTTCTAAGCAAAATCCTATAGGTACTACACCGCTTGGCCAACACTAACATTTTCCATTTATGAGGAGCGCTCAATCGTGATTTGTTTATGAATTGATGTGGTAAGAGCAATTTAGAAGGAATTTTTATATATTTTCAACAAATAACACGTTTTACAAGAGACGTGAGACGTTGGAATAACTCAATAAGTAAATAAATATAAATAAATAATTTATAGTTATTAAACTAACATTATATACCTATATCACCAGAGGGAGACTCTGTACAAAAGTCGTTTGCTTGGGCACCTCTGTCCCATTCGTGTTTTAACCGTGAAGCAGTTGTGTTTGCATGGCTGTGTTTCGGTTTGAAGGGTGGGATATGGCGTGAATTTACTGGGTACACCTGAGTCCTCAGGAATGGCAACGCATGCGGGGTATCATGGGCGAAACAGTATAGTCTGTTATGTCCACAGTACTGCTCATGTCTACAGGCGACGGTTACCACTTTCCATCAGGTGGGCCGTCATCTTGTTTGCCATTCTAAGTTGTATAAAAAAATATATATATACCTAAATTATTTGTATGAGATACAAATTGTAATCATAGTGGGTGTCTTAGCGGTTGCTCTAATAAATAAATAGTTACTTTCAATAGAAGTTAATGAAAATGTAATCGAGTATCTTCAAATATATCATAGAAACAATTTCAAATAGAAACATTTAGTTAATCTACTTTTGATTTGTCTTTTGTTTACAATAAATTGTCTATAGTCGAGTAAACATGTTTTGTCAAACAATAAAACTTCATCCGCAATGTCTCGAAGGCAATCGGACAACAGCCGAAAACGTGATAAAACCGTTTCTTGCTTGGATCCGTTAAGAGAAGCTCTCTTCTGAGTATAGAAGGATTTGTTTATAGAAAACCCGCAAAGGGTGCAGCGAGCTACTTGTGTTTACCGTCGGTAAATTACTTTGTATTTGTACTAGGCCTTCTAGGGATCCGCGGTGTCGGTACTGAATTTTACACTAGCTGTAACCTTTATCCTCCTTTACCCTTTATCCGAGTAGTAAGCATTATCTATTAAATTTTTTCACCTGCGACTTTGTCTGTGTGACTGAGATGGCAGTATCCTATGTCCTTTTCTATCCCATATAGCATATTGTAACTGATCGCTGTCTGTACATGGAAGATATAAAATAAAAACTATTGTAGGATAGCTTTATGAACGTAATAGAACCTAAAACAACGTTTTTTAGAATTTTTGTTTATTTGTCTGTACGTTTGTGCGCGCTAATTTCAGGATCGATTTAAACATATGGGAAAGGCTTATGTTCAGCAGTGGACAGTTAACGGGTGAAATGAAATAATGATTGTTTTAAAATAATAAAAAAAATGTTGGTTTTCACTACCTATAGAAGTAAGAATATGTTAAATAGAAAATATTGATTAATGCAAGAAGCAAAATACATGAATACAAAGCTTGCTGTAAAAGATGCAGTTTTCATTTTATATTTTCACAGTCTTGGCTGTATGATTTTGTGGCAAATTTTCGTATAAAATCATTATTGTCAAAGTACTGAACCCGCAGACGAAATGTAGTTGCGTTGACAGTTTATTTTCGCAGCTGCATCCGAAGAAAATAAAAGGAGTAATATTTGCCGGACTTGTTGACCGTAACCAATGGGAGTCGAGCAAACAACTTGTACTGTTTCTGTTAAACTTTTAGTACAAAGAACAATATATGTTGTTCTAGTATTTATTTATGTTTCTTTGAATGGGAAATATCTGGCCAGCAAGTCTTCTCTTGAATCTAATATCAATATTAATCCATTCTATTACCAATAACAATTATGTATTGCTCTCGTGAGAAAATAATTTAGAATCAGGTTAAAATTAGGATCGACAAGTTACACTAATATGTATCTACCAAAACAATATGCAACCATTAAGTCGCTGATCTTATATTAATTTTGTTAAAATGTATCGCTATTATGATTAAAATGTATCACTGAATATTATATTATTTAAAGTATTGTCTTTAAATAATGAAAGTTTGTTATAAAATTTATATTTTAGAAATACATTTAAAGCAATCCAATTAAAACTTCCTGACCTTACAGTCCGAAGTTTGGTTTCTCAGCCGACGAGAACAAAATACTTTTTGTGCTGATTCAACTTTAAAAGTACAAAGAAAATCGTTTTTCAGCTTGAATAAGGTTCGCTATTTTTACTTAGTTATTTACAAACTGTATGAATAGATTGCACTAAGTTAATTTATAGAACCAATGGTACAATACATTGAAAGTAAGCAATATGATTGCTCGGAATTGCTTTTAAAATAGCATATTTTATTTTTTCTTTATCGTAATCATTCTCTCTCTTTTTCTTCTCATTTTAATAATTAATTCTTTACTACTACTAGTTAGTTAATTTGAATATATACATACATACATATTTCGCCTGTCTCCCATTAGGGCTGCCTACCTTAATAGGCGAAAGGGATTATTAGTAATAGGGTCTAATTGACCCATTGCTAGCAATACATCCTGTCAACCTCATAATATATCATTTACTAATATATCATTTACTATTAAACACAAACTCCACCCAAGAACTGCTAGAAGGAACAGTCTCGAGTCAACTGTATCCATTTACTTCCTGTAATTACTCGTATATTTGATGTCTCGCTGTATTTAGTTTTGGACCGTCCCACACTGCATTTCCTTGCTACTGGAGAACCTTAATGACTGTATTCGGAAATAAAAATAGTACATTACTCTCGTGGCTGGAAATAAAGCAATTAGCGGCCAAATAATTGGAAGGAGGATGCGAAGCAGAGTAATCCCACAGTGATTTTTAACTAAACGAGCCCATTAATTGTTACTTGGACCGTGACTTTTGTCTCCAATTTGCAAGGGAACAATAAAATAGTAGTAAATAAATATTTTTTTATACAACTTAAAATGGCAAACAAGCTGACGGTCCACCTGATGGAAAGTAGTAACCGTGGCCTATATGTAGACATGAGCAGTACCATGGACATAACAGAGTATGCTGTTTCGCCCATGATACCCCCATGCGTTGTCAATCCTGAGGACTCAGGTGTTATTTTTCTGTACTCTGTATATTCACTGCTATAGCCCACCCTTCATACCAAAATACAGCCATGCAAACACAACTGCTTAATGTTTGAAACGCAAATAGGACAGAGGTACCCAAGCTAACAACTTTTGTACAAAGTCCCCCTCTGGTTAAAAATTACATTACAGTCGATAGAAAAATTGTTCAGCAAATTTTATTGTTAACGTGTTGGGATTATATATTATTATAATAATAATATTATATTTATTTCCTATTCAATATATTTTTCTTTATCCATAATATGTATAATTATATCATTACATAATACTTTTCCTTCCTATCCCGTGAATTTTATAAGAAAGGGCGAGGAATGGGCAGCAGCGTCTCTTTTAAAATATCTCTAAAGCCTGATTGCGGTTGCCAATTCGCCTACCAAGCGTGGTAACTACTGGCAAAACCCCCCAAGGGGGAGGCTTAGGTTCAACAGTGGACAGTTAAAGGCTGATATGATGATGATGCCGATGATAATACTTTTCTTATATCTGAAATTAATCTTCCTTCCCCTTTTTCCAGGATAGGAAACCATATTTGGGTATAAGTCTTCTTCAGGTTTAACCAATTATCTCTATTTTCTGCTCTTATTTCCCACTTTTTACCTGCTGTAGCTGTAATATTATCCATCGTTTCCTAGATCATTCTTTTTTTCTTTTTACCATTTGGACCAGTCCAACTTATTGCTTCTATTATCCATCTTTTATCTTGATGTCCTGTCCATTTCCATTTTAATTTTAGAACATGATATAGTGTTTCTATTATATAAATCTTTTGTCTTATATATTCGCTCCTGACTTTCTGCATTTGGAAGTTATTTTGTTGAAAATAAGCAGAATTTATGGCATCTTAGGAAACCTCTGTGGGTTTTGGTATTGTTTGTTAATAAATATATAAATAGCGCAATTAATTCATTTTTTCTGAATGGATTTCTACAAATCTTATGTCTATTTTAATTATATTTTGTAATAGAGTTGTTTTGTCATTATTATAAAATAATATAATATGTTAAAATTTTATATGTATATAAAAAATATTATAGATGGTTAATTTTTTTAAAGAATGGAAAAGGCAAAGTACCTAACTTATACGACATGATGGTTTTTTAAAGAGTATACTAGAAAGAAAAATAAAAGGTAAAAGAGGAAAGAGAAGACCGTGAAATATATTCCATGTAGTCATGGGACAAATAAGGGAAAAAATAGATGTCATATCGTATAGGGACTTTACAAATACGGTTTGGAATAGAGCTGACTGGAAGAGAATGCATGAATTAGTTGCCTCGACAAGAGGAACCTCTTAAACGAGAATAAGGTAATGAACGTCTGCAATACTAGAGGTATTACGTGCGCATTGCTGACCCTAAAGAAATCTCTCAAAATACCCCGTCGTACTTCGTTGTGTCTTAACGATTGAAGCCGATTTTTTACGAAATAAAATGTACATCTCGTAAATTTGATTTCACTGCGCATAATGTAATATTATATAATGTATTATATTGTTCAATTATTCGGGACTGCGAGGCAGTTAGGTATTGGTGTGGGTGGACTTAAAAGGGAAGGGTAGCATACATATCTACTGTATTTATTATTAGCACCATTATACACAAGTTTAGATGTTTAGGATATATTAGGATTGTTGTTGGTCAAACATGTTTAATGAAAAAGTTACTCGTACGAGAAATTTAGACATTAATCCTACTAATTTGTAAATGTGAAAGTTTTTAAAAACTCAGTTTAAAGGGAAAATTTCATAAAAGTCATTTGTATAAGCACCGAGCGAATAAGGATTTATTTTAATTCTAATTAAAAATCATATTTATTCAAATACATATCGTTTTTAAGTTCTTTTAAATCGTCATCTTTTATGATTGTACTGCTGGATTCGTAATGTTGTCATCTGCTAAGATGAATCCGCAAGAAACTCAACAGTTTTTTTAGATCTCAGTTAACAATATTTGTGTTCATTTAAATGATAATACATTTTTAATAGCACGAATACCATACCAACACCAACGGCATTGCAGGTGCTCTGCCGGCACTTGAAAAAGGAATATGCTCTTTTCTTGAAGGTTATGATGTCGTATCGGTTCGGAAATACTGCTGCTGGAAGTTGATTCCAAAGAGTGGTTGTGCGTGGAAGAAAGTACTTTGAAAAACGCACGGTAGAGGACCGCCACTCGTTCAGATGGTTGGTATGAAATTTTAGTTTATGGCGGGTTGTACGGTGGTGAAAATTAGTAGCAGGTATAAATGAAGTTTAGAGAACAAAGTCCAATTCCTAAATTATGTAGCGTAGTCGTACTTATAAATAACTATATCTGCTATTATTATTACTAGATCACATGTAACATCGTAACGTCAACACTTCCAACATAAAGACAAAAGCCGATTTCCAGTTGTGTTCATCAAAAAATCAAAATCCGGGATTTCCTTGAAATTTTAAACCGACGTGGCAATTCGTTGCAAATTTGAAAGCATTGCATATCGATTGCCGGTTGTCGGATGGCGTATGACGAAATCGGATTAAGCGTGTTAGACGACCTTACATAAGCGGTAGCAGGTTTTAAGCGACATCACAAGTAGATTTTGCCTTTAAAAAAAAAAAGAAACAAAAGTTCAATAGTGACACTAACAACGAGATATTAAGAAACTTCATTAATTTAAAAATATTTGAATTTAGAACGCGTTATTCTATCTCTATAAGCAGATTTTGCATTACAAAGCTCTGTAAAGAAAAACGCCTGTTTTAATCGCGACAACTGTAACTGCAAATACGGCAAAATTTAGAACTTCTGTTATGTCCATGATACTGCTCATATCTGTAAGCGACGGTCACCACTTGCCATCAGGTGGGCCGTCAGCTTGTTTGTATTTCTAAGTTACATAAAAAAATACGGCAAATAAATATTTTCAGTCTCTTTCTTTCCTTTCTTTTTTTCTTTTGTCTCTTTTTATTTTTTCTTATATTCCAGTACAATTAAATGTATGAAATTTTACACTATTATTGTTTATTTCTAATACACGTACTTTGTTGCAAATTTGAAAGCGATCAGTATCGACTGTATGTTATCAAATGTCGTGCAATGGAATTGGTTTAAGTGCTGCCCTTAATGATTAAATCTTTTATAGTGAGTTTTAATACTAAAACCTCAGATTATATACTTTTTTACAGATTAGTTGCTTTGTAACTAATGAGACTATATTGTAAACTATTTTTTTACCGCGGTTTACTTTTTAATAGTCTATATTAGTACCAGTTTAGGTTTTCTTTTCAATAAACTGAAGGAATATAGTGCATTCAGTTTTCATGTGTATTAAGATAGTAGTAGAGTAGTTTCTGTAAATAAATCTAAGTTAAACATTAGAGACAGTGAAAATAGATAGATAGATAGATACTTTTTATTGTTGTCTCCAAAAAATTACAATAGTAAACTTATTATAGATATAAATAATTACAAGAAATAATCACAATGAGAAAACAATGGGCGACCTTATCGCTAAAAGCGATCTCTTCCAAGCAACCTTTGAATTGAGAGGAGTAATTATAAACAGTTTGATCGATGATACGACGTAAATTCAATTTTTTCTAAATATGGTGATGTAATACATGTAATAATGTAAATATGTATTCCTACTAATTTTTATATATATACATACATACATATACACATACATACTTGAATTATGTCATTGAAAGTACTTATTAATAATACATTGTAACGAGCAACCTGATCATATGTGATCTTTAGACTGCGTTGTTACAAAATATTCCCGATAGCACACCCACGCACTTCTTCTACAGAAATTAAATATTCAAAAATTTATATAACCACCTTTCCTTATCTTCTTAGAAACTCACATTGGCTTCATTAGGGTTTGTTTAATATTAATAATCCATACTTTGTGATAATAAAACTGAAACCGAATGCCTCATAAATATATATCAAATTTTCTTAAATAAATAAACGTGAAATGTTCAAGTTAAATTAAACCTTGCTCCCGGTAGGTAGGAATCAATATTGATTACGTAATCGAATGTGCCGTACTTATATCTAAGAACCTCATTCGTATCCCGGATACTAATTGTACTCGAAGCATGGCTCGGTATTGAGTACCTATGTTATCGACATAGTATGCAAAGTGTTGTTAGGGTTGTACAAAACAGATTCTATACATCACTGTCAAATAATATTCACATTATGTAACTAGTTATTGTTTATTTACTAGTTATTATTCGCGACTTTGTCCGTATGATTTGCGATATATTGTCTGAACGGTATAAATAATAGTTTTTTTTTATCCCAAACACTTGTAAATCAAATTTAACGATTCGTTAAGACAATTATTTATCTATCTTCGCGCTAAGGCTTTTGCAGGGTAGGCAGAAAGAACCGAGTTCCAATGACAATTAAAAATGTATCCTTCTAATAAAAACATGTATGTAATGTTTTTATTTTATAACTCATCTTTATATATATTTTCAACGTTGGTTCTAAAGATTCTTGATATCTCCCTTAATTAGAAGACGGTCTATCTGATCGTCATAAGTCTATCTCCCATCATTCCAATTTATTAAAAAAAAACAAGTGACAAATTCTACTTTCATATTTTTTTTTATACAACTTAGAATGACAAACAAGCTGACGGCCCACCTGATGGAAAGTAGTAACTGTCGCCTTTATCTACCCCTATGTGGAATACTAGGAAATAAATCTTATTTAGCATTAAGTCCGACTTTTGAATTACATGTCAATCGTTAATAGTTATTGTAAACCTTGACTAATGTTATATATATGAATGAATAGATATATGAAAGAAGAAATATGAAACCAGAGGGAGACTTTGTACAAAAGTCGTTTGCTTGGGTACCTCTGTCCCATTCGTGTTTCAACCGTAAAGCAGTTGTGTTTGCATGGTTGTATTTCGGCTTGAAGGGTGAAATATCTCGTGAATTTACAGGGTACAGAGGAATAAGACCGGAGTCCTCAGGTATGGCAACGCATGGGGGGTATCATGGGCGAAACAGTATACTCTGTTATGTCCATGGTACTCATGTCTGTAGGCAACGGTTACAACTTTTCATTAGGTGGGCCGTTAGCATATTTGCCATTCTAAGTTGTATAAAAAATAGTCCTACTTCAGTAGCTAGATACCGTATACTCTTAAATTATATACTGTGACAACCGTAGTGCCACTCATACGTTACTCTGATAGACTGAGGCCTCTTGTTAATAATTGCATATCCTCCAAACTGAAATGCATCAACTACTGCACTGTTGAATATATATTGTATATACAAAAAGTATGAGACAAAATTATTAAGTGCCAGTATATTTATATACGATTTCAATAAAATTGAATTAAATTAAATTAAATAAATAAGTTAAATTAAATTAAATAAAATTATATTCTTAAATTACATATATTATTAATAGAATTATATAACTCATAACTAAAAAATATTTTTTAAAGATTGACTAAATATTATTTTCTTAAATTAAAGGTGACACCCTTCTTGTGACTAATTGCTATGCTCGACGGAGTCTTTTAGTTATAAGATCTTTTATTGACTTTGTAAAAAGCTGTAAATGAATTGAATTGTACTTAGTAACCCGCTCTGTATTAGCATGTTTTTTTTTTAATAAACTACCTTCCATATTACCTATTGACTATGTAGCTTTCTATAGACGAAATATTATTTTTAATCTGTTGAGTGAAACAGTATACTCTGTTATGTCCATGGTACTGCTCATGTCTATAGGCGACGGTTACCACTTTCCATCAGGTGGGCCATCAGCTTGTCTGTCATTCTAAGTAGCATAAAAAAAAACCTTAGCGGTGCAGTGGTTGGCATATAGCTTTGGGTAAATGACTTCCCGGGTTCAATTTCCGTTTAGACCGATTTTAAGAAACGAATTTTACAAACTTCTTTGAGTCTGGATGTTCTTGACTGTACCACAAGATGTTCGTTTTCTCATACCTTCCAGGATAACCTAGATTAAGGACCGTGTGACTGGTGTAATTGTGTGGTATTATTGAGACGCTTGTATATTGCAACATACATATGTGCAACGCTGTGTGATCTTGACCTAGAATAGGCCATTCCTTCTAATCCCGTGGGTGTCGTAAGAGGCGGCTTTTATTTTATTATATTATATATAATTAAGGGGGCTTAATGGTCGAAGAATAGGCATAGCGTCCCTCTTAAAACATCACCAAACGCGGTTGCCAACCCGCCTGCCAAGCGTGACAGCCACTGGCAAAAATCCTTTCTTATGGAGAAGCGAAGCTAATATGATGGTGCTGGTAAAAATATCACTTAGAATAATATATCATACGTACTTAATTGATTTATTATTAAAATATTTGTATTATTAAAAAATAGAGACCATTTTAAAACCATCTACTTTTGAGAGTTCTTTAAAAGGCATCACTAGCATATATGTGGAGCATGTGTAGCATATATATATTATGATGAAATAGGAAACAGTTTCTATATAAGTAAAGCGCGCATCGGGTACAATTACTGTTCGTGGCACATCATTTCGCATTGCTATGCATGTTGCAACACGTGATGCACTCTAGTTTACGGATTCCTTTGAATATATGTAGAATAAACTGCTTGGCTTCATATATAAAGGAACTTGGTATAAGCAATCACACCAAACTGGTGACTTCATATTTGAATTTTTCCAAATGTTCTTACATCTTTACTATATTATAAACTTGGTGTATCCCAAGTTGCCGCCAGCATCGACCAGTACATAAGTTATCCAATGTAATAAGTTAGGATATAACTTACCTGTGTACCAAATTTAATTTAAATACGTTTAGTAGTTTTTTCGTAAAAGAGTAACACACAATAATTCGTCTATTCAGCTACCGTTACAAACTTTCACATTTATTATATTAATAAGATATGTAAGACATAAAAGTCAGTGTGTTTGTTTGTTACTAAACACTTGAGTAGCTCAACTAATCGTTGTAAAAAGGACATTGTAAGGGAAAGTGGGTTCCGTTGTCATTTAAAATCAAAATCATAATTTATCCTCACGAGTAGCAATTAGAAGTACTATGAGCTTTAATAAGGACTTATTGCATATAAAAATATACAATTATGGACTACAGTAATTAGAAAGTTTCCTATGAAATTTATCATATTTTTCCTGTCTATAGGCGACAGTTACCTATTGTCATTAAAGTTGCAAAAAAATTAAAACATTAAAAGAAGTTACTATTATTTTACGAATATTCTATAAAGACTCGTATTATATTTTACAACTCACTTAATTTACACTTCACCTAAATTATCACTTAATTGAAATCATCAAATTTTTATGTTTCTATTATAATTTACGAATACATTCTACCGACACATTAAAGAATATAATAAAGATTTGCTTGTATAATTCTACAGACTGTATTTACAAATCATCGTTCCTAATAAAAAATATCAGTGTATAATTCTCCAAGATAGAGACCAAAAGATACCGATCTTTCTATGTATCCCAATTCTACTAATACTTCTAAAAGCTCTCCAAATTGTAGTAGGACCATTGATGTAATTCCAATCCCATCTACTCGGATACAATTTATAAAGCACTTAATATTGAACGGCATGAAATTGAACGAGGAAAGAAATATATGTAATGGAAAGAAGCGAATTCTGTGGTTTAGCTTACACCAAATTCTTGTATTGTTGAAAAAAACTATATCAGTGTTGATAGATTAAGTATTTTTCCTTTTATTTTAAGTACAAATTGTAAATTGCAAAATGTTGGAGTATTGAAATTGTGGGAGAAATTTTTGGAGATATTTGGTAATTTGATTTACGCTGCCTTACTAGCATACCACTAATGCCAATTACGACGGTTTCCAGGAAGAAATCTAATGATTTCTTCACGTTGACTGACTTGGTCTCATATTCACCTATCAACTTAGACTAGCGGGGCCAACATATACTGACAGTACAGGTAGGGATACTATTCCATTATCATTCATTAAAAAAAAACCGTTCATCGTATTGGAGAGTTTTCATACTGCTATCAGTCTAAGACTGTATATACAGTAAATACGAGGGTAAGTCTATATACTACAATACATACTTATATTTATAATTATATTTATATTTCTGCGTCTGACTCGTGCTATCTTTCTTTCTGTACTTGCCTACTATTTATGCCAGGTTGTCTGTAAGAGATTGCTTTTAGCGATAAGGCTGCCTTTTGTATATGCACATACTGTATAAATACATCTCTTTAGTACGCAATAGAGTTTATATTATTATTATTATATACAGACAGAAATATTGATTACGTTTGCTAATATTAGAAATTCTGCATATGATGGTAACCGACGTGTAGATTGTGAGTTTGTGAGGTATGTCGCTTTAACCAGGGCCGAACTTAGCTTACCTGGCGCCTTGGAACATATTTTTAACTGCGTCCAATGTCAACAAAAAAGGAGAGTATATCGCCTCGCTGTTCAATCAAAAATACAAACATCGACTTTGATGCGACCCTCTATTGACGTGTGCATCCTATAACGCTCTCTGGAATCTACGGTGCTCCTTTTCCCTTTTGAATTCGGCAGCCCTCCTAAGGCCGGTACTGGCAATACTGTCTCTGGCTTTGTAGAAAATTCTCGATTTATCCAACTTTTTTTGCGAGATACGAGAATTCGTTTTCCGCATGAAGGCTATTGATATTAGATCGTTAAATTCAAATAAGATTAAGTACAAGTAGATATATCATGTAGGGAAATAAAGAATTGAATGAGATTTATTCGTGTGTTCTTATCTTTTATATACTCGTTTATATATATATAAAAGAGAATGCTGAGTTACTGACTGATTGGCCCATATATCAATGTACAATAAAAGCGGCTGAATCTAGAAATAAAAATTTCGCGTATAGGTTCTTTATATAGCGTAAGTGAATGATAAAAAAGTTATTTTGAAAATTCATCCCCAAATGGGGGTAAAGTGGGGTTGAAAATTTGTGTGATAAATAGAGATTAGATATGGTTAAAGAAAACCTTAAGAAATAGATTATCACATACGAGTGAAGTTGGAGGCAAAAGCTAGTAATACACACACACACACTATACTATATATATATATATATATATATATATATATATATATATATTATTAAAAGTACTGTAACTGTAATCTAGGTGCTGCATAGAAATAAAAAAATTAGTAAGATCTTGTATTACCATGTAATAATATTTACTGTAATGTTCTTTTTTAATGAATTCAATCTTCCGCATTTATCATATTAATCGAATTTCTTACTTTAATTTTTAAATGAGAGTTTATCAATGAAACAGAAATTCTTAGTCCTCAAAAAAGGCTTTGCATGAAGAGTATCTTGAGCGACACAGTATACTGTATTATATCCATAGTACTATTCATGTCTATAGGCTACTGTTACTACTTTCCATCAGATGGGCCGTCAGCTCGTTTGTCATTCTAAATTGTATAAAACATCTACATGTGACATTGAATAATTAATTGTAAATAATCAACACAATTACAAATAGATATTACGACTTCTTAAAGTAGACACTAATACAAAAACCCAAAAAAAATAATGACCTATTTATTGGCCTACATTCATAAATATTAAGTTTATATCATTTAAATGTTACAAATTACCTAGAAATAATAAATATAAATTAATTTACATTAAGTACTAATTTACTTATATTTTCACAGTATAGAACATTCTTTTTTGGTCATTATAATGGCAAATAAGCTTATAGTTTACCTGATGGAAAGTGGTCACTGTCCCTCTAGACATGAATAGGCTTGACAAAATATACAATGACACCTACAGTACCCCTTATACGTTGCTATTTCTGAGAACTAAGCTTTTATACTTCCGTACCCTGTAATTTCGCTGCTATTAAATTCAATTCCTAAAGAACAATTACGACCTGTTACTTGAATAGGTCAATTATTTACTAATTTTAACGAAACCTCAAGTTTCGATTCCAAGAGATTTGCACAACAAAATACATCATTATTCCATTCGAGGTTCAAATTTCTCGGATACATAGAAGACCTACTACTACATACGTCTCTCTAATAACAACGTACATTTCCACGAAATGCTCGTACATTCCACGCCCTAGGACCTTGACTCAAATTGTACCCGAGACATACAATCTCGTGCTCACGACCCCCATTCCGGTAACGCGCTTATAAAACAACTGCTCAAGAAAATGGACGTGTCATTATTATCCGTAAAATAAACATCAGCATTATTATAAAGCAAGAAAGTCCAGTGTCCCAGGTGCGTCAGTGTCCGCTTGATTTATAATTTAAGCCCACCCACCGTTTTGGGATAAGTTATAAGATGACGCGTTTACGAGAACGATCGCAATAACTTTGTATAAACGACAAGATCCATACTGATAAAAGTAAGTGGAATTGTTGTGACGATTTTGTTACTATACTATATTTTGTTGTATATTGAAAGGGCTCTTTGAAATATTGTAACGTAGTGTTTAAAATATGCTTACAGTTTATCAGTAATAAAAAAGTGTAAAGAAAATAATTGAATAAAGGAAAATAAACGTCTCAAAACTACCAACCCACCAACACTAATTGCTTAATCCTGGTAGTTAGAATAGAAAAATAATGCAACAAATATGTGGAGGCATAACCCAGTATATCCGAACCCGTGTCAGTTTTGTCAAAGTTGTTTCCTTAATTGACCCGATCGAAAATCGAATATTTATGTAAAGTAATCGCTTTTTATATTATTCGAATGCTTAATTAATTAATTATTATATAATATTAAATATTATGTTTTATTAATAATACATAAATTACCTACTTTATTAATAAATAAGAGATAAATTTAGTTAAAAAAAATATTTTTATGTAGTAACATCATCATATTAGTTTATGTCTCTTTTTTCAGTTTAGTTACCATTTACTGCATAAAAACGACTTATTAGACATTTTTTTCCTATTGAAGGGTCCCGCTTCACGATCTTACCTGATGGAAAGCAATAATGTGGTTTAAGATGGGGCACGCGGGCTCACGAATAGCCTATTCACATTTGACTTAAATTGGTGCATTATATAAATCAACAAATAATTTAACAATATAACACTGTAAGTTAGTGACTTGTACTGTACCGCGAGGTGTACCCCTCTTGAGCACTTTCGAAATAATCGTAAAAATGAAAAGTCGCAAGTAAAACAGTTAGTACGAGTCACCGTTGTGTTTACCCTGTCTCGTTTTCCTTATCAAGTTGTTATCCATGAAAAAATGCTGCTCGACGCGGAAATAATTAATTATATTTTGTTTTTAATGATTCACTAATATTATATATAAAATTCACTAGTTCCTACTTGCAATTTTGTCTAGACGAAATATGTATATTGAATAACCGGGAGGAAAGTAGTCTTCTTCACCCCAAACAATAAGTCTAAATTATCGCTATCGGTATACACTGGGGGGTACCAATGAGGGTTGATTGGTGAGAATAAAAAGACAAGTCAGCCCATCGTGACGAATACACCTGGAATTCAGCACGATGGTTACCAAGGAAGACAACGTGGTAGTCGACCTGATAAGGTATACTGATAGCAATGGGGACTAACCTCCACATTACTAACAATCCCTTCCTCCCTGTTTTTGTAGTTGTAGTTATAATCATGAATTGTACTGTTTTTGAAGTGTCCGGGCTAATATCTACTACTATCTACTAATATCACAATATTAGTAAAATTTCAATTGGAATGCATTCCTGAGAGTTTTCTTTTGTTTTGTTTTATCTTTTGGTATGCAACTTTTCTTTCACGCTATAAGTTAGTGACTTATACCGCGCCACAAGGCATACCCCTCTTGGGCACTTTTGAAATAATCGTAAAAATGAAAAGTCGCAAGTAAGACAGCTAATAGAAGTCAGCGTTGTGTTTACCCTGTCCCGTTTTCCCCATATCTCAAGTTGTTATCCGTGGAAAAATGCTGCGCGACGCGTAAATGCCACGACAAGTTGTTGTAAGTGAATTATCAATTATTGGTTTTCGGGGCGAAATTTAATTTACCGATCCTCGGAAATTGAAATTGCGTTTGAACAATATTGACTTAGTTATACGTAATATACTGAAATATTTCTAATATCAAATTAACTATACAATAGGTGCCGTATGGGCCCGGCATAGAATGGGTCACCCCTTCCTTTTCCGTAGGTGTCGTAAGAGGCGACTAAGGGAACTTAACAGTCGTGAATTTAAGTTTGTTTATTGCTCCTCAGTGACTTAATGACTTAAGTAGTCACTAAGAAATTTGGTACATACCTGTCATATGAGATGGGGACAGCCGTGTAGTCCTGATATAGAATAGGCCACCCCTTCCTTTCCTGGGGGTATCGTAAGAGGGGACTAAAGGAAATTAATAGTCGAGGGATGGGCAACAACGTCTTTCTTAAAACATTACCAAAAGCTTAATTGCGGTTGCCAACCCACCTACCTAGCGTGGCAGCTACTGGCAAAACTCCCTACTCACACATGGATAAAAAAATTGATCTGTTTTTGGCGTAGCATTTGTATAGATGGAGTGTCTCCAATACTCCTTCTATAGAAATAATATAATATTGTCTATTATAATAATTTTGTCATGTTTAAAGTAACTAAGATGGCATTTATAAGAAAAAGCTAAGCATATTGTTTTGCAAAGTTCAATTCTTGGTCGGACCAAATAGAAATTTTCTCGAATTTGTTGTTGTTATGACCCCACATGGTAACTACTTAGTTCCTCATAACGTATATTAGAACCAACATGGTAGAAATACTCATATATTTTTTTTTCCTATACAAATATATGCGAATTATACATTAATCTATATAATACATCTGTCCTGGTATGGACACGTGATGCGCAGGGATGAGAAGCATGTTTTAAGAAAGGTATTAAGTATGAATGTGATGGATGGATGGCTAAAAGGGCAAAAGAAGACTAAAAAAGGCATGAAAGCACTAAGGTGATATGGCCAGAATTGGAGTGAATGCAGAAATGACTGAGAATAGAGAAGAATTAAAGAGAAAAATATATTACGCCGACCTCAAATAATAATTGGGATAAGGGTAGAAAGATAATGTTTACGTATACGTATTATAACTAAAGACACCCAGACCAATCCAAACAGCTATATTTATGTCAATACAAATATTTATATTCTGCAGGGATCGAATCTCAACATTCAAAAGGAGAGGCGGTCTGTTAAATCATTAAACCACAAAGAGCCTCTCAAAAATTTTATTTAACGTAAGAAACTTTACAAAAATGGGTCGTTACGCACCATTTTAACGTTAATTGTAATTATTCATTCCGTTCAAAACTCATTATGTTAAAGTACTGAAACTCAATACTGACTCTCAATTCGAATAAAATAAGTAATTATCGGCATCTCAAATGCCAATCGAACAAATGAATTTATGATAATGAGCATCGAGTATTGATGAATGAGCGATCCACTGAGTTCGGAGAGTAATCGCTTAGTAATTTAGAACTTTATTTCCATGGGGATTAAGTGCATTCTCATCACGCTTAAACGCCATAACGACGGGGCTTTTAAGGCGATTCCGGGTTAAATCTTTTACGATGATCGTAAAAACATCGTTATTACGCCGGATCTCTGAGAAATGATGGCATTGTAGTGCTAAAAGTTCTTTTATATTTTATTTAAAAAAGACAAGGTAAAAATGTATTATTACATTGTCGGTACCTATTTAATGAGATAAAAAATTATAATAATAAAAACAACGTAACACGACATCGTGTGATTCTATCGTCACGATATAATAGAAAAGTAAAATATGTTTATATAATTGTATGGAGACTCTTTTATATTTCCCTGTATGTACACGAAATCCTCATGGAAAATTTAAAGTATTTCCACATACTTGCCTATATTTTGTTTTTTTTTTATATCGTAATAATAAAATCCTATTAATCAAAAGCATCTCCATACAGTTATATTTTGCATTTCTATTATATCGTGACGGTAAAATCTTTTTATATGTTATATTACATTCTCATACAGTTGCCTATTATAGCGTAACGATAAAATCATCTAATACTATAACGACAAATTATAAAATTAATGACTCATTAATATCTACAATATATTATCGTATAAATCTAACACCATAACGTTATGGTGCCAAGCCTCCTTTAACGGGTTGAACCCATTATTCCCTCGTTATGTAAATACTTTTAGCTTGTGTACATACCTTTACATAATGTTTGTTTAACTCGCCTAAGCAAGCGTAACATTGTATACTTTTTAAAAGTTAAAATGAAAATATTATTGTTTTGATAGTATATTATTTTAATTTTAAATACTTGTAGTAGAGATTTCGTTATTTATAATTTAGATATTTTGTTACATTTTTTGCAGAATTTGTAGGTAGAATTTAACACGATATATAATATACACTAGACAGAGACTTTGTACAAAAGTCGTTTGCTTCATCACCTGTGTTCCATTCGTGTTTCTACTGCGAAGCAGTTGTGTTTGCATGGCTGTGTTTCAATTTGAAGGGTAAAATATGGCAGTGAATTTACAGGGTACAGAGAAATAACATCTGAGTCCTCAGGAATGGCAACGCATGGGGGGTATCATGGGCGAAACAGTATACTCTGTTATGTCCATGGTACTGCTCATGTCTATAGACGACGGTTACCACTTTCCACCAGGTGGGCCGTCATCATCATCACTTCTACCGTTAATTCTCCGCTGATAAGGAAGTTTTACCAGTAGTTGCCACGCGTGGTAGGCTGGTTGGCAACCGCAGTCAGGCTTTGGTGATGTTTCAAGAGGGACGCTGCTGCATAGGCCTGTATCATTAAGTTCCCTTAGTTGCCTCTTGCAGTATCCACGGGAATGGAAGGGGTGGTCCGTTCTATGCTGAAACCATACGGTTCACATACCTATATTCAGCAGTGAACAATTAACGGCTCATTTGACAATTATGATTATGCATTATAAGTAGATCGTATTTACACCTTTAAAAAATGGGTTCAAGTTGTCTGAAATAAATAAATAAATAAAAATTAAAATTATTCAGTTCAAATTTAAATCGCTACGTGATATAATTAATGAGCCTTCGGGTCGCATTGCTCTATTTGTCGTATGTATTGGACAACTGGTACTTAGTATATTTTAGACTGTGCCACAAACAAACAAGCATACAGCCCGTGTGTTAGTAAACGGTCACTGTAGGGCCTGCAACACGAGAGGAGTCACGTGCGCGTTGCCAACCCTGAAAAAATCTTAATATACTCTTTTTGAAGAACCCCATACTGAAGTCTGTAGGAAAAACATGCCATTGGTATGTCTTGTGTATATGTAATATAAAAATTATACATATTACATTACATTACATTATATTACCATGAATATAAATGTTTTAGTTACTGCCTTTGAGTGCCATAATATGAAATATTGAATTCAGTAAAGCTTTGTGCGCTGTGTAAATATTTGGGTATATCTCTCGTTGCTAATTTTAATAACAGATTTATACGTAAATTTATATTCTTCAAGACATATATATATGTATATTCTTTGAGGTTTTAAATGAAGTCTTATAATTTTCCTTCGTATTATATAGGAAAAATAAACATTATATTACTAAAGTATTACGAGAGTTAGATTCACCATAATGATAATTAATTAAATAATGCAAATTTTTTTACTGATTTTGGGAAAAAAATACTATTGATTTTAGCTTGATACCTCCTTGTGTTTCTGAGAAAAACGATCCTAATAGACGAATAACAAAGTGATCCTGCATGAGTTCCATTTTTCCTTCTAAGCTACGAAACCCTAATGATTATTTGAAAATGATTATAATTAAATATACTTGAATTAAAATTATTGCTATTTTATTTATTATTACATCAACCGACTTCAAAAAGGTTGTATTTTTTATGTTTGTTACCTTATAACTCCGTCAGTTGTAAACCGATTTTGAAAATTATTTTTTCATCCAAAAAGATATTTTTTTTATACAACTTAGAATGGCAAACAAGCTGACGGCCCTCCTGATGGATAGTGGTTACCATCACCTATAGACATGAGCAGTGTCATAGACATAACAGAGTATACTGTTTCGCCCATGATACCCCCATGCGTTGCCATTCTTGAGGACTCAGGTGTTATTCCTCTGTACCCTGTAAATTACAGATTAGTCTCATAGAAATTTTAACAAAATCGGTCCAGTTCTTTAGTTTTTAAATAAAAGTAACTGGTTTTACCATAATTGAAGGTTCTTTTTGTGAAACGCAATCTTAACTTTAATGATGTAGAATTTGAATCACAGAATCATAATTTATTGGAAACTAGCCTTCAAGTTTATCGGGCGGTCGACTTACAAGCTGTCATTTGCATTCTCTTCCTCTAGTTTGAAATAATATAATCTCAAATGATAGCATAATATCTTGATTACCTGGCTAGTATAAAGGCGAGGGAGACTTTGTACATAAGTCGATTGCTTAGGTACCTCTGTCCCATTCGTGTTTCAACCGCGAAGCAGTTGTGTTTGCATGGCTGTGTTTCGGTTTGTAGGGTGGGATATGGCGTGAGTTTACTGGGTACAGAGGAATAACACCTGAGTCTTCAGGAATGGCAACGCATGGGGAGTATCATGGGCGAAACAGTATACTCCGTTATGTTCATGGTACTGCTCATGTCTATAGGCGACGGTTACCACTTTCCATCAGATGGGCCGTCAGCTTGTTTGTCATTCTAAGTTGTATAAAAAAAAACCTTTTGCAGGTTTTAGGTTCGATTGGTATTTATATGTCTATTTGTTTGTTTGTTATTAATAACTTAGCTTACGGCTTTAATCATAGTTTTACTATTAAATAGTTGAATGAATTTAAATGGATTTTGTTACTCAGATAATTATATTATTTATCTTAAATGAATATAGTACAGATGTTTTTTGTATAAAATAAACATACAAATGTGTCACTAATCAGTTATTTCGTTCTACAAAATGAGGAATTAGACGATTTATCCGTTCATATAAAATATAGGTGTAATATGTATAAAATATATTAAACAGAAAATTTATATTCAGATTTTAATAATTATAAATAAAATAAATAAAAATGTTTATTTGGGATCCTTAGCTTAATTTACAGTTTTTTGTAGGTTCGATAATAACTGCATTAGTCACAAAGAGACTGTGTCGCAGCTATTAACGCCCGCTCAATAACATGCGGTACAAAATTTAAATAACAATAACACAGAAGAAAATTAATAAAATTACTAAAAATAAAACTAATCAATGGATTTTGTACGAGTGTGTGTGTGTGTGTGTGTGTGTGTGTGTGTGTGTGTGTGTGTGTGTGTGTGTGTGTGTGTGTGTGTGTGTGTGTGTGTGTGTGTGTGTGTGTGTGTGTGTGTGTGCGTGTGTGTGTGTGTGTGTGTGTGTGTTTGTGTGTGTGTGTGTGTGTGTGTGTGTGTGTGTGTGTGTGTGTGTGTGTGTGTGTGTGTGTGTGTTTGTGCGGGTGCGTGCGTGCGTGCGTGTGCGAGCATATGTGTGTGTGTGTGTATGTGCATGTTTAATTTTAATAATTAAACCTTGATCAATGACTCGACATCATCATATTCAAGAGTCATTAGCCAATTAATCAATTTTATTTTGCAATCTCGTAAAGAAAGTGGATAGATTGTTAATAACATATTTATTTTATTATATAACTTGTTACTCATGTACTTATATTGACGGTTCACTACATCTAGACGACATTTATCAATTTTACAAACTTTATGAGTAATTCTTTTGTCTATAAGAAATAAGGGATCATATGGAAGGGACTTATGTTTACGCAGTATGGACATCAGTACAAATAACTTTCTTACACTATTTACTTTCCATAGTGCGAACAGATTTTTTGTTGGATACCTGATGGGTTTAAAAGCCATAACTTTTAATACTGCTCGCTGAGCTCTTTCCAATCTTAGCATTTGCGTTTTATTAAAAGCTCCCCATGCAGTTATACAATAACCAATAATGGATTGTGCAAGTGCAAAATAGGCAGTTTTCAAAATTTTGAAATCAGCACCATTTCTCAATTTTTTAAAAACGTAAATTAGCTTTCTAACACGTGTGATTACAGATTCAATATGTCTATTCCAAGACAGCATACTATCTACAATTACACCAAGGTATTTGAAATTTTCTGTTCGTGATATAGAGAGGCAATCACAATCAGAATTACCTATGGTATTACATTTGTGTGCTAGTATTTTAAAAGATGAGTCTGGTTGGGAGATCTTATTGGGAGAAAATGTTACTAATTTGGTTTTATTTAAGTTTAGCGTTAGAAGGTTTTGTGCCAACCAGTTTGAAATAACAAACAAAGCAGATTCAGCATGAGATCGGGCCTCCGCCCAATCATGCCCATGAATTATCAAAGCTGTGTCATCGGCATATGTTATTATGTTACAATTTGGGAGGGACATTTTGCATAAATCATTGATATATATCAAAAACAAGGTAGGCCCAAGAACACTACCCTGTGGTACGCCGTAACTGACAGATTCCTCATGACTCAGGATATTATCAATAATAACACTTTGATGTCTATCACTAAGGTAACTTTGAAACAATTTTAGGGCTATACCTCGAACACCCAAGTACTGAAGTTTGGAAAGAAGGATAGGGACCGAGACAGTGTCGAATGCTTTAGATAGATCAAGGAAGATACAAAGAGACTTAAGTTTATTGTTAAAATCATCGGCAATTAAACTAGTTAGTTCAAGAACCGCGTCCTCTGTTGATCTTCCAGATCTAAAACCAAACTGATTAGGAGCAAGTATGTTTTTAACATCAAGATATTGAAGCAAACGTTTATTTAGTATCTTTTCAAAGATTTTTGAAAGGGCGGACAAAACTGAAATGGGTCTATAATTATTAATGCTATCTTTATCTCCACCCTTGAAGATTGGGTGTACGATTGCTTTATTATTAATTATGTCAAAAGAATCGATTTTAATTGTAACAAAACCAGTTTGTTTTTGATCTAAAAACTAAATTACTTTACTGATTTTGATAAAATTGCTATGCAACTAATCTGTAAGTATATCCTTTTAGATAAAAAAAAAATCAAATCAGTTTAGAACTGACGAAGTTATGAGGAAACAAAAATAAAAAAAAAAAACGTAAACAAAAATACACCCGAACTGAGAACTTCCTTCTTTTGAAGTCGGTTGATAAAATAAACAGTCAAAAATATACATTTTAAAACAAGACAAAATGTTTCCGAGCGAAATATCACAAGAGAATTCTCCAAAATGTTACGGGTATTTAAATTTTTAAACGAAGAACAAAATATTTATGTTTAATTTGTCCGACATCACTTTGGAGAATTGCTTTTATTTTAGAATCTGGGAATTCTGAGAATCGAGTTCAGTCAAATCATCATAATAATAATAATTTATTTGCCTGAGATGTGGTCTTAAATAGTAATTATTATTATTTCAGCTGTTAATTGTCCACTGCTGGACATAAGCCTTCCCCATAAGGGGATTTTTGTCAGTAGTTGCCACGCTTGACAGGCGGGTTTGCAACCGCAGTAAGACATTTAGAGATGATAGAAGAGGGACGCTGCTGCCTATCTCTCGCCCTCCTTAGTCGCCTTTTACCACACCCACGGGAAAGGTAAGGGTAGCTCATTCTATGCCGGGGCATACAAGGCGATAAATAGTAATAATGTTACATATTTCGCCTTATTTAAAGGTATGCAAACTTTTATCTTAGATATTTTATCAGCCGTTAAATGTCCACTGCTGAACATAGCCTCCCCGATAAGGGGAGTTTTGCCAGTAGCTGTCACGCTTGACTAGCGGGTTGGCAACCGCAGTTTGGCATTTGGTTTATAATAAATAAATAAATTTAAAGATCCATTCAAACATTGGCTTGTTGAGGAGTCCTTTTACAGTGTACAAGAGTTTTTGATACAAAAAGGTAAACAACCTACTTGAATTACCTATCGTGTTACAATGCAGCTGTTATCAATAGTCCATGATTTGACAGTGACATTTTTTATTGTTGACAAGTGTCTGAAATTTTTGATGTATTTTTTTTTATATAATATTTCGAATTTTAATTACTTATTTAACATTTATTCTTAAGAAATGAAATATGAGAACTTATACTTATTGTAACATCTATACACTTACCATGTTTCTGGTAAATAAATAAATAGTACAAAAACTGTATAAGTTTATATCCCGTGTCACAATATTCAATGTATAAGTGGCATTGTAAACCAACTGTTTTAATATTTTATTATATTTAAAGTAGTTAGTCTGATTTTTATTAATAAATGTAGGTACACATTTTGACACAAGATGTTTAAGAAAATTAATATAATTTAAAATAAATAACTAACACATGCAAAATTTAAAATTGATAAAACCAATCGTCATACATTCAACAAGAATTAACCACGATATTTTCCAAGAGGAACTGCGTGATGGTTAACTTGATAGGGTTTATTAACAATGGGGCTTTTAGACTCCCCATCACTAACAATTTATTCTCCCCCCCCTGCCCCAAAAGAAGTCTGTTAAACCAACATACAACCAAGATTATGTAATTATAAACTGAAGTGGGATTAAATTAATTCAATTTCAAACTGTCGGTGTTAATGTAAACCTTATTGTAATTAGAGACATACGTCGAATGAATTGAAATAATAAATTAAGCGTATTTTTTTTTAATGATAATATAAATTTAGATAGAGTAAAACAAGAGGAAAGATTATGATATTAAGTGTCATCGTCATCATCATATGAGTAGTTATCTGTCCACTGTTGGACAAAGGCCTCCCCCACAGACTGACACAAGGAATGGTCCTGAGCCATTTGCATTCACCGACTCCTTGAAATGAAATTTGGTATACACGTATTATATGGGATAGCAAAGAATATAGGCTACTTTTAAATATAACCCGGTTACGTGGACGAAGTCGCCGGTAAAATAATAATAATAACTTTATTGCATAACCATGATTGTAACAAACTCAGCACTGGAAATTACAGTAAAAGTAGGTACGAATTCATTTGTACATTTGGATCAGTTTAAACACCTGTGTCTGAACTAGGTTATAAAACCTGCACCTCAGACAACAGTGCTCAACCCTCATTACATAATATAATATTAGTTCAGCTAAATTTTTAGTGCTTTATATAGAATGTTGATTTTATATAAAAAGCTAATACAATGTAATTGGCGTTTTGTGACCTTTCTGAAGCTTTTTATCGTGTAGATCATGATTCGTCAATTAAAAAATTTTCTTTTAACGACTTTAAAAACAACGTTTTTAATTTAGTTAAATCATTTATCAAACAACACTTCAAAAAGTGAAAGTAAATGGCGTCATTCTAGGGGTCTATTCTTGACCCGTTTTCCTATTTTATAACGATGATCTGTTTTATTTTTAACCAACTTTTAAAAGGAGGTTCTGAATTCGGTTGTATGTTTTTTTTCCTAATGTTCGTTACCTTATAACTCCGTCAGCTGTAAACCAATTTAGTAAATTTTATTTTATTTGAATTTATTATACTTGCAGATTGGTATCATAGAAATTTTATTATAATCAGTTTAGTAGTTTAGATTTTAAATCAAAATATATAATTTTGGTAGCATTAAAATCGGTTATTTTTTGACGAGTACAGCTTTATTCATTATTTTTGCTAAATTTGGCTGAATATTATTTGAAAATAATAAGTTCTTTTTTTATGCAACTTAGAATGGCAAACAAGCTGAAGGCCCACCACCCAAATGAGCAGTATCATGGACATAACAGAGTATACTGTTTCGCCCATGATACAATCCATGCTTTGCCAATCCTGAGGACTCAGGTGTTATTCCTCTGTGCCCTGTAAATTCACTGCTATACCTCACCCTTCAAACTGAAACACAGTCATGCAAACACAACTGCTTTACGTTAAAAACACGAATGGGACAGAGGTGCCCAAGTAACTTTTGTACAGTCTGCCTCTGGTAGAGTTTATTCGAGTAAACAAATAATATGACGATGTAAACAATGCTTTGCTACGACTATTTAGTTAGTATATTAAATTCATATTAAATGCTTTTCTATTCTTAAATATCTATATCCATATTCTATTGTAAACTTGAATAACGAAGCTGTAACTTTATTGGTTCCACAGTTTTTCTCGGAATCATTTTTAATAATAAATCTTACCCTCTCATATCATATTAAAAATATTTTATAAATTTAGAGGAACATGTTATGTAGTACATAAAAGTGAATTACATTATTATATTAATACTAATAAACTGTTAGATTTATATTTTTTTTGACCGTGTAGTCCTGGTATAGAATAGGCCACCCCTTCCTTTCCCGTGGGTGTCGTAAAAGGCGACTAAGGAAGGGCAAGGGATAGGTTTCTCCGTCTCTCTTATAACATCTCTAAACCCTGACTGCGGTTGTCAAACCGCCTTCAAAGCGTGGCAACTACTGGTAAAACCCCTCAAGGGGAAGTCTTATGTTCACCAGTGGATGATTAAAGGCTGATATGATGATGATGATATTTTATTATCATATCATATTTTGAAAGACGTGCAACGTTATAGTTGTTTATCAAAAAAAAAAATATACCGTAGTATCCACTTCTTATAAACTTTAAAAGTTCCTCTAACACGTATTTATTGAGAAAAGGTACTAAACGAATTACTAAGAAATTATGCACGAAATTCTGAATATTCAGTGTGTTAAATATATCAATAATTACATACAACTTCCGATAATTCCGGAAAAAGAAATGTAAAAATCAGCTTTTCTATAATTCTACTTATATTTTGATCAGATTGCTTTTTCAAAAAAAAAAAAAAACAAAACAGTTTGAAAAAAATACTAGCAAAATTCTACTATTGGGGAGGCCTATATACATTAGAGGCCAGTTAACGCCTGACACAGTACCTCTTAGAAATTATTATAATTTCTACCACTACGATTATTTTTATTACACTATTTATTTCTCTTGTTAGTCATAAACAACACATAAAATACATGTAGCTTCTTCATACATTTCATTGTTCACATTTTTATGTCAGTTTGAGGGTCGATAAATATTTAACGACGTCCTTCCTACCTTCCCAACCATTAATTTCGAATTAGTTTGATGGTGTCAGACGGACAGTCGTAACATTATATATTTAAGTGTTACAATTTGTTGATGAAAGAATTGATCATTTACATTTTACTATTATACTGTCTTTACCTGTGGCTTTTCTCGCTAACAGGGACATATTCATTGTGCTCTGTCCCACATAGTACGTGTATATCGATCGATATTTCATATAGTAATCGGTTTAATCATTAAAATGCTAAAAGGTAACAAAAACATAATTAAACAAATAAACTCACTGATACATCTTTTCTTGATAATATTATTGTGCACGACGCACTTTTTTAAATTATTTTTTTTAAAAAGAAATTTTTGTTTGTGGTTTGAAGTTAGGGTCAGATTGGTTTTCTTTCGCTTTTTTTACTCCCTTGGTTTGCTTTGTATATATTTTTGATAATTATATTAATTTTCTAAAAACACCGTGTTTCCATACCAGCATACAGTCCTTTCGTCCACAATTATTATTAGCAATAAGGCCGCCCATTGTTTTCTCAGTGTAAATATACCTATAATTGTTTGTGTCTATAATAAGTTTACTATTGTAATCTTTTAGAGGAAACAATAAAAATATATGTAATCAATCTATATCTCACAATATCTGTGTATTGGAAATATTTAAGAAAAATTAATGTGCGGGATCTTAGTAAGAGAAATACAAGCCGAAACAGTAATATTAAAAAATCTCTCTCTCTCTCTCTCTCTCTCTCTCTCTCTCTCTCTCTCTCTCTCTCTCTCTCTCTGTGTGTGTGTGTGTGTGTGTGTGTGTGTGTATTGTTACACAAAATTGAATACGGTTTTCATTAGTTGTATTTCTGTAGATGTAACTAAAAAACTAGTGTATGCTTTATCTTAATACGCCATCAAAAAGTGATGTAATTCGTTGATTTTTCAGCTTCTAAAGTTCTCGCGTTGATGCATGAGACAGATACACTCTGTTATGTCCTTGATACTGTTCATGTCTATAGGCGACGTTTACCACTTTCCATCAAGTGGGCCGTCAGCTTCACTATAATTCTAAGTTGCATGAAAAAAAATATTTGAATGAAAATTAATAAAAAATGCCTTGACATCTACTTTAATGTACCTTGGTGTTAAATGTCAACGATCCTTAATTGTTTATATATATATATGTTTATTTATATGTTTTCCTTTTTATTCTAAATTCAAAGTAAAATAGTAATGTTATTATATAATTGTGTAATCTTCATTATTATGTTATTTTGTCATATGTAACATGTATACTTTATATTATTTTTCTTAAAGAGCAATTGTATCTAATTAATGATATTATTTAAATGAAAAGTTTGTTTAGTGTATGTGTAAATAAATAAATAAATAAATAAATAAATTGTACAATTCATAAAATCTCAACTATATTTAAACCGATTCACCTGAGGAACTATCAAAATTTAATATTCCATGCAGCTGTTTAAAATCAGTATTGCAAGCTAACCACAACTGGTTAAGAATGTCGCAGTACCAAAGAATTTCGCTTTTGTAGACAGAAACTTATATTGAAATCTAGTAATGGAATATTGCACAATATTGATTTAAAAGTATTGAATTCCATGACTGTGCATGCAACTTATAAATCCATAGATTCGATAATAATATAGTCGAAGAATACAGAACTTAATATTGATTCTTTTATTTAATATAGAAAAAATAATCACAATGAGAAAACAATGGGCGACCTTATCGCTAAAAGCGATCTCTTCCAAGCAACTTTTGCATGGAAAGGAGTAATTATAAACAGTTTGATCGGTGACGAGACACGATGAAAAATTCTGTTATTTCTAAATATGGAGATGTGATACATATAGATAAACAGATAGATACTCTTTATTGTTTCCTCCAAAAGATTACAATAGTAAACTTATTATAAATATAAACAATTACAAGAAACAATCACAATGAGAAAACAATTGGCGACCTTATCGCTAAAAGCGATCTCTTCCAGGCAACCTTTGAATGCAGAGTAGTAATTATAAACAATTATTATAAACATAGGCCTCCCCTATAGGCTCTCTGTAATGCATTTGACGTCGTTATTCTATCTAGTTGGCAGGAGAGTTGTCCTACACTACGTTTACATGTACGGGATCGTCACTCAATATCCTTTCTTCTTACGAGTATTAAGAATTTAAAAAATAGGACACTTTATATACACGCGATTCTCGTGACCCAAGCTGCGGAATATAGCTAGTAAATACATGAAGTTAAATTGTAACTAAATCTATGCACATTTCACGCAAAAATTATTAGACATATATTAATGAACTTTAGCGTGGAAATAACATAGTATTGTTCAACATATACATATATATTTTATAGTGATGAAACGTCTCAGTCCTATGGGAAAATACAAAGTTATGGCGTGGGAACGCCGTCGTAACCACAGCAAGTGATTTATAATATGGCACATGGTTACACCCAAAGGCTGTCACAAATGGTGCAAATACAATATTTTATCTGCGTATTTCTTCATATAAATATATCTGTATTTTTTTATGGATGATAACAGAATGATAGTACCGCCTGCGCTAACGGTATACGCTGGCGGGGCACCAGTGATGGATTATATATATTCTTTAATGGACTCAAAGATACAGTAATAACTACAAGTTAATTACAAAGTTACGAGTAACTAATCGAATAACAACGAAAAAAATTTTACACAGGTAGGCTTTTTTTAATGAATGATAGTTTTTTTTTAAACAACTTAGAATGGCAAACAAGCTGACGGCTCACCTGATGGTAAGTGGTAACCGTCGCCTATAGACATGAGCAGTACCATTGACATAACAGAGTATACTGTTTCGCTCATAATACCCCCATGCGTTGCCATTCCTGAGGACTCAGGTGTTATTCCTCTGTACTCTGTAAATTCACGCCATATCCCACCCTTCAAACCGAAACACAGCCATGCAAACACAACTGCTTCACGGTAGGAACACGACTTTTTTACAAAGTCTCCCTCTGGTGAGTGAGTGAAATGGTTACCTCGCTTGCGCTATCAGTGTACATTGGCACGAGTGAGGGTTGATAGTTGATGATAAAGTAGGTCAATAAACCCGGCGTAAAAAATTCAACAATATATCAATCGGGATGGTGTCCAGGGGAGCCCGTGGAGGTCGACCTGATAGGGTATATTGCTAGCAATAGGATTGCTAATCTCCATTACTAATAATCCCTTCTCTCCCATACGGGTAGGTTATGCCATTGTTCATTGCTGAACATAGGTCTCCACATAAGGAGAGGTTTGCTAGTAGTTGTCACGCTTCGCAACCGCAGTTAGCATTTGGTGATGTTTTAAGACGGACGCTACTGCCCATCCTTTAACCATTTAGTTCCCTTAGTCGCCTCTTTCGATTTCCACTGAAAACTAGCACATTCTATGCCGATATTACATGGTAAATACCAAAAATAAATTCATTACCGACTCTAAAATATGCAATACACGAATTCCAATACAGTTCAATACAATTGAATAGAAAAGATCAATTCGTATTAAATTTCCAAGTTTAAAGTAATATGCAATGATTACTTAACGGTCATTATAATTAACCTAATTACTGAGTTTATTCGTATTACGACTATTTACATAAAGTTTATAGTGGCAATGAAGGAACTTGTTCTAGCCCGAAATAATTACAGGGCAAGGGGATGACAACGCGGACGGTGAAATTACTAAAACTACGTATATAAGATAACAGCTTTGTCTATACACAATTGGGTGGGGGGAGAAGAGATTGTAATAGGGTAGGAAGGGGTTGTAGTAATGGGGATTAGTAGCCCCCTTGCTAGCAATATACCCTGTCAGGTCGACCTCCTCGTGGTTTCCCCTGTAAATCATCGTGATTGATTTAATGTTAGATTCGTCATGGTGGGCTAACTGACCTGCTTCGTCCTCACCTATCATCCTTCACTGGTGCCCACCAGTGAAGGATGATGAAGGTGGTGGTGTATATCGATGCGCAGGCAGGATTACCATTTTATTACCATCCATTAAAATATATACACAATTGGGTAAGTAGGCAGGGGAGTGGGGGGAAGGCGATTATTACAATTTCTGTTTTGGTGCAATATCGGGTATTTATACGAGTATATGGAATGAACGATATATCCTATATATTACATATAGATTATCCAATAAGTGATATTGAACAAAAAAACGTCATTTTTTTTTATACAACTTAAAATGGCAAACAAGCTGATGGTCCACCTGATGGAAAGTGGTAACCGTCGCCTATAGACATGAGCAGTACCATGGACATAACAGAGTATACTGTTTCGCCCATGATACCCCATGCGGTGCCATTCCTGAGGACTCAGGTGTTATTCCTCCGTACCCAGTAAATTCACGCCATATCCCACGCTTCAAACCGAAACACAGCTATGCAAACACAACTGCTTCACGGTTGAAACACGAATGGGACAGAGGTACCCAAGCAATCGACTTTTGTACAAAGTCTGCCTCTGGTAAAACTACTCATGTCTATAGGCAACGGTTACCACTTTCCATCAGGTGGGCCGTCAGCTTGTTTGCCATTCTAAGTTGTATAAAAAAAACCTCATAGAGATCGCTTTTAGTGATTAGGTCGCCCATTGTTTTCTCATTGTGATTATTTCTTGTAATTGTTTATGTTTATAATAAGTTTACTATTGTAATCTTTTGGAGGAAACAGTAACGAGTATCTATCTATCTATCTATATTTCTGATCTATATATTTTATTGCACATAACTGATATTACCTACGCCATACATACAATTAGATGATTCTGAAGAAAAAGTTTCGACCGGAAACAAAAACAGTACAAAGTTACGCCTAGATCGTCATTCTTTGTAACTAAGTTGTAGCTATAAATGCCATCCCCTCCACACTAGACAGGAAGTTTTCTAGCGAGTTAACAAATAACTTTTCCTTCTTTCTCTTTGATGTTTCACCTCTAAACAAAGTAAAAATAAATGTATTCTTTTATTTAATTTATCAACAAACAGCGCTCGGTGAAGTAAGCACTAATATACTCTTAACAAGTTAATATTTATCTTTAAAAAACTTTAAGATTTTGTACACAAAATAATCTCACTAGGTCTGTAAAATAAGTCCCTCGTTTCAACCTGACTTAATATATTAAAATGATTTATATATAAAGTATGGAAGGAATAGATTGACCAAAACGAAAACAGCTGATTCGGATGAACACTCTGAATCAGATGGTAGGTTATTTTCCCATCGGAAATGCACTACAGCCATATAATAAACTAAATGTTAATCATGCTGTGTACACATGTTTTATGAATTTTAACCTAGTATAAAAACCATAATTATCTACGTATATATATATATATATATATATATATATATATATATATATATATATATATATATATATATATATATATATATATATATCATATGTTACATTTATTACTATAGATGTCATTGTTTTAATTTGTGGACTATTTGGGATGGTTATAAAGGACAAAGGAGAACTATTTTTATCTCGGTCACTCAAAATATACGAGTCACGCAAACAAAGTCACGGTCGAAATATAGTATAGATTAAATTAATTCCACTTATTTACTTATTTATTCTACTATTTGGTTAAATTTCCGGACTCACAATGTTGGCGTTGTAATGTCATAAAGAAGTTTAAGCAAGCCTTCAGATTTCAGAGAGTAATCCAGTTATCCTCTTCGGATGAAGCGCGAAGAAGAATTTGAATAATATAATTGACACTCGAGTTGGCTTCACGCGAACATTATTATGAAGGGAATCTCGTGAAGTGGTTAGTTCGTTTGTTTATGTGTGAACAATATTATTTTTATTCGATATTGCGTGGAACTCTCTCCCTTATTATCTTATGTTTTTTCATCCAAATATAATGTGCACCTATTTAAAAGTAAATATGAATTAGCTATTCGTGGGCCCACGAGCCCCATCTTAGACCATATCATCGTTTTCCATCAGGTGAGATCGTGACCAATCGCTGGGCCATTTCAATAGTAAAATTAATAAAAATTTGATATGAACAATCTAGTTCGTCTTTGTACGAATACATAGAATTTTCGAAAATAATATATTAAGTGTATGTTACTCGCTGATAATGTAGTTTTTTATATGTTTAACAATTTTTAAAATCAGAAAAAAGGTCAATAGTTTTTGAGTTTCTTTTTTTTTGTAACTTAGAATGGCAAACAAGCTGACGGCCCACCTGATGGAAAGTGGTAACCGCTATCTATAAACAGCAGTACCATGGACATAACAGAGTACACTGTTTCACCCATGTAACACACCCATGCGTTGCCATTCAAAAAATCCATTTCAAAAAACAAATCTTTCCTCTATTATATATTATATAATACAACAGATCTTAAAAAGAACAGTAGAAGCCAATACAATTATTTTTAGCAATTTGCTCTGTTACCATGCAAAAATTACTAGGGCAAATTGGATGCTATCTTCACAGTTGTATTCTTGAATTTCTTGCTCAAAAACTGGTGTATGTTTTATTTTAATACCTATGCTATCTCGAAGCCTATTTAATTAGTTTTCTTATTTCTGAATTTTATGCACACAAAATAGCGAGCAGAAAGCTAGTGAATAATACAATGAAAAACATTGTTCTCCTTTTTCGAAATTGGTTAAAAATTTGTTCACAATATCAGACTGCGTCGCACGTTTCAAAGCCTCACTCATTAACAATGAGAGGATGCCTTGGAAATAATTATTATAACGACTCACACAATAATAGTCGAGTCTAATAGCGAATTAAGTCTCGAGGGTATACCTTACCTTCCAACTAAGTGAAGGTAATGTTTACATTATCCTGTTTTAATCTGCCTTAACATCTCAGTATAAAATGAACAGCTATTTCTTTGGTACGCTTTACATATTTCAATGCTGTACGGACATTTTCCATTTAATTTTTTTTCTCTAATAATTAAATTGAGACCAAAAAAAAATTTGTCTTCAATTGTGGTAAAACTAATTATGTTAATTAAAGAAATTAAACTTTTGATCCGATTTTGATAAAATTTCTATGACATCAAGGAAGGAGGGGGAGAGGGAGACCGAGACATAGTTACATCAGGCAGATCAAGGAAGGAGTTGGTGTCGTGTCGTATCAAGAGGTGAAGAGACTCGCTGAAAATCGTAGTGAGTAGCAAGAGCTCCACCGACAAGAGCGCAGCTCTTAAATAGGATAGATAGATAGATAGATAGATCAATCTACGAGTATATCCTTTCAGATACAATAAAAGACTTTTCCAAATCGAACTGATATAGTTTCATATTTTTTTTTAATTAAACTGTTTTTTTTAATGCTTATTACCTCATGGTAACAAGCTTTATAAAAAAGCATACAACCGAAATGAGAACCTTTTTTAAGCCGATTGAAAAAATATTATTTCTCACTTAGGTAAATCCCAAGATTTAAAAGTCACAGCAAGTTAATGGGATTCCCACTGTTGATCAAATAATGAAGGAGACTTTAACTTACTATAAAGTAGAGATGCGCGATTTACTAATACTAATTATTCGAATTATGAAGTCATTAGAATTATTCGAACGCTTCCGAAAATCATTCGCCTTGTGCTCTACCAATTTTAGTAATTCACTAACTATCAATCTGTCATACATAACACGATTCGGCACGAAGTTAGCCGAATCGAGCCGACTCGTATGACTGCGTTCTGTACATAATCAAGCGGCTTGATCAAGCACAAACACGCAGTTGTTATTCGGTCAGATAGAATTACTAATTAGTAGTAATTATTCGAATAATTAATAAGAAAATAAGCATCATCATCACCAGATGATGTATTTATTTACAAGCTATCCACTGTCAAACATACATCTACCCCATATAGAATTAGTGTATTATATATATATATTCGGAAGTAATAGTCGTAAAATTTCTATTACACATATATTTATAAGAGGCGACTAAGGGAACCTAATAGGTCAAAGGATGGGCAGCAGCGTCCCTCTTAAAATAAAGGCTTAACTGCAGTTGCCAACTTGCTTGTCAAGCCTAGCAACTACTGGCAAATCCACTAAATTGGGGACGCCTATATTCAGCAGTGGATCTGTTGATCAACTGTTAACTGTGGGGTGGGTTTACTCATTCACAGAACTAACGTACTTCAGCACGCTCCCTTAACTCACGCAGTGCGGTTATTAAACAATATTATAAATATCATTGATATATTTAGTAGCAGCCTGCCAAAGATATTAGAAGCGGCTCAGAAATATCTGGAGTCGGGTTAAATATTTTTATTATAATTTTGTATGTTAGCACACTAGATTTATAACATTGATTTGGCTTTTGCTGTTATAATGTTGTAATTATTTTTAATGAATAAATAAATAAAATAAAAATATGTGTGAACTCACCCCAACAGAGGAAAGCGATTGTTAGTAATGCGGACTACTAGTTCTATTGCTTGCAATATACCCTGTCAGGTCGACCATCACGTGGTTCCCCCTGGAAAACACCGTGCTAAATTCCAGGCATATTCATCACGGTAGCTTAACTGACCTATCCTTTCATTTTTACCTATCATCCCTCACTAGTGCCCCGCGAGGGTATTCAGTTAGCGCAGGCGGGGTTACTATTGTCGTTCATTAAAAAAAAAACTCACCCCAACAAAGTGGTGAGTTCTGCATTAACATTGTATTTTCTATTTCGTCACCGTACAGTATTTATTATTGAAGTTAAATATTTAATCAGTGGGTTTAGTCACGCGATTACATAACGTATTTTTTATTTACAAAGCACGTAATATTTTTTACTAGCTTCCGCCTTCGACTTCGTCCGCGTGACCAGTTTCACTAACTGGGATAAAAACATCTCATATTCGTCCCCGTCCTATTTTGTACATGTATAACAAAAACCATAGTGATCAACTAGAGTCATTAAAGCGATAAGCGGTAACAAAAAACCAAACAAACAAACACACTTTCACATTTATAATATTAGTAAGAATTCTTATAAATCTATACAAGATACTTTATGGAAATTAACTTTTTTTATTTTTTTTTTTTTACTAGAATAAAGTTTCAACCTAGAAAAAATAATTTTCGTAAGAAATTTGATTGTTACTTGTTGGTATATGCGTACCGATGTTAACTTTGTTATACTACTCACTGTAAATTTAGTATACTTGCACTATAATATAAATAGATAGATACTCTTTATTATTTCCTCCAAAAGATTACAATAGTAAACTTATTATAAATATAAACAATTAATATAATGTAATACGTCCATGGTATTATTCATGTCTATAGTTGACGGTTACTATTTTTCATCAGGTGGGCCGTCAGCTTTTTTTTTATGTAACTTAGAATGGCAAACAAGCTAACGACCCACCTGATGGAAAGTGGTAACTGTCGCCTATATACATGAACAGTAATATGAACATAACAGAGTATACTGTTTCGCCCATGATACTCGCCACGCGTTGCCATTCCTGAGGACTCAGGTGTTATTACTCTGTACCCTGTAAATTTACTACCATATCCCACCCTTCAAACGGAAACACAGCCATGCAAACACAACTGCTTCACGGTAGAAACACAAATAGGACAGAGGTGCTCAAGCAAACGACTTTTGTACAAAGTCTCCCTCTGATTGTTTGGCATACTAAGCTACATAAAAAAAAATATAGGAAGGAGATAAGACGATTTTTCTTCAGGTGAGTGACCATATATTGTATATAAGCGGGTAATAAGGTAATAATAAATTTATTTCCCATAAAATTCTATTTTAAAATATGAAATAAATATTATTTTCACAACAAAAAGGAGGAAAAGTTCCGCTTGTTATTTCATTCCTTGTATAACTTGAAATATTATTCTGGTGTGTGTTGTAAGACTTCCGTGATTCCAATGTACTGGTATTCCACATCAAAGAGTGTTTGTTGTTTTGGATTTTTATTGTGTTTCCATATATTAAAAATGGCGAAGGGTTTGTTATTTTTTTTTTTTACCTTTATACAAACTTCACTTTTCGTGGTAAATGGATATGTAGGTATCTTACTAGTTAAAATACATTTACATTATATAAGTAAGATTTACACCATAAAAGCCTATACAATGGAAAATCTTAGGTTTCAGAAGGAATCACATCACGCAGAAGAACCAAAATTACCGAAATAGCCCGAAGAATAAGCAATATGCCATATAGATCGAAAACTGGTTACTGATAACGAACAAATGTCTTAAGTGGTCTCCATTATACATTACAAACAAATGCAATGTAAGACAGCCCCCACTAGAAGGGGGAAGAGACTTTTTGTTATAGGGCGGTTAGTGCTATTGCTATTATATGTGTGTATTGCTATGAATATACCCTGTCAGGTCGATTTCCACGCGGTTCGCTCTCGAAACCATTATAATTAATTTATCGTTGAATTCGTCACGATGGATTAACTGACCTGCCTTCATCCTCATCTGTCGTTCCTCACTGGTGCCCCGCCAGGGTTAATCATCCATTAAAAAACAACCCACTAGATAAAATGATTACCAGAGGGAGACTTTGTACAAAAGTCGTTTACTTAAGCACCTCTGTCCCATTCGTGTTTCAATCGTAAAGCAGTTGTGTTTGCATGGCTGTGTTTCGGTTTGAAGGGTGGGGTATGGCGTGAATTTACAGGATACAGAGGAATAACTCCTGAGTCCTCAGGAATGGTAACGCATTGGGGGGGATATCATGGGCGAAACAGTATACTCTGTTATGTTCATGGTACTGCTCATGTCTATAGGCGACGGTTACCACTTTTCTTCAGGTGGGCTGTCAGATTGTTTGCCAATCTAAGTTGTATAAAAAAAAAAAAACATTTGTTCTTTTTACATTAATTTGAAAGAAACTCTGCTATATTTAAATATAGTGTTTACTAAGCTGAGTAAAAATTTATTTAGCAATCCAAATTATATAAAAATAAACTTAAGTTAAAGTTAGTTAAAACTTATATAAAACATAATATTGATAAATACATCACGCATATTGTTGTAAATGTCCTAATATTTATAGCTCTTTTTTTATCATCCCTGCCTCATAACGTCTATTAAACTAATTCTTTTACGGACTTTTCCAACAAAATTCATAAATAAATATCTTTTTCCTTATATTCTATAGAGATTTTTCCCTATACGCAATTTGGAAAAACTCATTGCGCAGTTTTCTAAGAAACATACGCTAAATAAAACTACATTACTAAGAAAATGGATTTGGTATTTTTAAAAAGATAATAGATGTATGTGGACGACGGAATACAAAACTATTTTTACTTTCTAACTAATATTATCATCATAATCATTATATCAGTTATTATTTGTAGATAGATAGATAGATAGACGGTAAAATACGGTACCCTGACTATTTCTGCCTACGTCAAGAAGAAACAAACTCGACTACTATCTGTATGTCATCATCATCATTACCAGAGGGAGACTTTGTACAAAAGTCGATTGCTTGGGTACCTCTGTCCCATTCGTGTTTCAATCGTAAAGCAGTTGTGTTTGCATGGCTGTGTTTCAGTTTGAAGAGTGGGATATGGCGTGAATTTACTGGGTACGGAGGAATAACACCTTAGTCCTCAAGAATGGCAACGCATGGGAGGTATCATGGACGAAACAGTATACTCTGTTATGTCCACGGTACTGCTAATGTCTATAGACGACGGTTACCACTTTCCATCAGGTGGGCCGTCAGCTTGTTTGCCATTCTAAGTTGAATAAAAAAAAGAAAGCCATTATCTGTCCGCTGCTGAACATAGGGCTCTCCCATGGACTGCCAAAACAAGCAGTCCTGAGCCACCTGCATCCGTTGACTATCTACAATGCATTTGAGGTCGTTACTCTATTTAATGGACGGTCACCCTACACAGCGTTTGTCTGTACAAGGTCGTCACTCAGTATTTTTTCTTCCCCATCAGTTGTCGGTCCTTCGAGCCCATTGACAAGCTGAAGTAGCAACTTGCTTAACCTTCGGGCTATTTCAGTTACTTTGGATTTTGCGGATATCCTCGTTTCGGAATGTGTCACGCAAAAGAACTTCGAATATAGTCGTTTTCATAGCTCACTGAATAATTTAAAACTTTTGCATACTTTCTCTATGTATGTATAATTTAGGATTTGTTCCACTAAAATAATAAATTTTCTTCTTCAATTGTGGTAAAATTTTTATTTAAAAACTTAGCTACTGAACGGATTTATTCATTTATTTAATTAAAGGAACATCAACAGCATATTGCATTATAACACATATAATAAACATTAAATATAATACAATATTAATGCATATGCTATTTAAATGTATTCACAGCATTTGCTTAAATATAATTATACAGATTTTAATGAAATATCTATGGAACTAATGTGAAAGTATATCTTTTTAGATAAGAATAGATTTTTTCAAATGCATTCACAAATAACGGAATTACGAGGTAACGAATATAAAAAGTACAACCGGACTGAACACCTATTTTAAGTTAATTATACTTATACTTATAATTATACTTATATCATGACTAAATTAAAGTGTTGATATACCTCCCCATTACATTATATTTATTTATATTTTATAATAATTTGAATACAATTTCCATTATTTATATTATATTATTATTCATATTGTTAATATCTTTACTCATTTAATAATTTAATTATGTTTTAATGTTTGTCAAACACAAGGCATGCTGTGGTTGCCTATAAATGTAAGAACAGTGAGATCTGATCTGTCAGTGTATTGTATTAAAATTTAGCTTTATTGTAGCTGTATCTTATGTTGGTAATCCTATAAATAAATAAATACAACTATGACGAAAAACGAGAAACTTCATTTAATAAATTCATTAAAGGTATGACAGTCAAACACGCCTAAGTAAATATTATTGGACATACCTAATACAGTGTACAGTAAACACAAAACTAAATTTTTGTTTACAGTACTCCACGAGATATTGTAATTAATACTGAATAACAACAAAACAAACACTCGCTGGTGTAAGCTGCCCGTAGTTTCTCGGCGTAGCGACTCTACGGCTAGTACTACGACGTAGCGCTACGAGTTTGTAGCAGTTGCAATAGTAGATTTCAACTTACATAAATAGAACTTTGTTCTACTTGAATTGTTTAATTATAAATCAGATACTATATATCAGGAGTGGCCAACTTGATTAGACCCAAGATCTACTGTTAACTGATGAAACCCTGAGCAATCTATCAATTACATACAATTACACAATACAATATAATAATTGTAGTGTTTTTTTTATTTTATTAAAAAGGGAAAATATAAAAGTGAAAGTTATTCTTAGTAACTACTTATTTATATTAGTGTGAGCATTGCGTTTAAGCATCTTCCGCTAGATTAATAAAATATTATATTTTTTGCCTTGTCACGATCGACTGGACTAATAGTCGCGATCGATCGGTCGATCGTGATCGGCTACCCTGCTTTTTATACTTATTTGGTACTTGTGGTTTGGTGTTAGGTGGTATATAAGCATACAGCTCACCTGATGGTGAGCGATGACTGTTACGTCCGCAATACAAGGGGCATTACGCACGCGTTGCCGACCCTGAACGAACCTCTTTACTCCTTTTTTGAAACAACCGTCGCCTATAGAGATGAGCAGTACCATGGACATAACAGAGTATACTGTTTCGCTCATGATACTCCCTATGCGTTGCCATTCCTGAGAATTGTTGGATTGTTATTCCTTTGTAACCTGTAAATTCATTCCCAGATCCCACCCTTCAAACTCAAACACACCCATGCAAACACAACTGCTTCATGGTAGAAACACGAATAAGACAGAGATGTCCAACCAAACGACTTTTGTACAAAGTCTCCCTCTAGTATTTATTATATATTATTTTTATTTATTAATTTATTTGTAAAAGGAAAACCAAGACTTATTTACATAAATAATAACTACAATATAACAACAATGAAGTTACTTATAAGTTTTCACCAATAAACGCAAAACACAAAATTTGACAGTGCTTGCCTCAGATAAATTATTCAAAGAATGGGATAAGTTATCTGTATAAGATTACTTATCCCAGACACCCACACACGTGAGGCAAGTATGCGTACTACATAAAATATACCACAAATAATAATGTAATAATAATATAATAAATGTACTCAATATAAAACAAATAATCTACACTAATATTATAAAGAAGAAAGATTTGTATTTTTGTGTGTATGTATGTTTGTAATGAATAAACTCAAAAAAAACTTTACCGATTTTAAAAATTCTTTCACCATTAAAAAGCTACATTCACCATGAGTAACAAAGGTTATGTTTATTGCTAGAAAAGTTTAGAAATCCTTACTAAAACTTTAGTAACGCAACTCAAGGTGTAAAAAATGCTTTGTCTTTCGTCGCGTGCATTGCGGAAACTATTAGTGATAGAACAAAAGTATGTTCTACAATATTGAATAAAATATCAATAATTACAAAAAACTTCTCAATACTATATGTCCAACTATTATCGTTATGTCACAATAATTTTTTTTTAAATTCGAAGCCTGAACGGGCCGCTAGTTACTAATAAAAAAAATTGCCTACTCAGTATATTCCTCGCAGTAGACATTTTACTATGAAATCTATCTATCTATTATCTAATTGTTTACTTAATTCATTAAAATTGTTCATTGAACGCCACTTATAACTGTTTTGTTTTGTAAAAGGCGGCTTTATCACTAAGCAATCTCTTCCAGACAACCTTTGGGTAGAGGACATTGAGAATAGAAAGAAAAACAAAGAGTAGGTAGCGCACTATTATATACAAATATACATATATACATAAACATACACAAACTTAAAAGTACACATTTAAATTATTTCTTGTATTTATTATACATACATATTACTTTATCATTTTAATCTTCATACCAAAATATACAAATAAACACACAATTCGAAATCAATAAATCAATTCTAGTTTACAAAATAGACATATAACGGCCGCTGCGTCAGTCCAATTCTTATTGCGATTGTACGAGTATAACACTCCCTCGGGAATCGAACCTCATAAAAAAGGTCATGTTTGAAGGCAATAAATATTTGTACAGACCATTTTATAGACGCGTCTGTTGTCTACTTTATAGACGCTGTGAGATGTGCGTGGATGGAATCGCTATTGTTTTATTATTTGTTGTATAACCACCTGTATCTCGCAATTTAAAAAAGAAAAAAGCAGCTAATTATTTGTATAGAATTATTTTGTTTAATTCCGTTACCATTAGTGTGTTTGTTACTACAGCATGGGGTTTTTTAAAGGGGGGTAAAGAGGTTTCTTCGGGGTCGGCAACGCACGCGTAATACCCCTGGTATTGCAGGCGTTCATAGGCTACGGTAACCGTTTATCACCGGGTGGGCCGTATGCTTGTATGCTTGTATAAAAAAAATTATAACTATGATGAATTTAATAAAGTAAAAGAATTATAATGGTGATGAATTGAATAAAGTAATACATTGCGTTAATTTAGGCTAGGGACCACCTGATGGAAAGTGATAACCGTCGCCTATAGACACGAGCAGTACCATGGACATAACAGAGTATACTGTTTCGCCCATGATACCCCCCATGAGTTGCCATTCCTGAGGATTCAGGTGTTATTCCTCTGTATCCTGTAAATTCACTCCATATTCCACCCTTCAAACAAAAACACAGCCATGCAAACACAACTGCTTTACGGTTGAAACACGAATGGGACAGAGGTACCCAAGTACCTCTGTCCCATTTGTGTTAACCACCTGTATCTTGCAATTTAAAAAAGAAAAAAACAGCTAATTATTTGAATAGAATTATTTTGTTTAATTCCGCTACTATTAGTGTTTGTGTGTGACTACAGCATGGGGTTTTTCAAAAGGGGGGTAAAGAGGTTTCTTCAGTTTGAAGAAACCTGAATTCCTGAGGATTCAGGTGTTGTTCCTCTGTACCCTGTAAATTCACTCCATATTTCACCCTTCAAACAAAAACACAGCCATGCAAACACAACTGCTTTACGGTTGAAATACGAATGGGACAGAGGTACTTGGGTACCTCTGTCCCATTCGTGACAGGTGGCTCAGGGACGTTTCTTATGGCAGTCTATGGGGTAGGCCTATGTTCAGTAGTAGACATGCATGGTGATCAGTGGTTATCAAATTAATGCGAGCCAATGAAATATTACTAGAGGGAGACTTTATACAAAAGTCGTTTGGTTGGACACCTCTGTCCCTTTCGTGTTTCTACCATGAAGCAGTTGTGTTTGCATGGCTGTGTTTCAGTTTGAAGGGTGGGATATGGCGTGAAATTACAGGGTACAGAGGAATAACACCTGAGTCCTCAGGAATGGCAACGCATGGGGGGGTATCATGGGCGAAACAGTATACTCTGTTATGTCCATGGTACTGCTCATGTCTATAGGCGACGGTTACCACTTTCCATCAGGTGGCCGTCAGCTTGTTTGCCATTCTAAGTCGTATAAAAAAAACCATATCGTGTATTATTTTCTTTATGACATTCAAAAACATATGCCCCTATCTACCTCAATAAAACTTACAGTCCTTTTTACTCATTCTTTTTCGTGATTTCTTTACCATATTGTAACAGAAGAGTGAATCCATACTAGTGACAATGTTTACTTGTGAATATCAGCAGCGGAACAACCTTTATTTTGTAAGGTTTCATAGATTTAGAAAAAAAAGTATTGTATGTTAATAACTTTATTATATATGGATACTATATATAACAAACATATATGGTATGGTAGAATACCAATGTTGTATTTATTTTATTTATTTATTCATTATTACAAATATATGTACATGGCGGACTTAATGCTAAAAGCATTCTCTCCCAGTCAACCATAGGGAAGTGTCGGAATACTCGAATGCGGTACTACTAATTATTGATATACATACATACTAAAATTACATATATAAACGAATAAATATATATGAATAACAAATATACTTACACATATATGACATATACTATATTATACACGAAATTGAGAATAATATAAAGCACTTACTGTTCGGATAAAGTAAAAAAGTGAGCGTGAACGTTTTTTTTTGAAAGACGGTTTAGTCGGGTTTTTAGTTTGTTGTTGTTTTTTAGTTTGTATTATGTGGGTTTATCTATAACCTTCGATTCATAGTCCAAACTGACTATGTAAGTAGATATTGTAAATTGTGATTCTACATCCAAAGTCTATTAATATTAATAAATAAATCCAAGGACACAATATTAAACGTGAAAATTTAATTGATATTTTTATAACTAACTAAAAAAATATAGTTGCACTATTACGCCGAAACATGATGTATATTTATGTCCTAAATAAAATAAAAATAGGGCTCTCGAAGACTGTCTAAATTGCGACATAGAATACCTAGATATTTAGAGTTGTTGAGTGTTGAGTTTGGTGAAGATTGCTAAATGGCATAGAATTATAAGTACATGTCTACCTATAAATGATATTTGTCCCTTATTTTTCCTGAGTAAATAAATAAATAAATACAATTTTTGTCAAAAACATGTTACGGAAATAACAAACGCACTTAACACATACACACACATGCTAAAATTTATAGCGATGGATGGATGTTTGTTCCTCTTTAACGCAAAAATTACCGAACAGATTTAAATAAAATTTGGTAAATGGGAAGGTATCTAACTAACCTAACCTAACGTAGCACATAAAATAGTTTATGTACCAGGGTCCCAGCTAGACCTATGTTTAAGGTAGGGCAAAAGAACTTTTTGGTAGGGCAGATGCCATAATTGACTTCGAAAAAGCGAATCTGTATAATTTTCTTGGGGACTTTCATTTTAAGACATTGGGCCTTTAATGGTGGGGCATCGATGTCCCCCTCCCCGCATTATATACAAATTTATGCAGGTGAAGCTATAGAATACAGCTAGTTAGAAATAAATCTAAAAAAGTTGAATACAAAGAGCATTAGTAATTTCGTAGTGAAACAGCGAAAAAACCTGTAACTACGTAGCGACGTCAGCGCTTTATCGGAGCGCTTTTGTTTTATATTACAACATAGATACGGAGATAAGTACAGGGAAACCAGTTAATGTACTTTGTGCCCTATTACGTGGGAAATATAAAGCTGAAAATAATTGTCTCTTTACATAACTGTTTACAAAAAAAAAGGTTAATGATCTCAGTGTTTATATTGTATACTAACTTCTGTCCAAAATTTCGATTGACTATGATTATTTTTGTACTTGGGCCATATTTTCCGAAATAAAAACTGTATGGAACATCATTGTCCAAGATTCAGTACAAGGAACATTTTCGAGGTAGATCACCGACGCGTGCCATGTAGGACGACCTTCACTGAATCGAGTTACGTCCTTAAATGCATTGCAGTGAGTCAATGTACATAGGTAAAGGATGTTATCAGGCATTAAGTCCACCCTGTAGACATTTCCTAATGTGTGTAAAAGTATAAATAAATAAATAATTGTAAATGGCTCAGTATCATTTTTTATGACAGTCTTTTTTTTACAACGCAGGGGGCAAACGAGCATGCGCCTCACCTGATAAGGTAAGTGACTACCGCCGCCCATGATCACCCACAACACCAGCGGCATTGCAGGTGTGCTGCCGGCCTTTTAAAAAGGAATATACTCTTTTCTTGAAGATTATGTTGTCGTATCGGTTCGGAAATACTATAAATAGTCTAATGTATTCTCAGCAATAGACAGATAATGGTTGAGATGATGAGATGATGATACCAATTTTATAAAAGGGAAAGAATAGATTGTTCGTCTGTTTGTTTGGTAATGAATAAACTCAAAAACTGTTTAACCGATTCTAAAAACTCTTTAACCTGTAAAAAGCTGTAACGTGTAATTTGCGAGTAACGTAAGAAATATATAAATTTTCGAAAATTCTGTCTAGCAACGCGAAGTCGGGCCGGATCGCTAGTCATTTATATTGTCACGACTCGAGTAACTTTTTTGCGGAGTAAAGTGGGTATTTGTTCAAAGTAATACGCGAAGCTATCCAAAAAATTAGTTTGATGGCACCGCAATGTTGGTGGATGTGAAATATTTCCTTTTCATATAAAAGACATGTAATAACATGATCGAATAAAGGCATTCCTGATGACCGGATATGGATCAAACGATAAACTAGAAAAAGATATTTCCATTACATAATCTTCGATGATAGAAGCATTTTTTTTTTTACAGAAATAAAAAGGAATCTATGTCTATATCTTAGACGGAGATTTTGTACCAAAGTCGTAAACAGTTGTGTTTGCATGGCTGTGTTTCGATTTGAAGGGTGGGATATGGCGTGAATTTACTGGGTACGGAGGAATAACACCTGAGTTCTCGGGAATGGCAACGCATGGGGCACGTACGGCATATCATGGGCGAAACAGTATACTCTGTTATGTCCATGGTACTGCTCATGTCTATAGGCGACGGTTACCACTTTACATCAGGTGGGCCGTCAGCTTGTTTGCTATTCTAAGTTGTATAAAAAAAAACATTCCTTAACAGTAAATTACAATTTTGGTTTATAATATTTAGAGACTTTAACTGTACACTGCTGAAGACAGGCTTTTTCCGTAAGAGAAGTTTTATTAGTTGTTGTCGCGATTGGCAGACGGATTAACAACTGCAGTTAGAATTTGGTGATGTTTTAAGACAGACATTGCTGCCTATACCTCGACCGTTGAGTTCGCTTAGTCGCCTCTTACGACATCCACTGGAAAAAAAGAGATGGCCCATTCTATGCCGAATATTGCTACATTTACTGTGTACTAGGTATATAATAAAGATATACATAAAGATGTTATAGAGTTAAAAAAATATTGAAATTTCAAATTAAGCACAAGCTGTTCAAAAATTTAATAGACGCCACTGAGATTTGACGTATAAATATATAATTAATCTATTAGAATAAATGGAGTTAGTCAAAGTTCATTCGATAAATATGAAACACACTACAATTATCAATTGAAAAAGTTTGAGTAATTTAATAAAAAAAAAATCAATTAATTACTCGATCTATTAAAAGGGTTAGTAAAAAAAAACTCACTACGTTTCGTTGTTCAGAAGTTGTTGAGTCTCATTGATTTTTAGATTGTATCTCCATCAATTATTTACTGTTTTGACTTACAAGGTTGGTGGAAAAATTGTTTTAATGGATTAGTCCATTCCTAAAATTGTGTGTGTTTTTTTTCACGGAACTCGGAACGGTAATCATGCTGACGATCTGTCTGATGGTGAGTGTTAATATTATCTACATTCATAAACATGAACTATGAATACCACAGAATATATTATATTACCCGTGATATACTTTATATACTGCTATTTTCAGAGAGTGAGATGTTGCTACTCCATACACTACCATTCTCATCATCATACCAGCCGTTAATTATCCACTGTTGAACAAAGACCTCCCCGTTAGTGGTTTTGTTAGTATATATTACGATTAGTAGGCAAATGGCAACCACAGTTAGGCTTTGGTGACATTTTGAGAGAGACACTATTGCCCATCTCTCGACTAATAAATTTTACATTAATATCCTATTCTTCAAACTGAAAACCAAGCATTCAGGCACATTTCCATGACTGTAGAAACCCTAGTGAGACAGAGGTACATGGGTAGGCTACTTACATCTTCGCGAATGACTTTTGCATAAGGTTTCTCTCTGTTTATTGTATTTTCGGTAAGTTTAAGATAACTAATGTATTTTTGGCACCACATTAATATACATTAAACAAGTTTGACTGGAAGAATGCCGTTTAAGGGTAAAGGGATTTCTTCCAGTCAACCTTGAGACCCTGAAAGGAGAAAGTGTCTATAGGGTTTGTATATAAAGCATAACATATATATAGTGAAAAAATAATACGATAAATAATAAACACACATAGATACATATACAGATATATAACTAAATATATATAAAAATATAATAATTATAATTGAAATCCAAAAACAAATTATTTTACGTATAGAAATCTAAGTCCGAGTGGTCCCGGTATAGAATGGGCCACCTTCCTTTCCTGTGGGTGACGTAAGAGGTGACTGAACGAACTAAATGGTAAAAGGATGAGTAACAGCGTCCCTCTTGAAACATTTCTAGGGACCTAAGTGCAGTTGCTAATCCAAGCCAACTTCCAAGCATGCCAACTACTGGAAAAACTCCTCTTACGAGGAAGGCTTATGTCCAATAGTGGTCCATTAACAGCTGAAATATTAATATATATATATTTACCAGAGGGAGACTTTGTACAAAAGTCGATTGCTTGGGTACCTCTGTCCCATTCGTGTTTATATATATATATATATATATATATATATATATATATATATATATATATATATATATATATATAAGGAATGGCAACGCAAGGTATCATGCGAAACAGTATACTCTGTTATGTCCATGGTTTTAAGGCGAGATCACTTTCCATCAGGTGGTCCGTTCTTGTTTGCCATTCTAAGTTGTATAATATATATATATATATATATATATATATATATATATATATATATATATATATATATATATATATACTCTACATTATCACCGAGTAAAATAGCCAATATTTTACAAAAAAATAAAAAATATCGTGCGATGTCAGATTAAGTCGCTACTTTTACTTAAATAGAATTCTTGTAAATGTTATGTATAAATTTTAGAATAAAATTTATATAACAATATCTAATTTCCATTCATTGGAAAGCTAATAAATATCTTCATGAAAAGATAAACGTAAATAGACACCGTCAGACCTAGAACTGGAACAAAGTAATATTATCATACTGCTTGGAGGAGTAGCTGTTCTACAAATTTAGGTACTAAGTAATAAAGTCCGATATTACGATCTCAAAGGGACCTGAAATCAAGACATCCTGTACTAAAGTAATATAAGATACGCGATTAATAATGTTTATTTCATGGATAACTAGTTGTGTCCTGCCACTTTGTCCGCGTAAAGCAGTACGTAAAATATCGCACGTACTAAGTAAGGATATAACCTACCAATGAACCAAATTTCATTCAAATCCGTTCAGAAGTATTTGCGTGAAATAGTAACAAATATCCATTCGTCCATCTATCATTGCAAACTTCCACATTTATATTATTAGAATTCAAATTTCAACTTCAGTAAATATATCACCGGAAGAGAATGGGCTACTCATTGCAAGAGGCAACTAAGGGGACATGATTCAGAGGGAGACTTTGTACAAAAGTCGATTGCTTGGGTACCTCTGTCCCATGCGTGTTTCTACCATGAAGCAGTTGTTTGCCATTCTAAGTTCTATAAAAAAAAACTAATATCGAAATCGATTTTTTTATAAAGTATTCAATTAATTAACCTACAATTTACAATTCCCCTTTTGCTTCGGGGGCTAAAACAAACTTGCTTCCGTAATTATTCACATCCAGTCCGTAAAGTAATAACAGTTTCCTTGTCTACGTCAAGTTTATTTTAATATAATATACACCCCGCCAAACACTCGACCTCTGCTCGATTTCAATAAGGCCCACTGTAGCAAAGTTGAAATTACTGTAAACAATTTATTTCGCTATTTGAAATAGGCGAACCAATTATAAGAGAGCGTTACACAAAAACAATTTCGCTGTAATCACAACGGGAAGCTTAAGAAAGCCCCTAAGTCCACATTCCTGAGACGAGCCGTGGACTTGTAGAGGTATCCGAATCGCTTTGTAATTAGAAATATCGCTAATAAGAAAATATTTAATCTTACGTCTTTTGTCGTGTAACAAAATACACTTTTGTAGGTTTGAATGTCTGCAAGAAAAATATTTTGAAATATTAGTTTGATTTACATTTTCTTTTAGGATGGATCGTTCGACTATATTATATAGTATATACTAGCTGACTCGGCAAACGTTGTTTTACCATATACATTATTTGTAGAACTATACATGAAAATATATCGTACTACAATTATTATATTCGATTGTCATCTTGCAACCCTATTGCGGCATATAAAAATCGCGATTAAAAAACAGGAGTTGATCGTAAAAGCGTGAAAATTTGAAATTGTATGTATTTTTCAATGCTAAATCATAATAAAATAAAAATAAAAAATTTTGGTTCGCTTCAATATATATATCCGCATAGACGAAATAAATAAATAAAATAAATAATTTATTTATAGTATCATTTTATATGTTTGTAACTAAACAGAATAAATGGTAGATTTAACAATACAACGGAGTTATATATCAGTCGATCGTAGATAGGAATAACAAAAAATATAATTGACGATGCAATGTAATGAGAAAATAAATAGAGAAAAAAAAACAATATAGCGTATTTACATATTATATAAATATATGTATACCTGTACAAAATAATAATAAATATAAATAATTTTATTATTATATGTACTTAGATGTAAGGTGTGCATATGATTATTTGCATATGTTTTATTAACGTTAGTGTTTTTATTTTTTTATTAGTTACACTTTTTTTTGCGTCAAAAAAACTACCGTCTTTTTTCTTTCTCCTCTACCCAAAGGTTGTCTGGAAGAGATTGCTTTAGTGATAAGATCGCCTTTTGTACTTCATAAGTGTAATATATATTTATCTTTGCACTATTCTTTAAGTGGTGTAATAAAGAGTGAATAAATAAATAAATACCATAATATATTATATTTTTTTTTAACTCAGAGGGCATTCGAGCATGCGACTCAACTGATAGTAAGTAACTACCGCCGCTCATGTTCACCCACAACATGAACGGCATTGCAAGTATGCTGCCGGCCTTTTAAAAAGGAATATGCTGTTTTCTTGAAGGTTATGATGTCGTATCGGTTCGGAAATACTGCTCCTGGAAGTTTATTCCAAAGAGTGGTTGTGCGTGGAAAAAAGTGCCTTGAAAAACACACGGTGGAGGACCGCCACTCGTCCAGATAGTTGGGATGAAATTTAATTTTTATACATGTAATATTATAAACTTTTTTAAATATTAGTTATTTAAATATGTCGTTGTGACTGACGACGAACAGATGGGAAGATAGACAAAGTTCCAACAAAAAGTTTGGCTTTGGTGATGTCGTAAGAGGGACGCTGCTACATATCCCTCGACATTAAGTCATCTTTTACGACAACCACGTAAAAGGAGGAGGTGGTTCGCTCTAAGACGAGACCACACGGCACGGTTTGTAAAGATGTTAGTATAATATGCCAGAGGTGTTGCAACACTGGTTGTTCCTTACACTTTGGTAAGTACCTCGAAACTATACTCTATACTATATATGTATATATATACAAAGCTGAACTGAAGTTTGAATAGCAAATTCCAAAAGATTTGCATGTCTGAGACGAACTTGTTTTCCTTTCGGTTGGTAATAGACCAGTAGTACTATGACTATCTATGCCTATTTGAAAGATATATCGACACTGAAGAAGAATATTTTTTAATTGTACAGTACTATCCTACCCACTTGTACAACAATTAGTCCCTTAAGGTTGTCTGGAAAAGATTGCTCTCAGCAATAACACCGCCTTACTGTACTTATACAATTGTATCGTTGTGTTTGTAAATTGCCTTGCTTATTTCCTATATTATATAATGCAAATAAAGTATAATAAAAAAAATAATTAAAGACGTCCGACAAAAAAACCGATTTCAATTGTGACAAAACCATTTAATTTGATCTACATATTAAACCACTGAACCGTTTTTGATAAAATTTCTATGACAATAATCTATAAATATACTATAAGTATATCCTTTCAGATAAAAAAAATCCAAATCAGTTTTGAACTGTCGAAGTCGTAGGGTCATGAGGTAACAAACATAAAAACAATGCAACTGAATTGAGGACCTCCTTTTTGAAGTCGGTTGATAAAATAAACAGTTAAAATATATTTTTAGATATAAGGCAGAATGTTTTTGAATGAAATATCATAGGAGAATTCTTTAAAATGTTACGGGTATTTAAATTTTCAAACGAAGAACAAAATATTTATGTTTAATTTGTCAGATAAGACTTCGAGGAATTGCTTTTATTTAAAAATTTGGGGATTCCGAGAATCAAGTACAGTCTGATCGTGTGAAAATAAGTGCGCAAAATTTGTAATTTTATTATTTTATATTAAGAGACAATTTGACTAATATTGAATAATTTAATACTATTGAATTGATTTTTGCGTCGAAGCAAATAATTTACTACGAAATTGGTAATGTTGTATTCAACAATCTGAATAAGTTGGTGGCGATATACACAAGTCACAATATGGCCAGCCACAGAAATTTATTTAGTTTACAATTGATAAATTCTAGATATTTTTTTTATTTTTATTAACACAAAACACGTTAAACATACAAAGATGTAGTATTATTTTACTATTATATTGGTATATAGGTATATATACCAAGCTGTTTAGGGCTTTTTTTACCCCGCCTGCGCTATCGATATACACTGGCGGGGTACCAGTGAGAGGTGATAGGTGAGGATAAAAAGTCAGGTCAGTTAGCCCATCGTGATGGTTTCCAGGAGGAACCACGTGGAGGTCGACTTGACAGGGTATATTGCTAGCAATGGTGCTACTAATCCTCATTACTAAAAATTCCTTCTCCCACCACCCCTTCATCTGTTGACTTTCCTGAGAAATAAGGTGAAATGCCTTTGAACTCCGTAATTTAAAAAATAAATAAAGATTTAATTAATGAATCAGTTCTCAACATATTAAAAAGTCTTTCATCTCTATATTGTACGTAGTAGAATATATATTTGTTCGACACGTAGTTAGGATTCTGAATATGGAATATTTTATTTTATTTAGTTTACTGAGTACACGAGTAGAATCTGACTTATAATTTATGCAAAGCAGCGCACTGAGGTATTGGAAAGTTAAAGAACTTTTCTATCCAACCAACTAATTTTATGGAAAAGTAAACTAATGCAACAATACCGCACCGACCGTAATCTGCGGTAACTTTTGACATTTTAATACAAACAAAAACGGAGTCCTAGATAAAACTAACCTGATGTGACATTGTCGCGAAAACTAAATAAGAATATAAATAGTATGTGTATTATATATAATTAATCCTTTTCATCCAAAGGTTGCCTGAAAAAGATCGCTTTGAGCGATAAGGTCGACCCATTGTTTATATTTATAATAAAATAAGTTTACTATTGTAATCTTTTTGGAAGAAAAAATAAAGAGTATCTATCTATATATATGTATATATCTGTATATATATATATATATATATAGGAAAATATATGTAGAAAAATTTTCTTTAAAATACTTTCAAATTGCGTTTTCGATCCTATCATCGGATTAAGGACTCAGTTATTTGTCAACACTTATTTTTCACTGTAAATTACTCTTTACAAATCACTTTATAAAGTAGTATATAGTAGGGCTTAAGTTTATTTAAAGAACTTATGTGTCTTATTGAAAAAACTATTTCTAAAACTGAAAAAACCTCATTTCTTTTAGTATATAATCCTTATCTTTGTTGTGGATGTTTTCTAATCAATAAAATGGCATTTTATGGAAACTATACTTATTCATAAGGCCGTATAGTTTCGGCATAAAATAGACCACCCCTTCCTTTCCCGTGGGTGTCGTAAGAGTCGACCGAGGGAGGGCGAGGGATGGGCGCTGCTGCCCATTTTTCAAGCTTTAAATTCTCTTAGTCGTCTCTTACGACACCCACGGGAAAAGGGTAGTCCATTCTATGCCAAGACCACACGGCACTTATCTATAAATATTCAATTACATTAATAAAAATAAAATAAATGTATACATATATGTTTGTAAAACAACCTCTTATATAGGTATAAACAGATGTAAGAATTAATATTCTTAAGAAAATTCAAAGTCTAATAACTATTGTACACGCTAAATCAACATTAAACAGTGGAGCTAAACTAACTCCTCAGGCGGGAATTGTTAGCTTGTCCACGACCCATTCTATTATAAGAAATTTAATGAATCTAAAATAACAGTGTACGATATTGTTATTAAATTTTCTACTTTATTTTATTGGAAAAATAGTAGTTTTTCTAATGCAAGCAAATTGATTTACCTTCTCGAAGAATCTGATGTGATAATTATAGTTATTCATTTCATTTATTATTTTTCCCGTAAATTCGTATGCGTGAGGTTTAATGTAGGTAATAATATGTAGGAGAAAAGAATATTAATTACAATAATAAGAAATAGAAGAAGTAGAGTGCTGAGCTATCTTATACGACATGATGATTTTATAAAGAGCAAACTGAAGGGAAAAATAGAGGGCAAACGAGGAAGGAGATCGAGAAATAACTATATGGGGCAGATAAAGGGAACACAGGGTGTCATATCGTATAGGAAGGTCAAAGACATGGCCTGGAACAGAGTTGGTCGTAGGAAAATATATACAGTAGTTGTTGTAACTCTTAAATTAAAAAAAATATGTAGGTAATTACTTCTAGATGCACAAGATAAATCATACATAATATGAATTTTAGCTTCAGTAATATAAGTATAAAAATCGTATTCAATTTGATACAGTAGTTCTGAGTAATGCTATAACAAACATATAGACAGACAAAAAGTAAAAAAGAAATATAGTTTGGACTACTATTGCTCTTGTTAAAACCATTTATATTTTTTTTTTACAACACAAGGGCAAACGAGCATGTGGCTCACCTGATGGTGACTATCGTCACCCATGATCACCCACCACGCCAATGGCATTGCAGGTGTGCTGCCGGCCTTTTAAAAAGGAATATGCTCTTTTCTTGAAGGTTATGATATCGTATCGGTTCGAAAAAACTGCTGCTGGAAGTTGATTCCAAAAAATGTTATCCTAATTATTAGTCTCTAGTTACAATTTTATTACATTATTAATTATAAGATATTTTGTTATTAATTTAGATTTTTTAGTAACTTCAAAAATATAATAATATTTTTTCTTTCTATCTATCTACCCGTATAAAGCAGGGATGGGTCCTTAGTTGTATTATATTTTCATTAATACCAAACTTCATCAAATAACCTTCAAAAGACACAAGATTTTAATCTATTAAAAATTGCAATTATCATCAAGATAGATTATTAAAGAGATTTTGAGGAAGAGAGTGAAAATTGTAAGTTAAAAACAATGTATAATATATATGAGAATAATAAAAAAACTTCGCGCCAACTCCGTTATTGTTAGCCTAATTCGATTCGTAAACAAACTTCGATATTGAATTTCTCAACGTGCTTATTCGTGTTTTTGGAGCGACGGCGTCGTTTGTTGTCGATTTTGTTAACAAAGTATTAATATTTTGTTATAACAATGTGGATTAAATGAGTTTATAATAACAATTAATAATATAGTAAGCCTACATATATACTGTGACTCTGTTTTATCTATGAGAGGTGTCAATTCTTTTTTCAAGGCTTTTTTTATCTTTTGACTTATACTTAATCTTTGATGTAAACATAGGACATTTTTTAATTACCTACAGTTATAATTTATTATTTATTTTTTGGAAAGCGTACAGCTGAATACATAGTCAATACATAATCAAATTTATGTCTATTTTAAGCCATAAATCGTTTTCACATTTGCGTAATGACTTAATACATACATACATACACACACACACAACAGACACATATATATACATACATAATTAAAGCTTTTACAGTAACAAAGATAATAGTAATCAGTAAAATCAATTTACAATTAGCGAAAATATCTCCTAACACAAGTGCGGACATGTTACGTGATATTTTCACTAATTGCACATGCAACTGTATTTTGGGGAACACACCCACGCATACGTTACGTACGTGTGCGTTGCTTTAATAATTTTTTTTTATTATTCATTTATTTATGATTAAACATTTAGAAACCTCTCGCTCAATCTCTTACTAGCTTCAAAACCTCTCTTAAGATTTGCTATCTCTCCCTTTAAGTACTATTTTCTCATGTTCTCTCCATGTCTTACACTGTCATTCTCTCCTGTTGCACACATGTACTATAAAGTATGTGTATGTTTATGTATACACCTATTTTTTTATATATATGTATATATTAGTATACATATAATAGTGCGCCACCTACCCTTTGTCTTTTTTCTCAATGTCCTCTAACCAAAGGTTGTCTGGAAGAAATTGTCTAGCGATAAGGCCACCTTTTGTATCACTTCTCACTAAAATTAACTGTATTTCTTATTTTACAAATGCATTAAAGTGCGAAACAAGTAAATAAATTTATTAATAGTAAATTTATATCGAATTATCAATAATATTCTTGGTATTTTCTATTTCTCAACATTAAAATATTATTTGCCTATATTATTTTAAATTTTCTTGTTGTTTTAAATTCACATAATTAATTGCAGGTAAATTTTACCTATATACCAAATTGCACTGCATCACGGTCATGACAGGACTGATGTGGGCAGCGTCTTCTTCTGGCAGCAAGCGCAGTTTCTTCGGCTACCTTCAACATCATCATCATCATGACAGCCTTTATTTGTTCACTGCTGAACATGAGTCTCCCCCTTGGGGGGTTTTTCCAGTAGTTGCCATGCTTGGCAGGCGAATTGGAATCGCAGTTAGGCTTCGGAGATGTTTCAAGAGGGATGCTGTTGCCTATCTCTCGCCCTCTCTTAGTCGCCTCTTACGATACCCACGAGAAAGGAAGGGGTGGCCTATTCTATACCGAGACCACACGGAGTACCTTACATTATCATTATCTACTACACTACGTACTCACGGTGTCCACACTGCGTTTAAATAAATTATCGCGTGATTCAAGTGTATTAATCACTGATTTTTATACTGTTGAAAACCTGTATTCATCTACCTTACTGTTTTTTTTTTTTATGTTTCCTAATTTCAATAGCTCCACGCACTATTCAAGATTAATAGTGATTCTCGGTTTATTTGTAATCACGTCGCGTTACGTTTTGATCGTATTCAATTCAATTCAATTCAATCATTTATTGCTATTACATGTTGTAACAATATAGGTCTTAAGTTATTAAAAGTATAGAATCAATATGAACCCTGGAAGGGCGCAGCGATCACATTAATAAATATTTCATAAAGTATATAAATAAATTTTTACATTATATATATGTATCGTTGATTAACATAAAATAAATAAAACATTATTACATTGAAACAAATAGGTACAAATACAATTAAATTTTTTCATTGAAAAACTCCTGTAGTGTATAATAAACTTTTTGTAATTAAATATTTTTTAGAGCTATTTTAAACTTTTTAGAATCATCCTCACCTTTTAAGTTAATTGGTATTTTTTTGTAAATTTTTCTTGACATTGCGTAAGAGCCTAAATGGAATAACTGTAGCTTCGAGAATGGTCTTGGTGAGTTTAAGGTCCCGTTTTTTTCTTTTATATATTTCGTTAAATTTTTTCTCTGCCCATTGATAAATGTAAAAGACCCAATTTCGTCAAAATAAAAATATATTAGTTTATTGCTTCTTACATTTTACAATTAAAAACAAATATATCTTTTTCATTCCCATTTCATTTTTATTTATGAGTCATTAAAATTATAATTATAGCATGACATAATTCTAAAAATACTTTAATAATATATTAAATTTCATAAGAGGTGCTTACTCTCTGCCCACAAGGCACTCAGTGATGTAAGATAACGAATAAAACAAATAATAATGGAAAAAAATAATTAATTTGGTTCATATATAATTGGTTGACGAGAATTTAATGAACATCCAATATTGTCGTTTCCGACAACTGTTTCGATTTCATCCGGAAGTCTTTCTTCGAGCGAGTAATTCTCGGAAACGAAAATACAGTGAAGTTATTCGAAGACATAGTAGGTTAATTAAATTCCCGTCAACTAATTGATACAGGTCTTAACAAGTGGACGTGACACGTGACTTTGTCACAGTTCATATACACGTAGTAGTATGTACTACATACTGACAGACTGGCGACCCAATCACATAAACGGGACAAGAAAATGGTTACAATGTAAATGTATGAATACGACTGTTCTGAATTTATATTATTTTAAAGTTGCAAGAATAGCGAAAATTCACGTATTTATTAAAAATATTATTTCAATCAATGGAATTTGCTTTAAATATTTTTAGATATATTTTTCCATCAATTCTTGTACACAATAGTTTTTTCTTGTTCTATAATAATGCGTTTAATTGGCGTAGAAATGGCCACCTATTCCTTTCCCGTGGATGTCGTAAGAAGCGACTAAGGGAACATAATGGTCGAAAGATGGCCAGCCGCGTCCCTCTTTAAACATCTACAAAGCCTAACTGCGGTTACCAATCCGCCTGCCAAGCGTGGGGAAATCCCCCCCCCCCCCCCTATGAAAAGACCTACTTTTAGCAGTGCACAATTAATGGTTGATATTGTGATTTTTTTTTATTTATTTTTATTTTATTTATTTATAAAAGACACACCAACAATATGCTCACAATAATTAAGTAGACAATATACAATATTATTAGTAAGTAAAAGAGAAAAACTACTATTACAAAATGCTTAAATCTAAGTTTGAACAAAAAAATCTTACTCCTCACTACCAAGCTTAAGGCTATATGAACATATCAATTAAAGGTGTATACAGCTCTCACAGATAAGCGTCAATGTACACTAACTAACAATGTGTGAGTGTTGATGATGATGACTGCATTTAAAGGGTTAAATATCGCAATTATGTGAATAATGTACAATTTTATAGTTCTTTTTTATAGTTTGTGTTTTATCCAAGTAAAAAACTAAATCAGCTTCGAGCTTATATTTCGTGAGTGTCCTATTTGTCTATATCGCTCTAACATATATATGTTATATTGTTTTGTGTTTTCTACATTACCAATAATATAATACATAATAATTTGAGGTTTATACAGATATTTGACAATTCGTTGTTATCATATTTGTATTATAACTAGGTTTGGAACTTATTTAGACAAAAGTATAAGCCAGCCAAAGTAACAAGAAGCCAGACGTATAGCTGAAAGAAACAATAACGGTTGAAGAAGTGACAACTCCGTACAGGTAAATGCAGTAAGATAACCTCCACGAGGTGGAGCTACAACCTCACATTCATTACAGGTAGACGTGAAAAGTGTATGCAGGTTTTTCCACTACTAAACATAGGCCTCCCCAATAGACTGCCATAAAAAACGGTTGTGATCTCCTTCCTCCTTTCATCCTTCCCTGTATTCACTGATTCCTTGCAATTAAGGTCGTTGCACCATCTAGTAAAGGAATGTCCCACATTGTGTTTTTCTGCACGGGGTCAAGAAGTCAGTCAAGAATCTTACCTATCGGTTATCGGTTCTTCGAGCTATATGAACAGCCTATTGCTATTTTAAATTGTTTATCTTTCTCTAAATGTAATCAGTAACAAATAAAAATGTTTAATTAATAAATAGATTTTTTAACGTGTTACTATTGGACATAGATACTACATACACTCAGGTTATGGAATGAGTTCCCTGTCGAGGTTTTCCCAAGAGACTACAGCATGGGATTCTTCAAAAAGGGGTAAAGAGGTTTCTTCAGGGTCGGCAAAGTGCGCGTAATACCTTTGGTATTGCAGGTGTTCATAAGCTACGGTAACCACTTACCATCAGGTGGGCCGTATGTTTGGCATCTCAGTGGTATAAAAAAAAGATACATAGATACTCTTGTTTTCTCTAAAAGTTTACAATAGTAAACTTATTACAGATACAAATAATTACATAAACAAACTGTCTCGTAGTTCGATCAATGAATAATTTGTTAACATTTTCATTAAAGTCTGTTAAAACAAAAATCAACGTTATGGCCACAATAAAATTAATATTAATCTCGTTGCTGAAAATAATATACCTTTACGCCACTGAAAATAATACCAATTTCACTAATAAGCACAAGAGCACCTCTCGTTCAGTTTATACTTTTAATATTAAATGTTTAATAATCTGTTATTACACTGTTTTAAAAGAAAGAATAAAAGATATTAAAATTTTCATTTTGTCATTTCGATTGAACGATATTCAGCGGTTGAAGTTTCGTTTAATGATTGAGATTATCTCATATTCGTAACGTTCATATATAATAATAATAAATAATAATTTTTATTCAAGTAGGACGACCTCTCCACTAGATGGAGTGACGACCTGAAATGCGTTGCAGGGAGTCAGTGGATGCAGGTGTCTCAGGACCGTTCTTTATGCAAGTTTCTGGGGGAGGCTTATGTCCAGCAATGGACGGATAATGGCTGAAATGATGATGATGATGATTGAAGTAAACTTAATAAAAGGAACATAGCTGTTGGGCTGGTATATGAAATTGATAATTGTTTTCCTCAACTAAGTGTTATTTTGCGGAATTCCGTATCCTTGGTTAGTCGATTGGAATTATTTTGTTTAATTCCGCTACCATTAGTATGCCTGGTGATTGATAAATAATATCGAAGTTCGAATAAGTTCTAGTAATGATCATATTAGTCGTTTAATTGTCCACTGCTGAACGTAAGACTCTGCCTTTGAGGATTATGTCAGTAGTTGCTACGCTTGGCAGGCGGATTGACAACTGCAGTTAAGCTTTGCTGATGTTTAAAAGGAAGTAACTACTGTCGACCCTTTGACCCTTAAATTTCCTTAGTCACCTCTTACGACACTTACGGGAAAGGGTAGCCATTTGCATGCTGAGATCACACAGCTAATAATAACAGTTGGTAATTTTCAAATGTTGGCAGTCGCACACATACTAACGGTAGCGGAATTAAACAAAATAATTCTACTAGACTAACTAATAAACTAATACTTAATAGACTTTGTAAGATGCAACTGAGGGAACTTAATGAACGAGGTATGGACAGCAACGTCCCTCTTAAAATATCTCTAAAAGCCTAACTGCGGTTATCAACCTATCTGCCAAGTGTAACAACTACTGTCAAATCTCTCCTTATGGAGAAAGGTTTTTTTTATGGGTGAAAATGATATGGTAACCCTGCCTGCGCTAACAGTATACGCTGGCTGAGCACCAGTGAAGGGTGATAGATGAGAATGAAAACAGGCCAGTTAGCCTATCATGATGAATTATTCGGGAATTAACCATGATAGTTTCCAGGGAGAACCGCCAGGAGGTCGACCTAGTTGAGTATATTGCTAGCAATGGGATTCTCAGTCTCCATTACTAACAATCCCTTTCTCCCCCTATGGAGAAGGGTTACTCAGCAGTGAACAGTTAACGGCTGATGATGATGATGATGATAATGATTCGCGACTTCATTTGTACGATGACAGCATAATAGCTGATCAGCAAAAAATAGCTTATGTACTTTTCCATTCCTTACAGTAAGTAAATACCATACTGCATAGTGATTGGTTAAGCTGTAAAAGCGATAAGAGGTAACAAACAAACAAACAACCGCATTTCCATACATATATTGCTAATAATGATTAATCATTATATGAAACTTTGTAAAGATGTTTGTGTCAATCAGAATTAAATAACTGAATATATTTTAATGAATGCCTTATTTATTAATTCACGCGAGCAAAGACGTGGAATACAGCTAGTTATATTGTATAGGCATACGTGATTTATAATTACGTATGTTACATTAATTTATTCTTTACTAATGGAGAGAAAGAAACAGTAATGAAATTACGACCAAATGACTCCGTACAATCAAATGTAGTGCAGGACAATCCCCAAGAAAATGAGATGATGACCTCAAGTGCGTTGCAAGTTAAAGTCAATCATTGAAAGTGGCTCAGAACCGTTTCATAGCAGTCTATAGGTGAGGTCCACCTTCAACAAATAATTAAATTAACGGGTGAACGAATGATAAATGATAATTTGTTATTACAAATAACAAAGTAACAAAATCTGTAGGTCACCATAATCTACTTAATTAATGATCCGTAGCACTTTACTACGTAATAGGACGCTACGACGTAGCTTTTAGCTACGTCGTAGCGTCCTATTTCAAAGTGGTAACAAAAAATGTTAAAAATTTATAACCTCTATAATATAGTGGACAGATATAGTATTTTACTTAAATAACGTACCAGGTTCGATGCTCGGACGTGGCATTTTGGGAATGGATTGTTTTTATTGGTTCGAATATTATACGTTTATCTATTTGTATTTTATAAGTTCCTTGTCTTGATTTAAAATCCAAAGAATTGGTATAATTGTATATAATAGTTAGAAATAATTTATTACTAGCTTCATCTCGTGACTACGTGTGCGTGACCGGGATTTGTTTACTAGCCGGGATAAAAATTAGCTTATATCCCTCACCATCCCATATGACGATAATGGAGAATAGAGTTAGCAAAACAGATTCTTCTTCCTTTGGCATTGGCTCTGCGCAACGGTGTCATAAGCCAGTATCCGGACTTAAATATATTAACTTGTAAACTTGTAGAGTTTCGCAGAATAGTAATAAATTATTTAGAAAGTGTTCAATAATTAAATTTTATTGTTTCATATATTATGATTACTAAGGGAGCGAATTGGGAAACTGTCAAGCTCTCTTAGTTAGTATATAAATAAAGTGTGTATATACAAAACTTCATAGTGATTACGTTTCGAATGGGCTGTAATGAACGAACGACTATTCAAAAGTACTTAAATTTACTTAAATAAAAATATTGATTTATAAGAAAACAAACAAACTTTCACATTTATAATATTAGTAAAGATCCTATTATTATAAGAATTATAATATTGTAATGTATGTGTGTGTAATAATTTTTAATTGTACTAACCTAGCTTTTACCTATGACTTCGTCCGTGATCGGGTTATATTCACCGATTGGGATAAAAAGCTAGTGTAACGTATATACTTCGACATATTTTATATTATGAATGCAACAAATTTTATAGTGGTCGGTTAAGTCGTTAAGACACTAAGAGGTAATAAACAAAAAGGCTTTTACGTTTATAATAACAATAAAGAGGTGCGAATTCAAATAGACTTGTTTACAAGCATTTTTAAATCGTGATTGTTTTTAATCTACTACAGGGTTGAGAAGGTAGTCATCTGTTGAGAAGAGCCCGCAAGAAACTCAACTATTTTAAATCTCTGTTAACATTATGTGTATTTATTTAAGTGTACTATGTCTTAAATTACATGGTCGTTAAAAACCCATGTATGATCGACTAACACCATGCACATTTATCAATCTATTTTATTTTATGCACTTAATTTGATATGAAGATACAGACGTACATTTGACATGAAAAAAATATTATTCTACTTCATGTAATATGAACTATAATTATATCTGGCGTTAACAGTCCACTGCTGAACATGTACCTTCCTTACAAGTGGAGTTTTGCCAGTAGTTGCCAAGCTTGGCAGGCAGTTTGACAACTGCAATTAGACTTTGGTGGTGTTTTAATTTTACATTACAATTTTTTCTATTTAAGTACGAGTACTTAATCATTACATAAATTAATTTAAGAAATAGGCCCTATTAGTATTTATCTATCTACATGCAAGCATTTAATAACCCGTAGTTATATATGTAGGCATACGTGTATTTTTTTTATTTATGTACTAATATATAACTATTATATAAATTGATTTAATAAGTAGGTACTATATGCAGGTCTATATTCATTAATGAATAAATGTACATACATAATTTATTAATAATAAATTATTTTTATTTAAGTACTAGTTCATAAACATTGCATAAATTAATTTAAGAAGTTGTTGTTACACACAAGTCTATATTTACTCGTGGTTGTGTGTAGACACAAAATATAATTAAATAATAGTTTCTGATATCTTCGTATTCAGTTATTCGTAGCATCTTGCTACGGCGTAGCTTCAATTTATGAAATTATACTATACACAACGTTTGATTTTTAATTTACATATTTCATTTTTTTTTCTTGTAATTACTAATATTAAAATACTGTTTTTTTATATAACTTAATATAGCATTTTTACAAATGGATTAAAGAAGGCATATTTGTTAATATTAAAATGTTACACTCGCAAAAAAATTGTTGTAGATAAATTCCAGGTACTTTATTTTGTAAACTTTATATTTAATCTAATTTATTTCTTTTTTATTTTAAAATCGCATTTTTTGAAAGCATTTCTTAGGCGATTATTTCTTTCTCTATAGTTCATATGTATATAATTAAAAATATATTTTTAATACGATTAAAAGTTTTAAAGTACAGTTTGGTAAAACTCGCAGATTGTGTATTTGTATTTTTTTTTATTCCTTAAACTATTAAATTTAAATAAATGTTAAAAATCGAAAAATACATTCTTACGGCAATACTCATACCATATTTTATATGAAGCAATCCACTGAAGATAGAAAAGAAAATACATCATTAATCCACACAATATTATCCAAGTCGACATTAACGAATGAAATTCTAAAAAAAAAACAAAAATAACGCTATTAGCATAATAGAAAAGGGACTCACGTATTGCAAATTCCATCGACGGTGGTTGTCCCTCGTGCAAAATTACACACGGAAAAAGTCAGAACATAAATCACGGACTCATCAACACGTATCGGAATTGTGTTACACTCGCGGCGAGCGCGGGAAGCGACCGCTCTCCGCGACGGTCGAACGGCGAATACCGAGTATTTGCAGGTGCGACTCAGCCGACTAGGGTTGTCTCTGGCTTGAGAACAATACAGAGTTTTATGTCATAGGCGACAGTTGGACGGATATTTTACGCGCACATCAAAGGGGGGAAAGGTTTATGCGTCAGTCACTACGATTATATGTGAATTATAAATATGTGAATGGTATTGGAATTTAGGTACACAATATCGTGTGCCTCGGATTATTAATATTCAATGTATTACTATTCGATTCGACTCACTGAAACTACGCCGAGACGTTGCATCTCTATGCATATTTTAACCAATATGTCATGGAAAGTTTTTTTTTTTACACTACTGAGAATGGCAAACAAGCTGACGGTCCACCTGATGGAAAGTGGTAACCGTGGCCTATAGACATGAGCAGTACCATGGACATAACAGAGTATACTGTTTCGCCCATGATACCCCTCATGCGTTGCCATTCCTGAGGACTAAGGTGTCATTCCTCCGTACCCAGTAAATTCACGCCATATCCCACCCTTCAAACAGAAACACAGCCATGCGAACACAGCTGCTTTACGGTTGAAACACGAATGGAACAGAGGTACCGAAGCAATCGACTTTTGTACAAAGTCTCCCTCTGGTATAAGTGTCTCAACGAATTGTTCAATAAAATACAGAATACTGCTACTGAATTTATATTTTTTTTATGTACTTGTAAATGCATTTATAAATATTATGAGCAAGGGTGGACTTATCTCTGACAGAGATCTCTTCCAGTTAACCCAATACAGTTGGAAATCATGTCGTTAGTGAATAGGTAAAGTGCACGAATCAAAGCAAATAAACTGTTAAAAGAAATATTAATATATTTTATAGTTATATTAGAATATTACATAAATACATATACTATAAATAAATATAATACCACCCCAACTTATATAATAAATGTTTATATAAATGAATATACTACATACATTAGACATTAAGTTTAATAACTTCAAGATTTGACAGTTCAATTGGAAAAATGAAAAGTTAAGATTACGACCCAAGGGAAAGAAAATACAATTTCAACTTTTTTTGAAAGAGGCAATAGAAGGATTCTTCTGTGTGTGGGAAGAAAGTTTGTTCCATAATTAGGAAGCTCGATACGAGAAAGAGTTTCCCATAAAATGAGTTTCAGCATCATATAACTCACCACAAATTGAAGTTTTATCCTAAACACTAATTATCATTAATTTGTCTCTCTAGCTATCTACTCGTACGAAGCCAAGGCAGACTGCTAATTTAAAAATATTTAAAAATTAATACACTGCATATACCAGAGGGAGACTTTGTACAAAAGTCGTTTGCTTGGGTACCTCTGTCACATTCGTGTTTCACCCGTATAGCAGTTGTATTTACATGGCTGTGTTTCGGTTTGAAGGGTGAGATATGGCGTGAATTTACAGGCTACAGATCAATAACACCTGAGTCCTCAGGAATGGTAACGCATGGAAGGTATCATAAGCAAAACAGTATACTCTGTTATGTCCATGGTACTGCTCATGTCTATAGACGACGGTTACCACTTTCCATCAGGTGTATCATCACCTTATTTGTCATTCTAAGTTGTATAAAAAAATATATAACATATTTGTGTGGTGAAAATATATAGTGACACATATATTTAAATCGTCTAACTCCATCAAACCATCATTAAACTTCCTTTAAAAATCCTCACGCAATCCTCGTTAGAAATGACGCAGTCAGTGTGCTAGTATGGTCTACTTCTAACGAGATAATAATGATAAATTGATCTTCATTTCACCTTTTGTTTATATGGTTTGCCCTTTACAAACTTTATATTCCTTATATTTGGTCAGTGTTGTCAAATTGGACATCCCCCCCCCCCCCCAATTTTGAGTTAAAATTTTTCTGTTCGCGTAACTTTGAAGAAATGAAGACAAAAAAGACATCTGACAACCCTAACAACGACAGTAAAAATTAGTGGCTAGAGTTAAATTAAACAACTATTCAGGGCACCTACCTATAATTCTTTTTTACAATTATTTAAATTAAAATTCTTTTATCACGTGAAACAGTTTACGTGGTCTCATTTTTTTTTTGAGGTTGCTCTTTAAAAAATACCAGAGGGAGACTTTGTACAAAAGTCGATTGCTCGGGTACTTCTGTCCCATTCGTGTTTCAACCGTGAAGCAGTTGTGTTTGCATGGGTGTGATATGGCGTGAATTTACTGGGTACAGAGGAATATCACCTGAGTCCTCAGGAATGTCGTTGGTGTTGTGGGTGATCATGGGCGGCGGTGGTCACTTACCATCAGGTGAGCCGCATGCTCGTTTGCCCCCTGTGTTGTAAAAAAAACACGTCTATTTGAATCAAGATTATTTCATTTCCATTCTATAAATAAATAATTAAGCCCTCCTGAATGCTCTTTATAAATATTATCTTATTTATAAATAAACAGCTGTGACCGCACAGCGGAGCCTAAATCAATATTCAATTTAATTTCAATTAGATTAATTAGAATCGCTAAGTTTATTGGGCTTCCCGTTCAAGTGCTATTTCCAGAGTTAATTATTATAAGGCAATTATGATAGCCTTGTGTTTTATAATTTAAATATTATATATATAAATTTCTATTATAGCCAAATCTTGAGTTTGAATTATATTCCAAGAGAAAATGCATTGGATAAATTATTACATGTTAAAATTTAAGAATTTATAATATATATTAAGTAACAAATATGGTAGTAGTACCAAGAAATAAGAAACTGTGAAATAAATTCATTTTCTTGTAACTAATATGTATTTGTAACTTGTATGTTACATGTTCTTGTAACTTGCAAGTTTTACAAAGAGTCTAAACGACGCATATTCGTAATATTGAACTTGGCTCTTATTTCACATTTATGTTTTTGATGAAATATTATTACTTTTTGTGCGTAAATTATTAGTAATCATCAATAAGACATTGTTATTTGTAAAATTACTTTATTTTAATACATATATGCTGTATAGTTTTCTTTTTCATACTATTTTCCATATTTTTTTAAACTTTTTAGTCACACCTCCTTTATCCTGCAATAGCATCGAGGTAAATATGGCTGTAACTTTCAACAACAGTATTTCCGAATCGATACGACATCATAAGCTTCAAGAAAAGAGCATATTCCTTTTTGAAAGTCCGGCAGGCAGTGTATATATATATATATATATATATATATATATATATATATATATATATATATATATATTATAATATATATATATATATATTATAACAGCTTTACATCAAACAAACGCCTGTGAAGCATTATAAAGAAATATCTCAGATAACTTTGTCTAACCAATCATACTTTTATCATGTACGAAAGTTTCCGGAGAAATATGAAAAATAAAACAATAAAAAAGTACTTTTTTTTTGGCGAAGTGCGAAAACAGCGAGAGAACTAGCGGGCACAACTGTCTACTTTGTCGTTTCGTACTTTTTATTTCAGAGAAGTGTCAAAACTACGATAGTCAGCTTATTGGTTTATTTAGCCGATTGCCAATTAAGGGAGGTAAGATTTTTAATATTTAAAAATGTAACTAATATTTCAATTTACGTTTAGATCTTTGACATAACTACGTATGTATATGGAAGACATTAAAAAAATGATGCAATTATTGAAGAAATAGAAATACAAAAAATATTTTTTAGGTGTACATCTTTGTGCTAGCATTACGTAAAAACTATTCCACCTAATTAAATACGATTTTTACTGTTGTATTACTAAAGGTTTAACTTAAAAACTGTTGTATGTTCTATTTTTACAAAGCATCTTTAAGTAATTTATTTAATTTCTATCTATTTAATTTCTATTAATATTTCTAAAATTTGCCCTTAATTTAGAAAGTAGTGGGTACAAAGCTAGTGGCTTAATAAATTTTTTACGCAAATTTCCAAAGAACTAGTTTTTCAATTCGGTTGAAACTTTTCAGTACGTTAGACTCTTACATCGAGAATAGAGAATTAATTTTCATAGTTCATAATAATTTGAGTAAAGGTGACCTTATTTTACAAACATTTTTCTTAAACGTAATAATATATAGCCTATGTTACCATATTAGTACCGTTTACTGTCCACTGCTGAATATAGGCCTCCCCTATTGTGGAGGTTTTAGCAGTAGTTGCCACGCTTGGCGGGCAAACGGGCAATCACAGTTAGCATTTGGCAGCATTTTAAGAGGGGTGCTGCAGTCCATCCCTCAATCAAAAAATATATAAGTATATATTACTCGCTGATAAGCTTTCTATAGATGAAAACAATTAAAAATCGGTTGAACAGTTTTTTAGTTTATTCATTACAAACAAACAATCAAATCTCTCCTCTTTGTTAATATTAGTATAAATAACAAAGTGTCCCGTAACGAACAACAGACAGACGGATAAAAGTATATATTTTTATATATAATTATGATAAAAAATTAATTCGTGTATTTCTTATGACAGCCTCGATTTATAAACATCGCCTTCGACCAACTACTCCATTACTACCACTTTTTGTGATCACACAAAAAAATATATGATTAATATTGGCTCTCTATTCACGAAGCTGAATCCAAAACATGGGGCTCTTAAATACTTTCACTCAGTAGTCAATGAAAGCAATCAGTTCGGTAGATTACCCCAATATCTGGATAATTGATCTCTAGATTACTCCGCTGATTAATCGCTGCGTACGGTCTGCGTGCCAATGATGTGTGAGTGGGGACATAATATTAGGTTGGTACCGTAACATTACACAGAATGGGTAGAAGTGTCACTCGCATACTATCACGATTCTTCTCACTTACTCCGTAAAGTTTGGAACGGTTGTCACAAATTTATTCATTTTTAATAAATATTTACCAGAGGGAGACTTTGTACAAAAGTCGTTTGCTTGGCTACCTCTGTCCTATTCGTGTTTCAACCGTAAAGCAGTTGTGTTTGCATCTCTTTGTTTTGGCTTGAAGGGTGGGATATGGCGTAAATTTATAGGGTACAGAGGAATAACACCTGAGTCCTCAGGAATAGCAACGCATGAGGGTATCATGGGCGAAACAGTACACTCTGTTATCTCCAAGATACTGCTCGTGTCTAAAGGCGACGGTTACCGCTTTCTATCAGCTTGTTTGCCATTCTAAGTTGTATCAAAAAAAAATCTGAAATGGTAACCTCCAAATAGTCTTGGGAAAGCATGATGGTTGAATGCTGATGGGTCAAATGACCAGTTTCTATTCTCACGTATTATCTCTTACTGGCACTTTGCTAGCTTTTTATACCGAATGCGCAAACAAATATTCCATTTCCATTCATCCATTCATCATCATCATCATCATATCAGCTTTTGACTATCCATTGCTGAACATAAGCTTCCCCTAAGGGGTTTTTTCAGTACTTGCCACGCTTAGCAACGGATTGACAACCGCCGTTAGACTTTGGAGATGTTTAAAAAGGGACGCTGCTGCCCATCTCTCGTCCTCCCTTAGTCGCCTTTTACTTTTACATCCATTAAAAATAGAAAAACACATGCTAGTAAGCGAAACACATGTTTTCAATGTAGTGTTTCTTGCTTGCAAGCTTTGACTAATTTAACTCTAAAAGGCTATCTGTTGTTAAATCCACGGGATTGTCGGTTCTAGTTGGATATTTATTCTTATGTTGGTACCTTCAGCATTGACCTAACATCAGTACAATGCTAAATCCTGTCACGGATTATCCCTGCCAATTCCAACCCATTCACGTTTATAGTTTACAGGAAGCTAAAAAGGAATATTTCTGTACCATTTAAAATGCCATGACTTTTGTACAAATCTGATGATTATCAGCCGTTAATTACTACTGTATACTATTAGTTAATGACTACAGAATGGGGTTCTTCAAGAAAGTTCAAGGAGTAAAGAGGTTTTTACAGGGTCGGCAAAGCGAGCATAATGCCATTGGTATTGCAGGCGTCCATCATACCATCAGAAAGGCTATATGCTTATATGCCACCTCAGTGGTATAGAAAAAATCATAAGGTGAATTTTGCCAACAGTTGCTATACTTGACAGGCAGGTTGGCAACCGCAGTTAAGCTTTGGTGATATTTTACGAAGGACGCTGCTGCCCATACCTAGGTCAATAAGTTCCCTTAGTTGCTTCTTACAATACCCATGGGAAAAAATAGAAAGTCCGTTCTATGCCATATGAACATTTATACAAATAATACATGAAAAAATCTATAGAATAAATTATTAACAAGCCAAAACAAGGCGATGAATAAAGCTTAAAAACCACCTTGGTTAGTAAAAAATATGTACTATTATTAGTTAACGCTATATGTTTATAGTGTGATAATCAATTTAGTCACGCGACGGTTGCTACCATTCGAACTCGATTTTAAATCACTCAAACTTCGAAGTTTTTTTTTGTTAAAGGGTGATAATGGAATGGTAACCCCACCCGCGCTATCGATATACACCGGCTGGGCACCAGTGAAGGATGATAGATGAGGATAAGCAAGTCAGTTAGCCCACCGTGACGAATTCAATAAGAATTGTTCACGATGGTTTCCAGGGGGAACCACGTGGAGGTCGACCTAATAGGGTATATTGCTAACAATAGGGGTGTCAATCTTCATTCCTAACAATCCCTTTCCCCCCTAAATGTCCGAAGTAGGCATTAATAGAATTGCTTAACCGAAGTTTGCTTCTAATTCAATCAAAATAAGGATAAATAGTTGTTGTTGTCATTATAATCATCATCATCATCATATCAGCTGTTAACTGTCCACTGCTGAACATAGGCTTCCCTTATAGTGGGATTTTGCCAGTAGTTGCCACGTTTGGCAATAAAGTTGGCAACTGTAGTTAGATCTTTGGTGACATTTTAAGAGGGACTTTGACGACATGATAAGAGATATTATTGTATTCAAACATATTTGTTACGCAATCATCAAATTTATGTACTAAATGTTTTTGTTTTATATTTTTATAACTAAGGCCTGTATTAATAAAATGATCTCAACTGAAAGAATTCTGCCTACCCGTCAAAAACTTGGCTTGAAGATAGGAAAAAGGATAGAAGTGATAGAGTAACTTCTCAAGTTACAGTTGCCCGTTTATAATGCTATTTTGATAATGAAACTAAAGCAGGGTTTCTTAAAGTGGGGTCCATGGACCCCTTAAAGGTCCGTGGTTTGTAATATATATCAAAAATTCGCAGTCAGTTAATTGTAAAAAATATTCATAAGGAAATTATGTAGGAAATTTAACGAGACGTATATTAAAACTACCAATAAAAGTTTCTTTTTTTATTATGAAATCAAAACTATTTTCTTTTCACAAATTTTAGAAACAAACTAAATTGTTTTTTGACAGGGGTCTGTGGAATTGTTTAAACTATAAAAGTGGAAAGTGACTGCAAAAAGATTAAGAAACCCTAAGTGAAAATATAACGCAGTCATTTATCGTCGTCATCATATCAGCCCTTAATAGTCCACTGCTGAACATAAGCCCTCTTTTGGGGGGTTTTTCCAATAGTTGCCATACTTGGCAGGCGTATTGGCAACCGTAGTTAGACTTTAGAGATGTTTTAAGAAGAACGGCTACCCATACCTAAGCCAATGCTGTCCATGGGAAAAATCCGAAGGTCCGCCCTTCGTATGGACATTTATACAAATCACCATGAAAAAAATCTTAGAATAAATTATTAACAAGCCAAAACAAGGCGATAAATAAAGCTTAAAAACCATCTTGGTTAGTAACAAATATCCTTCTTTAGTCACCTCTTATGACACTCACGGGAAAGGAAAAAAAGGCCTATTCTATGCCAGGACCAGACGGACGATACAACACAGTATTTACTCAACATTGATTATATAAATAATGCATGAATAGAGACAAAACCATTCCTAAGTAGTGAGATATTAATTATAAGTAAAAAAAAATAACTGTTTTCCTTGTATAATATTCTATCTATCCTATTTAAGTGTTGCGCTCTTGTCGGTGGAGCTTTTGACACTCACTACGATTTTCTGCGAGTCTCTTCACCTCTTGATACGACACGACACTAACTTCTTCTTTGATCTGCCTGATGTACCTATACCTTGGTCTCTCTCTCTCTTTCCCTACTTCCTTCTATTATAATGTTCATCGTCTCGTATCAAGTGTCCTAACATTTTTTCTTGTCTTATGTATAATATTAGCCTCTCTATATACAGAGTGTTCTCAAATCACCAATTAGTGTACTAAGGAAACAAGATACCACTCTATGGGAAACAACGATTCAAACTAACTCTTGAGTTTTGATGTATTAATAAGTGAATGTGGTTTCAGTCCTTAATTGATACGTGAAGCGCTTAGTTCTTCTCGAGTTTCATGTATTAATCAAAACTGTATCTTAAACTCGCAATAAAGATTTCTCTTTCTAATATGGTCTTTCAACGGACATTTATATATATATATATATATATATATATATATATATATATATATATATATATATATATATATATATATATATATATATATATATATATATATATATATATAGTGCTAAATTCTGTCTACAAGTTCTGCATGTAACAAAATATCAAAATTATATATATGAGCCTTCGGTTCACATTGTTCTATTTGTGGTATACATTGGACAACTAATACTAAAGATTTTTTTAGCCTGTGGCATTTTTTATACCACAAAGGTGGCAAACAAGCATACAGCCTGTCTTATAGTAAACACGGTGTATATATATATATATATATATATATATAATTTAAGATTCTATTATTCAAAAAAGGACTTCAATCATGACATAACCAGTAATTTTGATTTAAAATAAATTACTACCCCCTATTGGTTATATTGATAAAATATAACCAATCTGTAAGTATATATAAATAAAAAAAATTTTTCAAATTGGTTTAAATCTGACGGAGTTGAAAGGTAACGAACATAAAAAAAATACAATCCAATTAAGAACCTTCTTTTTTTTAATCTGTTGAAAAGTACTACTAATTTTTTCTAAATTTACTGGAGTTCAATAAGAATATTAAAAACAAAAGATTGTTAGTTATTAGAGAGATTGTTGTTACTATTAATGGCGCCTAACAACGTTCATGCTCACTTTTTTACTTTATCCGAGCAGTAAGTACTTTATATTATTCTCAATTTCGTGTATAATATAGTATATGTCATATATGTGTAACTATATTTGTTATTTATATATATTTATTCGCTTATATATGTAATTTTAGTATATATGTATACCAATAATTACTAGTACCGCATTCGAGTATTCTGACACTTCCCTATGGTTGACTGGGAGAGAATGCTTTTAGCATTAAGTCCACCATGTACACATATTTGTACTAATGAATAAATAAATAAATAACAACCTGCTACTAGTAATACACCTGTAAACCATCTTAGTTCATTTCCGGAGAATTTGTCACGATACGAATTGATACACTTTTAAATTAAGCTAATTCTCACCCTAATCCCTCACTGGTGTCCCACCAGCGAACACCGATAGCGCAGACAGGATTACTATTGCATTATCATCTATTAAAAACACATCTTCACAATGATTTGCTCATGTATTTTAGAAAAAAATATTCTTATAGTTTGCCCTGTGGTCCCGGTATAGAACGAGCCACTTAATTTCCCGTAAGAGTCGTAAAAAGCGACTAAAAGTATTTAATGGTCGAAAAACACACAGTAGTATCCCTTTTAAAATGTCTGAAAACCTAACTGTGCTTGCCAATCCGCTTGCCAAGAATGGCAGCTACTGACAAAATTCCCCCTTATGGAGGAGGCCTATGTTCAGCAGTGGGCAATGAACAACTAATATGAATGGATGTATTCTCATAGTAATTTTGCTGTTCATTTTTATAATAACAAACCAGCTAACGTTAATTTGACTTCCCATACAAAAGGGCGCAATTAAAATTATAAGCACGTTGGTGAAATTGTGGTGTAGGGCATTACCATTAAGTACACCATATCGCCACAATTATCGCCAATTGTATTTGCGTATAATTATTTTGAAAATATACATTTACATGCAACATTATGTACGGCTTTTAGAATTTCGAACCGAAAAGGTATAAAGGAACCCTTATTGTACAATTTTATCCATCCATCCGTCAATACGTCTGTCGCAACGTTATATCCTAGCAATTACTAATGCTATAAATTTTAAATTTAGAATAGTTTTAGACCACATACATTGCAATATAAACAATTGAAAAAATATATGCATTTTCTTCTAGTCCAAATCGGATATCATATGAAAAGGGTTTATTTATACGTTTTAAAATTTATTTTTATTTTTTTATTTTTTCTTCATAGTTTTTTAGTTGTGATAAGAAATTCAAAAAGAAATCCCCCCCCTTTCTTCTTATCAAAAATCTCTGAAGCAAAAGCTCTCGAAATAGCTACAGTTTGTAAAGGTACATGTGAATATTACAGAAAAAATAAAATGATGTTTTTAACTAACACTATTTTTGAGAAATTATCAAAAACCTCTAAAAACAAACTTATTTAATCACACCTATAGCTCATAGTAAGAAATTACGAATTGTAGTATTAATAATAATAATTTATAGGCGTATATTCCATATGACAAATGCAATAAAGGCAATTTTATTTCATATTTATATATTTATTAGTATTTACAGAACCCTGCCGTGTGAGTTCGACACGCACCTAACAGATTTTTTTAATAACAATATCCTAACGGCTACCTTATGAAAAGTGATATACCTTTAGATGTGAATAGTACTGTAGATATCACAGAATATACAGTGACGCTCATGGCTGCCATTTTTTATCGAAGAATATGATGCTATGTCATTGTACTCTGTAATTTTACTATCATACTCACTTTTGTACAATATCTCTCTTCTAATGTATTGAATTAGAAATTATTTTAGGAAAAAACATACTTCTAATTACTGGTGACTTGATTATTATTTATTTTATGGGTACAAAAGCTTGAAAAATATCGAAGATTGATAGCTGATCAACATTTAAAAAACCACTTTAACTCACAAAATAATATAAAAAATTAAATAAAAGAAAAAAAAATACACTAGAATAGAGAACGTCTCAGTCGAATAATAACTTTTATTTCTGCAAAAAACAATCTCAATATAATAAATACGTTCTTTCAGGTGGTAAGCAATACAGTTTAAAATTTCTCTTTTAATTTACTTAGAAACAAGCTAACACGAACAAATTAAAATAATTATCAACTCCAATTTCCAATACAAATCAAAACCCCAAGAACGATGAATAGCCAAAGTAATGCTTTCGTTTATTAAATTTTGTCGAAATTCAATCGCTTCCAATATATTTGTTAGCAATTGGAAATATACTTTAATTGACTTTGATGAGATTTTGTTTCTGCTACGTTTTTAGTATTATTATTTTATTGTATACTGGACGTTGATAGCATTATCAACCGACTTCAAAATTATACAGGTTCTCAATTTAATTATATTTGCTTTTATTGTTATGTTTATTACGTCATAACTCCGTCAGTTGTTAACCGATTTACAAAATTCTTTTTTTTATCTAAAAGAGTGTACTTACAGATTGGTTTTATAGAAATTTTACCAAAATCAGTTCACTTGATTAGTTTTTAATCAAAATAACTGGTGTTGCCATAACTAAAGTAGTTTTTTTTTTTAAATGACATATTCTTAATTATTTTATACGAGTACTGAATAAGTTGAAAATGTGCATACTTTTTAAAAGACTTATAAAGGGAGAGAGAGAGACGATTGGGCTCATAAAATATAAAAGATTGTAAATTCAATTCTAAACACGGCTGAACATGACTTATTTACATGTTTTATTTATTTATGCTTTATTGATAACATTTCAAAAAAAATGTTTGGTTCAAAAGACATGCAAAATTAGAGGATATAAGAGTCCATTCAACTTTTGGAAAAATAGAAACGTAATTATGCGATGAAAAATATTGAAAATTGTTGTATATAAATGATATATAATATATAAAAATAATAAATATAATAAATGGTATATAGAAAATAAAAAAAAATTGTTACAGATGGAGACTTTGTACAAAAGTCGATTGCTTGGGTACCTCTGTCCCATTCGTGTTTCTACCGTGAAGCAGTTGTGTTTGCATGGCTGTGTTTCGGTTGGGATATGGTATGAATTTACTGGGTACAGAGGAATAACACCTGAGTCCTCAGGAATGGCAACTCATCGGGGGTATCATGGGCGAAACAGTATACTCTGTTACGTCCACGGTACTGCTCATGTCTATAGGTGACTGTTACCACTTTCCATCAGGTGGACCGCCAGCTTATTTGCCATTCTAAGTTGTATAAATAAACAAATAAAAAAAATCTATATTGACTAACGAATTTTAATAGAGAACTACTACACATTATAAATAGACTAAAAAATTGGCTTTTTTTATGTGTGTTATACAAAATTTATACAGTACAGTATAGTAACAGCGGTAATAAAATTCTTGCAATCAGTTGGGTGTATTCCTTTGGAAGACTCGTGTTAATTTTGTCATGATGATTTGATGAACATGATTTGCTGTTTTTTCCCCAAAGTATAATCATACATCTTCTTCTATACTTATAATAAATCTATAGAGAGGTCAATTCTGTACATGAAATATATTTCCAAAATAACTAGCAAAATAACAACATAACAAAATAGCAATATAACAAAATAATCAGGGGGCGATTAGTGATCGATACTGGTGCCAAAAATGCAATCAGTAAAATTTTTGTCTATCTGTCTGTATGTTCGTTATAGAAACAAAAACTTTAACGAAACTTGGTACAATTATTCTTCATACTCCTGGGCAGGTTATCGTATACTTTTCATCACGCTACGATCAATAGGAGCAGAACAGTGAAAGGAAATGTTAGGAAAACGGGAGAAGTTACTCCATTTTTAAGCTTCCGTCGCGTGTGCAGCCTTAATGGGCACTTTTTAAAATGTAAAAAATCCACCCATGCGAAACCGGGATGGGCCGCTAGTCATTAATAATATATGTATGTTAATTAGTCGTGAAAAGTCTAATGATCGAATCTTTGAGAAATTTTCTTGTCATGTACGAACTAAGCTGAAATGAATAAGTACAAATATTTATCTACTGCCTTCAAATTTTTAGTAATTGAATTTTCTAATATTATCAAGAATATTTAATGGTGATGATTCTTTTTGATATTTTTTTTTTATTTTAATATATAGTAACTAAGTTCGTAGTACATCCGGGTTATACACATCCACAATTTTATGGGGACCCTAAAAAAGTTATCTTTCCCGCTAAACCGTACAAGAAACAGCTCATAGCTTTCCGGGAACAGCTTATTTTACACCAAGCATAAAGTATCCCGCACACTTAAACATAGTTAATCTAGCGTACAGGCCTACCCGAAGGTTTTGAAGCCATAAAACGCCCATAAAAAGTCCAAGCAATATAATAAACAAACACATGCCAAAAAAGGTCAGGGAATGGGAAACGTTACATCTTTTACTTCCAGTTCACCGCCATTCATTCCATAATTCCCTTTTCAAGGACTCCACGGATCTGAAACCCCTCCGCTTTTTCTCTTATTAACAATGCGTTGCTTTTCTTTGAAGTTCCGGCGACGAGTGACGTATTTCCGGCGCTCGTGCCAGATAGATTTTAGAGTAAATTACACACAAAATGTAGGTGAAATGTTTTCGTATATCCATTCTGTTCTTACAAGTATATAAAAGTAATACAATTAATATAAGAGTAATTAAAAATAGTACTTCAGTCTAGAGGCAGAAGTACTATTTTTAATTATGAAAATGGAATATTGATCATGGATGCGTTATAGGTACATACTAGCAAGGTATAACTGAGGGATATTTTTAATGGATGATAAGGAAATGGTAACGGCATACGCTGGCGGGGCACCAGTGAGGGATGATAGGTGAGAATGAAGCAGGTCAGTTAGTCCATTGTGATTAATATACCTGGATAAATTTACCAGAGGCAGACTTTGTACAAAAGTCGTTTGCTTGAGTACCTCTGTCCCATTCGTGTTTCAACCGTAAAGCAGTTGTCTTTGCATGGCTTTGTTTCGGTTTGAAGGGTGGGATATGACGTGAATTTACAGGGTACAGAGGAATAACACCTCAGTCCTCAGGAATGGCAAAGCATGGGGAGTGTCATGGGCGAAACAGTACACTCTGTTATGTCCAAGACACTGCTCGTGTCTATAAGCGACGGTTACCACTATACTTTGTTATGTCCATGGTACTGCTCATGTCTATAGGCGACGGTTACCACTTTCCATCAGGTGGGCCGTCAGCTTGTTTGCCATTCTAAGTTATAAACAAAAACCTGGAATTCAGCCTGATGGTTCCCAAAGAGGACCATGTGGAGGTTAACCTGTTAGCCTATCAGAATTACTGGCTAGCAATAGGAATGGTAATTCGCATTACTAACAATCTCTTCCCAGTTTGGGATTGTAAACGAGTACGAGTATAAAGTTAGGTCAATTAGCCTGTCGTAATTTTAAGTCCCCGTTCACCAACAATCTTCTATCTTCACTAGATTCGTAAGGAACATACGTTTTAATTAAATATTATGTATTATTTACTTAACTCTTTATTGTAACAAAAACATAAAAATATACAATGACAATTAGAAAATTCAAATTAAATACAGTAGCAGAAAGTACATATTAAAATACATGCATAAAGATACAAAAGGCGGTCTTATCTCTATGGAAATCTTTTATAGACAACCTCTGATTAAAGGAGAACAGATAGGAGTGGGTACGTGGCGCAATAGTGAATTAGTAATTTTTAAATGTTTAATATACAAAAACATATATTGCACAAAATTATATTAACAAATTTTATAAAAGAACCAGTTTACATTCGACAATTTTTTAAGTAATCTCGAAAAAGAGAAAAAAAATTATTTTCTGTATTATATTATATATCAGAGGGAAACTTTGTACAAAAGTCGTTTGCTTGGGCACCTCTGTCTCATTTATGTTTCTACCGTGAAGCAGTTGTGTTTGTATGGCTGTGTTTCGGTTTGAAAGTTGATATGGTAGTGAATTTACAGGATACAGAGGAATAACACCTGAGTCCTCAGGAATGGAAACGGATGGGGAGTATCATGGACGAAACAGTTATGTCCATGGTACTGCTCATGTCTATAGGCGACGGTTACCACTTTCCATCAGGTGGGTCGTCAGCTTGTTTGCCATTTTATGTTGTATAAAAAATATACCTATTTTTATGCCACATGATATCTTACTTATTTTTACTTCACTTGATACAGAAAAGTCTCAGTTTGTATATAAGTTTATCATTGTTTTTATTAATAAATAATAATAATAATATTTATTTAATTAGACTACATAAGGCCCATTTTGTTAGTTACAAATTGACTTAACCTATGTTAGTAAATGAGCGGTCATAACGCTCTTACATTGATAACCTGTCCCACCCAATATTTTAGGATGGGACAGTCCATTTTATCAGCAATTTTTCAATTTTTTGTGTATTACGATAATTTATAATAAAATCTGACCTTATTTTCTATTAAAATAAAAATATCCTTATATCCAACTATAATCCCTGATGGAGTAGCCAGAGGTAATTCAACTTTTCCTCTTTCATTTACAAATATTACAATTCGAACTATAGTTTCACATAAATAGGTATTTATTTCGCAGTTTGGGCGCAGAACGGTTAACATTAGACTCCGAGCAGCGAGTGATCTAATAATTTGCCTAAAGATGCCACGTTTAGAGGTGAAACACGTGTCGCAAAACGTGCGGGAATAAAATGGCAGTCGGAGATTGATGGCTAATATGAAAGATTATAGAACTTCTGGTAGTAATAGTGGTGGTCAGTTTTCGAGTGTTGGCAGTCACACACAAACTAATGGTAGTGGAATCAAACAAAACCTAATCAAATAGTCAGCAATGTGGACTTCCACACGATAAAGCCTAGTTCAGTAATATAAATATGTTTTCATTTTGTATTAAAAGTATATGTTAAATTAACATACAAATCCACCTGAGCAGTTTAAAATCCAAGTGGAACACCCTGTACATTTTAAGTCGGACGATAGAATGTAATACACTGGTATATTGGACTCTGTGATTTAGCATAAACTCTAAGGTTGAGTACATATTAAGTTCGAAATAACGATTAACTAAAAACCTAAAAATTAAAAAAAAAAACATAATGCTTACTAATATTGTAAACGTGAAAGTAAGTTTGTTTGTTACCTTAAAGCACCTGAATGGGTTAACTTATCACTATGGAATTTAGTATACATATACTATATGTGATGAAAGATATTTGCTACTTTTAATCCCGGTAAGGTAGACAAAGTCGCCGTTAAAGCTATATATATGTATATATATATATGTATATATATATATATATATATATATATATATATATATATATATATATATATATATATATAAAATGATAATGTTATTATCCCATTATTTACTTTTTAAATTAAATAGATAAATAATTTATTTGTATTACTTACAGCATACAAATAACAACAAACATATACAGTAAAACGAGATAAAAGAATGTATATACAAAAAAAAAATTACCAATGAATGATAATGATATATGATGATTAATTCATTAAACATAAAAAAAACAGGCATCAATCGTGACAAAATTAATATGAAACCAAGACAGGAGTGAATTTTAGGGATTTTGAAATAATTACCAATTAGTTCACAGAATTGTTAATTGGGTAAGTTGAGATTTTTTTTTAATCAAGAAAATGAATTCTTTATATATATATATATATATATATATATATATATATATATATATATATATATATATATATATATATATATATATATATATATATATATATATATATATATATGTGTGTTTTTTTTAATGGGTGATAATGAAATGGTAACCCCGACTGCGCTAATGGTATACGTAGGCGGGCTACTAGTGAGAGATGATAGATGAAGATGAAAGCAGGTCAGTTACCCCATCGTGAAGAATTCCACGAGAAGTAATCACGAAGGTTTCCAGGGAGAACCACGATCTGATTAGTAACATTGCTAGCAATGGGGCTGTTAGACTCCATTGCTGGCAATCCCTTTTCCCTCTATATATATGGGTAAAAAGATAGAAAATTAATTCTGTTTAAAACCGTAAAAAATATGGTATAAAATTAGACAAACAAAATACATAGAGAGAATATATTAATCAATTAATTAATATAAAGCAAAGCATACGTATTAAACTTTAAGATCGACTAAAATTTGAAAGTCAAAAGCAAATTGCCATAAATGTTTAAGGTTTGATTCGAGCGCTCTGCATTTTAAACGGAGAACGAATAATATTTTCTGAAGTTCGAGCGACCTGTAGGAAATTACTTGTTAAACCTTCCTCGCTGTCTGTCAACACGGTAAAATATTAAGGTAAAAATATGTAAAATTTCAAAGAGAGTTATGAAATTGGAAGTAGGCGTTGTGATTATTAATGCAAGTAACGTTTGTAAATAGTTGTGTCATAGTATTGCGAATAAGACGTTAATTTTTAAAACTAATAACTATAAGTAATAGATATTGTATTATATATTACACTTAGATTATATAGACAGAGTAACCCCTCACAAATATTTAATCAGAAACAACTATTTCAGTCAACTTTTTCATCCATGTGTGTGTATGACAAGGGTTACCATAATTATTTATTACGAAGTATAAGGGAGAAATTATATGGTTAAATTGTACAGTTAAAATGAAAATAAAAAATGATTCAAAATTATTAAGAATAAATATTAAAAAATAAGGTAAGTCTTTAAAGATTTGTATTAATATTTATCTTTACCTTTTTACTAATTACTTTGATTTATATCTAAGAATAAACGTAACATAACGTATTTTACTTTAAAATCATCGAAAATGAATACCATTTTAATTAATACATGTATATTAATCTGTCAAATATATATATATATATATATATATATATATATATATATATATATATATATATATATATATATATATATATATATATATATATGTGTGTGTGTGTGTGTATTTATATTATACCAGAAAACATGACCATAAAAATATAAAAAACCGATCTAATCTGGGAAGTCTTTAATCTAATTACTTGCAACACTAAAAATGGGACTTTTTTGGTTTAAAATGTGTCAAATTGAGACAACCAAATGTCAATTTAGATGACTAAATGTTGACACATTTTTATTCATATTAAATATCTTTTTATATTCATAATACCAGAGGGAGACTTTGTACAAAAGTGATTGCTTGGGTACCTCTGTCCCATTCGTGTTTCAACCGTGAAGCAGTTGTGTTTGCATAGCTGTGTTTCGGTTTTTATGGCGTGAATTTACTGGGTACAGAGGAATAACACCTGAGTCCTCAGGAATGATGGGGGGTATCATGGGCGAAACAGTATACTTTGTTATGTCCATGGTACTGCTCATGTCTATAGGCGACGGTTACCACTTTCCATCAGGTGGGCCGTCAGCTTGTTTGCCATTCTAAGTTCTATAAAAAAAAAAAAAAAAAATTATTTCGGAATAGTTTGTTAAAGTATTTTTTTTATCTAACAAATGATTATAGTCTTAGAACGAGAATGAACAGTTATTAATGCAAGCGGTAATTCAAAACAGTTATGCCGTTCACAAAGCCGTTGCATAGCGTATGGAACTTTAATAATTAAAACTAATAACCATAAGTGGTAGATATGAAATATTACATTTTGGAATAATTCTATTAATATGCATTATTTCATCTTGTAGTTACTGTTGTAATCATATTATCATCATATCAGTGGATAGTTAAACTAAACATGGGCCTCCCCTATAAGGGGGGTTTTGCCAATAGTTGCCACGCTTATCAGGTGTTTTAGAAACCACAATTAGCCTTTGGAGAATGTACTTTCATTAATTAACACAGTATATAAAATTAATAATCATAAAACGCTATCCGCCCCTCTTGTGAACAAAGCAGCCCACTAATCTAAGGTAAAGCGGCAAAAACCGCAAAGGCAACCATAAACTTTGATTAGATTTTGTAACACGCCGTGCCTTCGTACATTAGAATGCGTGAATTGCGGCTCCCGTAATTGAATTTTCTAGGTCATTGCGTCTGTTCGTCCTGCTAAGATTATGCATTACTTTGTTCAAAGGGAACTCCTTATTTTGGATTAATTTCGTACGTTATCTTTGGCCAGTACGTGATATACGGTAGTGGGTAACATAGTTGTAGATTTTTTTTTGAAGAGTTTTATTTGGCTTCATGTTTTATTGCTATAGGTGTTTATTTTGGTAATTGAAAATCTTAGTGGATTAAATTTTAAAATTTTTTTTAAATATTTTATAATCGCTATTTCTTGTACAATGTGGGTGTGGCCTTTGACCATATAAACGCAGTGGTAGTTAAAATAAAAAATCTAATTTAACAAATATCTTTTTCTTTTAAATTAGTAAAGTTATGTAATGTAATTGTGTTGAGTTTTATATTGAATTGACAAATTAAAACTTAATTAATATTTTATTTAATATTGAATAATTTATTAATATTCAATGTGAATGAGCGACAATATATCACACACTCCTATCTAGCTCAAAACTTAGCAAAACTCAATATACTATATTATGTTTTTTTATTTAATATTTTTTAGAAACACATTCCAAAATTCATAGGAAACGTTTAGCCAAACATCTGCACCATACTTTTATATTTTCCCCCTTTACTTCGAGATATTACTTTACTATAATATAATACTTTACTATACCTTCGGGTGTCCCTTCGCCGGTAACAAATAACGAGAACGGCACACCTAGTCCGACTAAATGTACCAAACTAGGAAAAAAAAAATTATAAATACAAATATTTGTACTGCACAACAATCGAACCCTCAACACGTGAAGTACTAAATCCCTATATAATTAAGATCGTTAAATGTAAATTATACATTCTGAACAGCAACCGATATGCAGTGAAATGAGCCATAAAACTCGACCACGTGCTCGAACGTACGAAGTTCCACCGAGCCGCGCGAGATTTCCCCCCTAAAATAAATAGTGTTTATGGTACATAAATATTGTCATAAAAAAATAGTTTGTTCCCCGTAAATAAAGCTATGCGTGTCACGCCCAGGACCGTTTATAAATAAATACACGTCGCGTTTATTGCGAGCGTACCCTATTTGTTTCACCTGTAAATTGATGTATGTGCAGTGAGAGAAAGCATATCTCGACTTTCGTCCAAGATTTATAGTGAATACTCGTAGTAGTTTTTTGCTCGCCACTACGTATGCGTAGATTTTAAAGGAATATTAACAATAAAATAGGCGATTTCCAGATGGCGTATTAAGATAAAATGTAAACCAATTTTTAAGATAGATCTTCAGGAATACAATTATGGGTAAATTGCATCTATTTTCGAACAGTGGTTTTTGTATGATACCGGATCAAACATACGGACAGGGAAATTTTCTAAAAATTTCCATTTTGGCTTCTATTGCTCTTTTTAAGACCCTCATATTAATTTTACTTATTATATATATATATATATTAGTAACATGTTAGAAATAGATGTACGTGGATATAATATATATTAGAAAAAGAATTACAAAATTCCACATTTTTCTCGCTTTAAACATTTATGTCTTTAAATTTCATATCGCAGAATAATCAGAAATAAAACATTTTGTACAAGAGTTGGTAAAAAACATATCTTTTTTAGCTTAAATAAAGTTTTGTACGTCCACGAATTGAAATTAAAATTTTAACAAATACGTGATATTTTGCTATTTTTGCAACTTCAGTTCCATATGAATTCAGAACTGTCGCAAACATTTATTTTTTACGCACAGCAATGTAACCGTTTTCTTATCTCGCTTTTGTAAATGAATTTCCAGTCTCTCAGTACGTATTATGCTATAGTACGTCCATGTAAAAATTAAACAAAATTATTTCGAGTAAAGTTATTTTTAGTTACAAAAAAGAAAATTATATATTTTTTTTTATAATTTTGTAATAAATAGCTTTTTGAAGCTATTTAAGAAAATAAACTAAAATTAACCTCCCCCCCCTCCTTCTTATTTTCAAAACTACTGTGCCTTTGTAAATTAAGACAAAAATAGTCCCTTAACTACAGATTACAGGAAACCTTATAAGATGTCTATAGTGTTCAAAGTAACATATGATTTTATTTAATATTTATGCGTATTTTCATTTGCAGTTGTAATGTTACAACTGTATGGATACATAATTTTTTTCTTTGCTACAAATTTGATTCATATTAAAAACAAAATATGGAACTTAAATAAACGAACATACGGAACCCTCTTTACGTGAATTCAACTCACGCTTGTCCAGTTTTACTTTTTTATAGCAAAATGTACTTGAGAGTTTTCTTTCTCTCGAACCGGTGTATTGTACTTTATTGTCGTAATGACCTTCTCCTTGCGTTTAAGAGGTATGATGACATTGTACTTACTTTGTCGTCCCACAAAGAAATCATCCAAGTTCTTTTGTTATATTTGAATCCGACAATTTTAATGAGAAATAGTAAAGATATGCTTAGTATTTTAAGACAAGACAGAAATACACATAAAATATTTTTTTATGATTCCTCCTTTAAGAGCATTCATACCGAAACGTGTTGATATATTATTTTTCATTTCTTAAAAACAAAAGAAACAGCTTTTAATATTTTTTTATTATTAATAAAAAAGAGTTCTAATAATGAACTAAAACATCAAAGCAAGTAATACGATTATTATTAACCTATTACGCTATTTTTAATTTTATAAGTAATTTCTTTGTAATCAAAATTTAAAAGTGGAACAATTAATAAGAAAAAAAAAGATGGAAAATATGGCAGCATACTTATTTATCAATAATACATTTATGTACTCAATTTATAGCGCGCAATATAAGCACTTTTTAAATATAATAATAAAAAATGTTTAATTTTTTTTTAAGTTGAGGTATTACTATCACTACATAGTATAAAACAAAGTCGTTGTCGCTATCTGTCCGTCCCTATGTAAGCTTAAATCTTTTAAACTATGCAACGGATTTTAAAGCGGTATTTCAATAGATAAAGTGACTCAAGAGGAAGGTTTATGTGTATAATATATGCATAATATTGTAGAGTAACACTGATAAATTTAGAGGTTTCTAATGTGACGTGATGTGATATGTACCCGCGCGAAGCCGGGGCATGTCGCTAGTAATTGATAAAATAATGACAAATCAACCAAATGTTTTCTTTGCAAAATCCCTCGTTCGTTTCCTTTACTATCCATGTTGCTGGATTGTGGAACTCCCTTCCTATGCCTATTGGGGAAAGTCAATCTCTAAATATTTTTAAGAGCAAACTTATAAAGCATCTTCTATTCTTATGATAAACATAATTATATATATATATGTACCCATGTGTATATCTGCGTATATATATTTAAAATTAAATACGGACCACTATGTATAAATTAAAATATCATCTAAATCATTGTCTGTAAATTGTCGCATATTGTGCACTGGACTACCCACCGACATCGATGCTTCTTTTCACTTTTTGTTTGCTGGTAGATAATTCTAACAGAATTAAGCTCGCTTTTGTACATTTATTTACTGTTAATCAATAATATATATAAGTATAATTAGATTTTTTTTATACAACTTAGAATGGCAAACAAGCTGACGGCCCACCTGATGGAAAGTGGTAACCGTCGCCTATAGACATGAGCAGTACCATGGACATAACAGAGTATACTGTTTCGCCCATGATACCTCCCATGCGTTGCCATTCCTGAGGACTCAGGTGTTATTCCTCTGTACCGAGTAAATTCACGCCAAATATATATAATTATAAGATAATTATCTACTTATGCAATAAAGTATATAAATAAATAAATAAATAATCCAAAATTTGTCACATATTGACATGAACGCTTTTAAAACTCCTGCTATTGTGTTGTTAAGCGTGGCCTTAGTACGAATACATTGATGTGGGAAAATGTTAGAATGAGAAATTTGGGAACGGAGCGGTTGAATAATTAAACGATTCATAAAGCATGGGTTGCTTACAGGAAATTATGACCTGGTGTTATGTGAAATATTTTCTATACATTTTTATAATTTCTATTCTCACGGTAATCATTTGGGAATAAAGATGGAACGGAGTCTTGCTAACGAGAACTAATAGCCCTGTTTCAGGTAATAAACTAGTTTGACCTCCACGCGGTCACCACTGGAATTCGTAGTTAATTCCCGGTGAATTCGTTACGATAACTGAACTTCATCTTCACCAATCATTTATCACTGGTATCCTATCAGCATAAACCAATAGAGCAGGTCAATCAAACATTTGTACAAGATTAACTTAAAAGTAACTTTTATCTTATAACTTAAAATCGATTAATAAACTATCAGTTAATTATTAATTTATTTATTTATTTGTACTTTTGCACATATTGGAAAATGTGTACAAGGCGGACTTAATGCCTGATGGTATTCTCTACCAGTCAACCACCACGCCAAACAGAGAGAGCAAATGGCGTAGCACAGATTAAAAAAATTTAATTAATACTTTGGAAGATAACAATTTATGATAAATAAACATATAAAAACATATAGAATAAAACACACTATAATATAATAACTATAATATAATATACTTACAAAAAAAACACACACACATAAATCACATACATTACATATATAAATAACTCTGCTCAATTCTCTGATTGCTCAGCAGCCAGATATTGACATATTTAATGACAAAATAAATATATTTTTAAAATGTAGTACAAAATTTGTAAGTTTGTAAAATAAAACTATGGCTCATTTTGGGAAACTGTAAGTGTGGTGAGTAATTTTCAAATAAATAAATAAAAACTATACATAGTACTTATTCAATTAATAAATATATAAATCATAACTAATTATATAACAGATTACGCTTTTCATTGCTATAATAAATTTAAGTATTGTTCAAGAAGGGACTTTTTGAAGGAAAATTTGTTTAAGGACTTTTTGATATCAATAAGCAATGCATTCTAAAGGTAGATAGTTGAGATGGTAAAAAAATATTATTATATTAAGTATGATATTAATGTATTAAGTATGTAAAATATTTTTTTAAGTTAAGCTATGTTTGGATTGACACATACTTATAGGATAGAAAAAGCCTCTAAATAAAAAAGACAAAAAAAAAACCTTATAAATTAATCAAACATGAATCAAGATTATTTGATTTGTTTAGAAGCCTGGGATCATCACTGTTAGGGTCGTTGTACAAGTACAAGTGTGGGCGACATCCGACGAATAATAAGCAGCCACCTATCAAAATTTAAAACCTAGTGCTGTCAAATGAAATATTATTTTAGCATTTTGTGAATAAATTTATGTAAATTATCTTTCACAACACTTGACATTCTAATCGTTCATAAAAGCGAAGGTTGTTTTGAAAAATGTTTTTATTATAGATAAAAATACATTCTTCAATAAGACTGTGTTTCACGAAATAAACCGACTTCAGTTATGGAAAAATCTGTTATTTTGAGTTTTTATAATAAACGACTGAAACTGTTATGATAAAATTTTCTTGAGACTAATCTGTAATCCTTTCAGATAAAAAATAAATTTTCAAATCGGTTTACAACTGGTGAAGTTTATATATATTCTTTATTGCACTAAAACATACAGTAACAACAATAAGTTAATAACAATGTTAGCAAAAACTTATCTCTAAAAGAGATCTCTTCCAGTCAACCTAACACAGTGGCATAGGAAGTAGTGAGTGGGCAATAGTAGTGCTAAACAGAAATTAAAATAAATATTTACATAAATAATAAATCATTATATTTATATATATATTTGAAAGATACAATATTAATACATACATATGCACGCACGCACGCACGCACGCACGCTCGCACACACGCACACACGCACACACGCACACACGCACACACGCACACACAAATATCTAATAAAAGAGAACACAATGAGTTATGCGGCAACAAGAGACTTCACTTCTTGAAGTCAGTTGAAAAATAGGAAAAGGGAGAACAGGCATTAAATTCTTTTGCACGTGACATGCCTGCTGGTGGTCTACCATGAAATGAAATTCCGAATTTTCGGGCTCAATTTCTTGTTTTTGTTCGTACCGATATCGACCCAGTAAATGGAGCTTAACATTTCGTTCATCATAAATCCTATCCTAATAGTTCAGGGGAACGATATTTTAACATTTTTAATAATTTTAAACGGCACGTATTATGTAATTTTAATAACAAATTTCTGTTTCGTTCGTCCCCAAAATTTCGGAAAATATTTCCTGGTAGGCCCTCTGTTGCAGGTATTTAGAGGCTACGATAAGCATTTGTTAAAAGTAACGTGATATTAGTCTTCTTCTTTGTATTTCTGGTTTAATTATCTGGAATCGAGTGAAGACCTGACTGTGGGAAAATGAGGAATAATTTTTATGTCGACATAATTATTTTATCCTGGTCTGTGATTTCTAGGAATTGAGCTCTCTAGAGGTCGCACTCTATATTCGACTACCAAGCCCCTGTTCTCCCTTGTACCTCTAAAGAAAAACGTTTGCTACTAATAGCTACTGTTTATTTTTATACTACTAAGGTGGACAAGCTTAGAGGGGGGGGGGAGAAAGGGATTCTTAGTAAAGAAGATTACAAAAAGGAGGCAAGAACATCTATAACATATGTTCTTTTTTTATCTGAAATGATATACTTACAGATTGGTTTTAAAGAAATTTTACTAATATCATTTCAGAAGTTTAGTTTTGAAACTAAAAAAACTGGTGTTGCTACAAATGAAGTCGGTTTTTTTTGGGGAACACAATTTAATTATTAGGAGAAACAAACAATGTAACGCTGACTTCATTTGCATTTCATACAAATTGGTATTGATCGAGCGATGGGCTAAAAGGCATTTCAGCTTTTCAAATTGTCGTGTTTGATATTCCGTGTTGCGTACTGAATTCATAAGTAATTATAAATTGACAATATTTTATCTAAGTTTTGACATTTATTGACCCGTTTCCAAGCCTATTTTATTCGAGAAAATGTATATTTAGCTAGAACTTCACAATTGAAAATATAGGTCAAAATATAAACGAGTTCCTGAGAAAGGCAATTCGGGAATATATCTATCGACCGATATAAGATTTTTTCTCCGAATTTTAATATATAAAAATCCCATGTCACGATGTTTGTTCACAAAAACCGCTCGACAGACGTCAATGAAATTATAAAAGTATGTTGCTTTCACTAAATTGAGAGATAGAATAGTTTTATGTTAATAAGTAGACATCAAACTACTTTTGTTATTTTTAATGCATGATAATGGAATGCTAATCTCGCCTCGTATAAGCTGGTGGGGCACCAGTAAAGAGTAATAGATGATAATGAAAAGATAAGTCAATTAGCCTATCGTGATGAATACACCTGGAATTGACCATGATGGTTTCTAAGATCAACTACGGAGACATCGACGTGACAGGGTATATTGCTAGCAAAAGGACTGATAGTCCGCATTACTATCAAGCCTTCTTCCTCAAAACTACGATTGTTATAAGTTATCTAGTGATTATATTATAAGTGTAGAATGAGTACATCAACTAGGATACCTCATGGTATGAGGAACCAGGCAATTGACATCTGGGGCCATAACAAAATACTCAAAACTGAATCAGAATAGAAAAAAATTGTATCCTAAATAGACCCAACCGAGAATCGAACCTGGGACATCATTAGATAAATCAGTATAATTTTTATAAAATTATTACTGATCTTAATCTTTCTTGTAGTTTCTTATGAATGAGTGAAAATGGAATGATAACCCCGCCTGCGCTATGTACATATGGTCGAAGCAACATTAAAGAGTACCGGGTAAGGATAAAAGCAGATCAGTTAGCCCATTGTGATGAAATCCACAAGAATTAGCCGCGATAGTTTCTATGGAGAACCGCGTGGAGATCAAGTTGATAGGGCATATAACTGGTGATGGAGCGTGATTGATTTATTGTTCGATTCATCACGGTGGGTTAACTGACCTGCTTTATCCTCACCTGTAACCTCTCACTGGTGTCCCGCCAGCGTATACCGGGGCTACCATTCCATTATCATCCATTAAAAAAAAAACTAGTGATGGAGCTGTCAGACCTCATTACTGTCAATCCCTATCCCTCCTCCTTGTAAATAAACTTTACAAAAATAGGTAATAAATTATTATCAGGCAAAACCCAGTTCATCTATTTAAAAAAAATAAAGTATTGTATTGTATTGTAAAATCTTTATTGTACATAACTCAGATTAATATACAATAGCGGACTTATCCCATAAAGGGATCTCTTACAGTCAACCTTTGAGAAGCTGAAAGAAAACTGTAGAATGTATAAGGGTAATAACTGTACAATTAAAGATAAACTAAATAATACCCAGTAAAAAAATTGAATATATAATACAATAAAAACAGCTCTATATACCTACATATGTAAATAATAAAAGTACATGAATAATAATATAACATTAATACATAAATAAATAAAAACTTACACACATAAATACATATATATATACATACATACACACACACAGACACAAAGTATTTATTTAAAAATGTACTGTCAACAAAACACAAATATAAAATATAAATTACCACGTAGTTCCTACATAGAATAGGCCACCTCTTCCTTTTCCGTTGATGTCGTACAAGCAAATTAAGGAAACTTAATGGTCGATGGAACAGCGTCCCTTTTAAAACATCACCAAAAGCTTAATCACGGTAGCCAATTCGTAAAGCAGTTGTGTTTCATGGCTGTGTTTCGGTTTGAAGGGTAGGATATGGCGTGAATTTACAGGGTACAGAGGAATAACATCTGAGTCATCAGGAATGACAACGCATGGAGGGTAATATGGGCGAAACAGTATACTCTGTTATGTCCATGGCACTGCTCATGTCTATAGGCGACGGTTACCACTTTCCATCGGGTGGACCGTCAGCTTGTTTGCCATTCTAAGTTGTATAAAAAAAAAAAACGTGGCTACTGTTGGTAAAATTACCCTTATGGGGGAGACCTATGTTCAGCAGTGGCCAGTTAATAGCTGATATAATAAAACAATAACTTTTGTACATTTTTTACAATTATTTAAAAAAAAATAGCTTTTTAAATTCTATTTTGATCACTATATGTGATTAGACAATGAGAATTAATTAGATTTCCATTCTATACAACAAAAAAACTGTACAAAAATATTGGAGATTATTATCATATTGTAGATGCACACAAAGTTGCGGCCACAGCTAGTCTTACATAAAAACGAAACGTGGAAATCATTCGGGCGAAACCGGCAACTGTATCAAAGAGGTATCCAACTGTATAGTTAGTATGAGATTGGATATACCGACGCTGACCGCGATCTGGGATTATGAACTTTAATCCCTTACGGCCGGATACCTCACCAACTTCCTAATTTGAATGTGCTTGCAATTGTTTTAGTTTTGTACAAAGGGCCGACTCAATTTGCATAATCATAAGTTTAGTTATCAATGTTTGCATTCCATTATATTGCATTATGTATCTCAGCAGCAGAATTTCCGAACTAGGAACGGATATATTTTTAAAAGACCAACAGCACATATCCATTTTCTTGGAAGGAATGGGATTGTTAGTAATGATGTCTAAATGCCCCATTGCTAGAAATATATCCTATCAGGTCGACCTCGACGAGGTTCTCCCTGTGAACTATTGCGGTTAATAGTTGTTGAATTTGTTACGTTGGGCCAACTGACCTGATTTTGTCCACACCTATCATTCTTCATTAGTGTCCTGCCAGCATATATCGATAGCGTATGTGGGGCTATCATTCCGGTATCACTCATTAAAAAAATACCCTCAATTGAGAAAAAGACAAAGGGTAGATGGTGCACTATTATATAAATATTATCATATACAAACATATATACATACAATTGTTAGTAATGCGGACTACCAGTCCCATTGCTAGCATACCTAGCTAGTATACCCTGTCAGCTCATCCTCCACGTGGTCTCCCTGGAAATCATCATGCTGTGATCCCAGATTTATTCATCACAATGGGCCACCTGACCTGCCTTATTATTCTTAGCTATCATACCTCAATGGTGGCCCGCCGGCGTATGCCGTTAGCGTAGGTGGTATTAGCATTTCATTATCATCGATTAAAAAAATACTTTCCTTAGTTTGCCACTAGATGGCGGTGCATCATAAGTCCAGTAGGATTTAAATCGCAGTACTCCTCCACGTATATATTCGGTAGGTTATTTCTGTACCTACTTATATTCACAAACATTTTTCTTAATCTGCCTTCAAAGCTGCTTACACGTAGAACGTTTGAAATGTGAAATCCTTTTGTACATGTTGTTAATAGAAAGGGAGCTGATGTTTAAAATCTCGTACGTATTACAGTTTGACTAATCGATTTACTCGATATATTATTCTGTCGTTTTAATAGTTCCATAATATTGTCTAAATAGTAAAATATATATATTTTATGCAACTTAGAATGGCAAACACTCTGACGGCCCACCTGATGAAAAATGGTAACCGTGGCTTATAGACATGGACATAACAGAATATTCTTTTCTATAACATAACATTCTGTATTGCCATAGTAACCGATAGATACCCTTCATACGTTGCCATTCTTACAGACTAAGGTGTTATAACCTAGATTTTATACTCGTAATATGATATGCTTATCCAGATAGAAATCAGAAATAAATTAAGACTTTATTTCTCTAATAAAGATTTTCTCCCACAAGAAATTGACTTAAATCGTGACAGTTATTTTAATTTAAAAACAAATCTACTGAACCGATTTTGATAAAATTTCTATGACATTAATCTGAAAGTGTATTCTTTTAGGTAAAAAAAGTTTTTTTCGTAAGAAAGTCGACATCCTACACGAGAGTACATTTCGTAAATTATAAAAATAATTATTGAAATCGGAGCTGAATCAGCATGGATATATATAAAAAAATAATACTGTTAAATCGAGAAATTCTGTCTTTTTGAATTTTTTGAAAATATGAAGCCAGTTTTTTCTTATAATAAATTAACTGTTATAGTGCGGCCTACTTTGTATATATTTTTTTTTATTTTTATTAAATTAACTATGGTTGAGCTATTTAGTGTACAAATAATTTACATAGAAAAACATTAATTAAATAAATTATGAAAGATTCAGATTCAAATATTTAGGAAAGTGTTTTTAGACCCTATGTTATTATTTTAAAATTATGTTTATAATTATGTTTTGATTTGTTGTTCTGTGTATTTAAATAAGTTAATGCAACCATTTTTGGGTTCAACAGCCAAATAGTAAAATCAAAAGTTGTTTGGTTGATTGACAGGATATGTGTTTGTTTCTGTTTGAAGGGTGGCAAATTGTAGTAAAATTATGAGATAGAGAAGCAAAATATTTTAGATCACAGGAATGATTGTGGAATGGTAACCCCGCTTGCACTATCTATGTACGCTGTTGGGGTACCACAAGGAACGATTGGAGGACGCACTCAGGTGAGTTAACCCGTGACGTATCATGTCGTGACGAATTCACCGGTAACAAACCGCAAGGGTTTGTAAGCAAAATCAATTAGAGAGAGAGAGTATATTGCTAAGAATGTGCTTACGGCATAGAATGGCCACCTCTTCCTTACCCATGAGTGTCGTAAGAGGCGACGAAAGGCAAAGGATGGGCAGCAGCGTCCCTCTTAAAATATCTCTAAAGCCTAACTGCGGTTGCCAATCCGCCTGCCAAGCATGGCAAAATCTCGCAAGGCGAAGGCTTATATTTAGAAGAGGACAGTTAAAGACTCGAGAAGGGAAGGGGGGAATTTTTAGTAATGCGGAATATGAGTCCCGTTGCTAACAATATACCCTATCAGGTCGACCTCTCCATGCCCCCCCTGGAAACCAGCATGCTAAATTCCAAGAGTATTTATCACGATGGACTATTATCCCTCACTGGTACTCCGCTAGCATATACCGGTAGCGCAAGCGGGGTTACCATTTCATTTTTTATCCATTAAAAAATCTGTCTGTTTGTAGATCTACATGTAACCATATTCTATACCGACGTTAAAATAGGAAAAAAATCACTTAAAACTTAAAAAAAAAATCTATGCCTTCACACGTAGACTGCTTCATAAATGTACATAAATTTTCGTACACCAGCTCCCGTTCTACATCATTCTCCTTGTGTAGCTTTGTCGAGATTGTGTCAAAATAAAGTGGGGCTGAATTTTAAGCGGCTTATTTGCCGGGAGTAAATCAAAAAGAGCTAAAATATTAGCGTGCAACAAGTACCCGAGCTAACAGACGACCGGTAACTTTGGGAAACATTAATGTGTTATGTATTTATAAGGGTTCACGTGTACTGAAAAGATTATGTAATCCATACTCATGTAATGGACAAAACTGATTTAGATATAAATTGGTAATGACTTTTAATGAGATAGTGAAGGATGATAAGGCCTTATAATTAAAGATTGCGTCTCATAAAAAAAAAAACTAACTTCAGTTGTGACAAAACGAATTATTCTGATTTAAAAAGTAAACTACTGACCGATTTTGATAAAATTCTATATATAAATTTTATTTAAATAGTTTTCACTAAAGGGAGACTTTGTACATAAGTCGTTTGTTTGGGTACCTCTGTCCCATTCGTGTTTGAACCGTAAAACAGTTTTGTTTGCATAGCTGTGTTTCGGTTTGGAGGGTGGGATATGGCAATGAATTTACGGGGTATGGAGGAATAACAATAATTAATAACATCTAAATCCTCAGGAATGGCAGCGCATGGGTGGTATCATGGGCGAAACAGTGTACTCTGTTATGTCCATGGTACTGCACATGTCTATAGGCGACGGTTACTACTTTCCATCAGGTGGCCCGTCAGTTTGTTTGCCATTCTAAGTTGTATAAAAAATAAAAATAAATAATCCTTTTTGATAAAAAAAAATAATTTTCCAAATTGATTTACTACTGACGGTATTACAATGCAACAAACATAAAAAAAAATTGAATCGTGGAATCGAATTGTGGACCGCCTTCTTTTTTAAGTCGGTTGTAAAGGTACCAAATTTAGTACCGAATTCAAGTCATTAACTTGAAAAAAAAAAGAACATACCGAGATGTTTTACCTGACTGTAGTGTATTTATATATTGACTTGGAGTATGAGGTAACAAACATAAAAAAAAATACAAACGAATTGAGAATTACCTTCTCTTTTTAATCAGTTGGAAATGAGCAAAGATTCTATATGAATCTGGGGCATAGTCCACTCGTTTAACTAATAAACGCGAAAGTTTCACGAACTCACAATAAGCGAAAATCCTTAATTACTGCATTGTTCATTATATTTCTGAGACAAATGTTTCCAGAACTTAAATTCGAATTAATTATAAACTTCCAACTTTCAGAACTATGCATAAAACTATATATTTAATATATTAAAAATCATGAAAAGCAGACATTGCTGGTTAAAAACAAATCTTTTGAATACACTATCGGGATCCAACGCAGCGCGATTGCAGGTAAGCGCTAAGCAGTACTTATATACCAGATTTTTATTGCCGACGTTTCGACGTGGATTGCACCACGTCGTCTTTACTGTAAAATTAATTTAAAAAAAATCTGCTAACCATTAGGCTCCGTTATCAGACTCTGAAAAACACACAGTTTTAGTTTTTGGATATTTTATGCCTTAATCAGACCAGGTTAATGGTATCTAATATTATATACCGGGGGGAAAGGGATTGTTAGTAATGGACACTGAGAATCCCATTGCTAGTAATATACCCAACCAGGTCGACCTCCTCGCGGTTCTCCCTGGAAACTGTCATGGTTAATTCCTGACGAATTCATTATGATGGGCTAACTGTCCTGTTTTCATTCTCATCTATCACCCTTCACTGGTGCTCCGCCAGCGTATCCCGTTAACGCAGGCGGAGTTACTATATTATTTTCACCCATCAAAAAAAATTGTATACCAAATATGAAGTAAGCCAAATTTCAGCAATCATATGCCAGCATGTGGATTATTATCATTTTACATATTTTATAAATAACTGCTTTTGTCACAACTGTAATCTGTTTTTTTTTTTTTTTGTGGGATTCGATCTTTATTAGTTATAAGACGAAAATGGAATAATAACCCCACCTAGGATAACGGTATACGCTGGTTGCGTACCAGTGAGTGATGAAAGGTGAAGATGAATTCCAGTCAACTGACCGGATAGACCAATTGGTCTATCATGAAGAATCAGAAAAATTTACCGCTACGATTTCCAGTAACAACAGCATGGATGTACCATTTTAGTAACGGAAACTAAGGCCTCCATTGCTGTTCTTCTTTCCTTAGTTATGATATAACAATAAAGGGTCAACGTACAGACCGATATGAATTATAGGGGTTCCGTTCAGTTCATACGGAACCATAAAAATGTTCGATGACTTGGAAAAATTCAATTACTCGAATGTCCCAAACTTGCATTCTAATGGATAGCCAGAATCGATGGTGGAGCGTAATCAAAGTTTTGTATCGAAAGCTGAAACAGTGTGGCGACCTTCGTCATCGGCGGCCGTAATTGATGTGCGGGTGAATTTGCGAGTTGCCGCTCCAGTTTCGAGTTAATTAGTTATTTTACTATACAGTTAACGAACTGGAATTAAGTTAGATTATATTTACTAGAGCGAGACAAAAGAGGGAATGCAAAAGACTTCTGCTTGGGTACGTCTGCCCCTTTCGTACTTCTACTGTAAAGCATGGCTGTTTTTTTTTTTTAAGAGAAAGTAGGATATCAAGATGACCTTAGTGTCACAAGGATGAGCAACATAAGTGTAGATGAAGGAAGGAATTATTAATCATGGGGGCTGGTGAGCCCTATACTACTTTACTAATGGTAGATCCTGTAAAGTTCCGCCTTAAAACCACTGTGATTAATTCCTGGTGAATTCATTACGATGGTTTAACTAAGCTAACTTTATAAAGGGGGGATATCATTATTGGTACATGACCAGCGCATAGAAACAGCGACGATGGTGTTACCATTCAATTTTTTCCCATTAAAAAAAATAAAGTCTTCATTATTGTAAATGTTTCTCTGCTGCGTTCGTCACTTATCATATGACAGACTGCGTGCTTGGTTACAATGCTCGTGATTTAAAAAAATTGTACTATAATAGAAAAAAAAACTGTAAAGTCAACCAGCTATCGGTTGCAAAAAGATCCATTAGAATCGACTCAGAATTTACAATATGAATATTCCCATTTCGAAGTAGTTGAAAAATTCCGTCTAGTCCTCTCCATCTTTTGCGTGGAGGGTTAGGTTATTCACACCACATAAAACCCGTGCCTGCTTCTAGTGTACACTGATAACCAAAATAAACCCCGGTGAGCTAAGTTTAATCAAAGCCGACACGCGACCTCTCACGCAAGCGGCCCTTCCATCATGGTTAAGCAATTATCATGTCGATTTCTCCATGATTGTGCTCTTTATAAATAATATAAGCGTAGCGTACCAACACTGGGGTAAAGCCATAGTAACGATGTAAAAATAAATGTAGTACATCTATATTTATTACTAACCTTTATCCATAAAACTTCTGTGTTATGTTCATGTTATAACCAGGCTATGGTTACTTGACAATAATTAAGATTAGGTTCCTCTAAAGAAAAGCAAGCTCATATGTAGCAAAAGTAGTTATTTTGATATTAGAACTAACTAATGAAGCGATTTGGTTCAAATTTCTGTAAAATTAACCTGTAAGTTTATCCTTTCAGCTAAAAGAAGTATTTTCCAAATCGGTTAACAGCTGACGGAGTTATGAGGTAACAAATATAAAGGAAGATACTTAAGATGTAAAAAAAGTCGAGAACTTCCTTTTTGAAGTCGGTTGTTAAGTTGTCGTATCGGTTCGGAAATACTGCTACTAGGAATTGATTCCAAAGAGTGATTGTGCGTGGGAGAAAGTGCCTTGAAAAACGCACGGTGGAGGACCGCCACTCGTCCAGATGGTTGGGATGAAATTTTAGTTTATGGCGGGTTGTACAATGGTGAAAATCAGCAGCAGCTACAGGTAACTGTAGCTTTTGTATTTATTCTATCTACAGTTCTAAGTTATAGTCGATAAAAGTTAGAAATTATTCACGATTTAACAATGTATAAAAGTTGAAAAGAAATTGTTTATAACGATTTATAAAATTTTAATACAAGTTAATTTTTTTTTTATTTAAATTTCAGAATTTTTTTCTCGGCGATGGCTAAGTAGTGCGCTCTAGAGTTTGAGTATATGAATACACTTACTGAGAGCTAACTACACGCAGTACCTCTTTTCGGTTTGAGAACCCCACACCCTTGCCGTCTTCTTTTTAGTAATGTAATCTTTTGGAGGAAACAATGAATTATATCTGTGTATGTATGTATGTGTCGACTACAATTTTAGGTAAAGAAAGATGAGAAACGCAAATAAGCAACAAATTATAAAATTTTTCCACTAAACTTTTACACTTATAAGTGGCAATTGGCTGGTCATATAGCTCGAAGAACCGACAACGATGGGGAAGAAAGGTTCTTAAGTGGCGACCCTTTAAAGGCCAAGGCCAGCAGCACACCTGCAATGTCGTTGGTGTTGTGGGTGACCATGGGCGGCGGTAGTCACTTAGCATCAGGTGAGGCGCATGCTCGTTTGCCCCCTGTGTTGTAAAAAAAATGCAGTGTAGATGTGTATAGTCTGCATAGGTAGTGCAGTGTCCCACCCACTAGATGAAATGACGACCAAATGCATTGCAAGAAATCAGTGTTCCGTTCCCTATGGCAGTCTATGGGGGAAGCCTATGTTCAACAGTGGATAGATAACGGCTGATATGATGACGAGGAGTACACTTGTAAGATTACAAGGATAAGGATAGTAAAAATGCTCATTTCGATATAAAAACAATCGATAAGGAAAACTCGCAATAAACTCAATTTTTCCCGACATCCTAACATAAATCACATTCACTCAAATTGTTAACAATACAAATTTAAACCTACTTACACATTAATGCATCCCTGGTGTAAATTAAATTAACAGTAACATTATAAACATGGTTAACCTGAACTCGACTCCGGCAAGCCACTAAAAACCAATTTAATGTCGGCCCGCTAACTTCAGAACGAGATTTTCATAATTAAAAAGATCGACAACAGGAAAATATTAATATTCGTTTTAAAACACGAAAACTCCATCACGGAGTTAATAAAATAGCGCTCGTTGGTAAATTAAACGGTTTAATAACAAAAAAAGTTACACTAACTCTTTCGTCGTCGTCAAATCAGTTTTTAACTGTACACCGCTGAACATAAGCCTCCCCCTTGGGGATTTTTCCAGTAGTTACCACGTTTGGTAGGCGGATTGGTACTCGCTATTAAGGTTTAGAGATGTTTTAAGAGAGACGCTGCTGCCCATCTCTCGATCTCCTTAGACACCTTTTACAACACTTATGAGAAAGGAGAGGGTCGCTTATTCTATGCCGGGACCACACGGCTAAATTAACTTTTTAGTTGATGTATATTATTACATTAACTATATTTTTTTATGCAACTGTCAATGGCGAACATGCTGTCGGCCCACCTGATGGAAAATGGTCACTGTCGCCTATAAATATGAATAGTACCATGAACATAACAGAATATACTGTATAACCCATGATACCTTCATGTATTACCATTCTTGAGGATTAAGCTGTTAAACCTCTGTACCCTGCAATTTCACTGCTATATGCTCACCCTTCAAACCGAAACACACCCATACAAGCACAACTACTTCACGGCAAATTGTGCAGTCTCCCTTTAGAGATATATCGCGGTTTTACTTGTATAAATTGATGTAATAAATTAGTCTTACTCCAATCCCTCATTTAACTAATAGATAGCTAAATAATAAATAATCTGAAAATATATATATATATATATATACACATATATATATATTTTATACAACTTAGAATGGCAAACAAGCTGACGGCCCACCTGAGTGAAAGTGGTAGTGGACTCAGGTGTTATTCCTCCGTACCCAGTAAATTCACGCCATATCTCACCCTTTAAACCAAAACACAGCCATGCAAACACAACTGCTTCACGGTTGAAACACGAATGGGACCTCTGTCAATCAACCCAAGTAATCGACTTTTGTACAAAGTCTGCCTCTGGTATTATTCGGTGAAACAAGAAAAATATATACAAAAATATTTAGGAATACACGTTATTTTTTTAATCAATTGTATACACAATAGAAGTTAGGATTAATAATATATTTTTTTAACCAACTTCAAAAATAAGGGGTTCTCAAATCAGTTACATTTTTTTATATTTATCACCCCATAACTCCGTCAATTCTAAACCGATTTGGAAAATTATTTTTTTACTTGAAAGGATATACAGACAAACTATATATCTTAGATATTATTTTCATCCTATTTATTAATACAGGTTGTTTTTTTCCTAATTTCTGCAAGAAAAGTCACAGGATAGAGCTAGTACGATAATATAAGGTACCTCCTTTTCACGTGTAAATAATATCTATTTGTATAGAGGAAAATAGCGTAAGTTTCAAATAATTATACCAATATACTCAAACTTTATAGACTATTAAACAAGCTAAGAGCCCAAAATAGGAGGATCTACTCCGAAACTACAAATACAAATATTTCAATACGAATCCTTCGATGTCAATGACTTTCGATCGTAATTTGCATTGCTTTGTAAATATATATATATATATATATATATACCAGAGGAAGACTTTGTACAAAAGTCGATTGCTTGGGTACCTCTGTCCCATTCGTGTTTCTACCGTGAAGCAATTGTGTTTGCATGGCTGTGTTTCGGTTTGAAGGGTAGAATATGGCGTGAATTTACAGGGTACAGAGGAATAACATCTGAGTCCTCGGGAATGGCAACGCATGGGGGGTATCACGCAAATTATGTCCATGGTACTGCTCATGTCTATAAGCGAGGGTTACCACTTTCCATCAGGTGGATCGTCAGCTTGTTTGCCATTCTAAGTTGTATAAAAACAATAAACATAAAACAAAATATATAACTCAAAATCTTTTTGAATAAAAACTACTAGGAATTGATGTATCTATATAAATAATTCATCTACCGTGTTATATGGTGTTACTAATTTATTTATTTTATCTATTACGTATTTATTACATAGTTATTACTTGCTTGTACCTCCGTATATTTATATCGCCGTGCATGCCTCGGCATAGAGTGGGCCGCCCCTACCTTTCCCGTGGGTGTCGTAAAAGGCGACTAAGGGAAGGCGAGAGATGGACAGCAGCGTACCTCTTAAAACATCTCTAAAAGCCTAACTGCCGCTGTCAACCCGCCTGCTAAGCATGGCTACTATCAAAACTCACCTTATGAGGAAGGATTATGTCCAGCAGTGGATAGTAACCGTTTAAATAATAATAAATGATAACTTTCTCGTACTTAACACAGATACAGTATAAACTATTATTGCTTGGTTTAACCATATTATACCTGGAGAATCGTTGGTAGGTACCTATTGCCTAAATTTCTATTGTTAAAACTAATTTCATTTCAATGCAATATAGATACAATAACTCATTCAGTACAATACAAATTCAATGCAACTACATAGGTACAAATAAACAATTATTGCAGTGACAACTGTACTAATGCCAAAACGTTGTATAACAGTTGTCAATGCTGTCCATCCTGTACATTTCAGTAACTCGATAAATTCATAGTACCTACCTTTAATCCACGTATTACACCAATCCTCAGTAACTAGGTATAGTCTATAATACTGATGCAATTTGATGAAATGTAATTCAAAGATATTCATTATTTATAAATATGTACACACATATAGACTCTTAGATATAGATATATAAATATATATTTTATATGAGTATGGACTTATTCATTAAAAATACTCTTGTTTTCAGTCTTAGATTACATAGTTATAGGTAGGGTCTTCATACAAATGCTTCGAGAAAAGTGGGTCAACTTTCTCATACAATTTTGCGTGATAAATAGTTATGAGTGTTTCCTTTATAACTTTTATATTTATTTTGTTTTCTAAATTTTGCATCTTTTTAATGAAGAAAAACTCATTTTATTTATTAAATAATTAAATATAGATACGTCAAGATACATTATTTGTGTATGTATATAGAACTCTGGCAAAAAAACGAGTCAGCTAATTTAACAATTAGCTGACAAAAGTTGACCCGTTTTTCAGACGCAATACTCTTTTTTTTTTATACAACTTAGAATGGCGAACAAGCTGACGGCCAACCTGATGGAAAGCGGTAAGCGTCGCCTATAGACACGAGCAGTGTCATGAACATAACATAGTGTACTGTTTCGCCGATGATACCCCCCATGCGTTGCCATTCCTGAGGATTCAGGTGTTAATCCTCTGTACCCTGTAAATTCATGCCATATCCCACCTTTCAAACCGAAACAGTCATGCAAACACAACTGCTTTACAGTTGAAACACGAATGGGACAGAGGTACCCAAGCAAACGACTTATAGTATATAATGTAAGTTTACAGTGTTATTTCTAAGTATTATAGATACTTTCCAATATACAGTTTGCGACTTATTTAGATAAAAACATAACAATCAAATACCATTCTAAATATCTGTTACAGTGATTTTATCTGCGTACCTAAATCTACCTAAACCTCATTTATAGGGGGAAAGGGATTGTTAATAATGGGGACTAAGAATCCCACTGCTAGCAATATACCCAGCCAGGTCGACATCCTCGCGCTTCTCCCTGGAAATTATCATGGTTAATTGCTGATGAATTCATCATGATGGGCTAACTGGCCTGTTTTCATTCTCATCGATCACCCTTCACTGGTGGAGCACCAGTGTATTTTCACCCATAAAAAAAAAAACTCATTTATGTATAATTTAATTTGTTTGGAATAGAGCTTATGTTAGATCAATTGTAACGTAAATACTAACCGACCTAAGTCTATACCGTTCAACCGAGTTCAATGAAGTACTTCTCCGCATCCGATCGTTCGAATTCGAATTTCGAATTTATTATTTTATAGTAGACCCCCTAGTTATGCCTAATATGAAACAATTATAATACTAATACTTTAACTACCGTAGTTTAAATTATGTATAGACATAACCTAGATATTGAACGTGTGACGTACTTCATGAAAAGTTAACTAAACCGCTTACGCAAATGTCGACATCGCTTTTGTATAATATCTAATGATACAAGCAATGGGTTGTAGACGAGGAATAATTAATCCATAATGAGGTACTGTTGAGTCTTACATACACATAATACAAAGCACGTTTGTCTTCCATTCAAGGAGGCTGGAACAATAGCGAGCTAAAATGGTTCGTTCCAAACATACCCTTTCGTCCATAATTTACATAATAAATATTAAGTGGCATATAACGACATCAACAGGAAACCTGTGTAGAGATGGCGACACTATATTACGTCAAACAAATGTCAGCATATACTCTAAATAAAGACGTAAAACAAAAAGAATGTAAAGATTTTAATAAATTATTTTTTTTTCGTCAATCCCAACTAAAGTTTCATCCCAGTCATCTGGAGGAGTGGCGGTCTTCCACCGTGCGCTTTTCAAGGTACTTTCTTCCACGCACAACCATTCTTTAGAATCAACTTCCAGCAGCAGTATTTCCGAACCGATACGACAAGATAACCTTAAAAAAAAGAGTATATTCCTTTTTAAAAGTCCGGCCGCACACCTGCAATGCCGCTGGTGTTGTGGGTGATCATGGGCGGCGGTAGTCACTTACCATTAGGTGAGCCGCATGCTCGTTTGCCCCCTGTGTTATAAAAAAAAATCAGTACAAACACACTTATTGAAATAAATTGCCAGTACGCTTCCTTTTTGTTTTGATTCATGAGCTCGATTATTGTATATTTTTTTTACGTAACGTAGTATACCAAACAAGCTGTTATCCCACCTGATGGAAAATGATAACCGTCGCCTATAGACATGAACATAATAGAGTACACTGTGTCGCTCATGATATCCGATAACGTTCATGCATTGCCACTCCTGAGGACTAATGTGTTATGGCTCTGTACACTGTACCAGAGGGAGATTTTGTACAAAAGTCGATTACTTGGATATCTCTGTCCCATTCGTGTTTCTACCGTGAAGCAGTTGTGTTTGCATGGCTGTGTTTCGGTTTGAAGGGTGGGATATGACGTGAATTTACAGGGTACAGAGGAATAACACCTGACTACACTTATCTGTAAGTAAATCTTTTCAGATAAAAAAAGAATTTTCCAAATCAGTTTACAATTGACGAAGATATAAGGTAACAAAGATTTAAAATAAATTCAATCGAATTTAGAACATCCTTTTCGAAGTCGATTGAAAATACAAACAACATTTTAATTTCATAGGCCTTGGATATAATTAATACGTTTATTAGAATAGTTTACATTAACATAGTAATAAATAGTAGAAGACTTAGTTAAGACAAACGTGAACAAATATTAATCTTACTTAAAACGTCATTACAGAATGATAAATTAATAAAACGAATGAATTGAACATACCATGAATACGTAATTCGAGTCACCATTATAATGGCTTTAGCTCGTATCTACATGAATTAATTCTGAAACCTAAATGTGTAAAAGTTTTTGAACTAGTAGAATGAATTTTGTAGTTATATATTACTAGCTGTTACCCGCGACTTCGTCCGTGATCAGGAAATGTATAGCCTATACTCTTCCCTATCCCATACAGTGTGTGTATACCAAATTTCATAGTAATCGGTTAAGCCATTTTTTTATGGATAATAAAAGAATGGTAACCCCTTTGCTATCGGTATACACTGCCGGGGTACCAGTGAAGGATGACAGATGGTAATGAAGGCAGATTAGTTGGTCCATAGTGATCCATTAAACCAAAAGTAACCACTATGGTTTTCAGGTGGATCCGCGTGGAGTTCAAACTGATAGGTCGCATTTCTGGCAATGAGCCAGTTAAACCTCATTACTAACAATCCCTTTCCCCCCTGGTTAAACCGTTATAGGGTCTTATAAGGTAACAAACAAACATTCTCAGTTTCGTATTTTTATTATTAGTAAAGATCCGACCCAACTTTGCACTGAAATATGAAATTTTTTGAAATAATATATATATAGTCTATGTTATTCCCTGATAATGCAGCTTTCTATAGGTAAATGTATTTTTTAAATCAGCTGATTAGTTTTTCAGTTTATCCACTATAAACAAACAATCAAATATTTTTTCTTTATTACATTAAAATAGATCTACGTTTAATTACCAGGCCCTCTAGACGAGTGACAAACAAATTTGTTGATGGAATCGACATCGCTAGCGAGTTCGTGAGACAGAATGAGATAGCAACGACAGATGATATATATATATATATATATATATATATATATATATATATATATATATATATATATATATATATATATATATATATATATATATATATATATATATAAGCAGTATAATATAATAAAATAAATTTCGTGTGGTCGCGATATAGAATAGGTAATCCCTTTCTTTTCTGTGGGTGTCGTAAGAGGCGACTTAGAGAGTGCGAGGAACAGGCAGCAGCGTCCCTCTTAAAACATCTCTATAACCTAACTGCACTTGCCAATCTGCCTGCCAAGAGTGGCAACTGCTGGCAAAAACCCCTAAAAGGGAGGCTTACGTTCAGCAGTGGACAGTTAAAGGCTGTTACGAAAATGATGAAGATATGCAACTGTTGTTCTATTTTAACATACTAATAAATAATAGCAATACAAGGACATGTATAAATTTTTCAGAAAAAAAACATATATTTAACATCAGATATAAAGTTGGGTTTAAAAGGTCTTAAAAAGGTCTCAAAAAGGTTACATAAATGTTATATGCTTTTTAGAATCAATTTGGGACTTTAAAAAAGGTTTAGGCAAAATGGTCTATAATAGATAATTATTTGTTTTATTTGGATTAAAATTTGTTTGAGTATGTAAATATATAAAAATTTTATACCTTACTTACGAATATTTTCTGTATTAAATAGACAAACAATTGCTATTATCATTTTAAATAGGTATTCACTATTATTACTATTATTATTTAGCATTACTATTACTTTATTAAGCAGGGAAAATAATAATTTAAACCGACTTCAAAAAAGGAGAGAATACTAATTCGTTCAAATTTATTAAACATAACCCTTAAGAAAAGAGCATATTCCTTTTTAAAAGGCCGACAGCACACCTGCGATGCCTTTGGTGTTATGGGTGATCATGGGCGGTAGTAGTCACTTACCATCAGGTGTGCCGCATGCTCGATTGTCCCATGTCTTGTAAAAAAAAATAAAAAAAAAATGTCACCACAGAACTGCCGTTAGATCTAAACCAAATCGGTTTAGATCTAATCGGTTTGGATTTCTTTTATTGGAAAGAATACACTTACTGATAGGAAAAACCTCAAAATAATGATAAGGACAATAACGGGCCATTGTCCATTAAACAAACATTTATATACAATAGGAGCCACAGACAGCCCTCTATGTCGAGGCTGTTTCGACGCCGAAGAATCGGCTGCTCACGTTATCCTGGAATGTAAAGCTGTGGCCCATCAACGTTTAGAAATTCTCAGAATGGTGTGGTCGCTCGTGAGGCCTGTGAAGATCCCAGGAAGCTTCTATGCTTCTGGGTGGAGCTAGGTTGGCTGAACTAGCCACGACTCATACGCACAACGGCCCAAATGAAAGGCTAAGCGCAGAAAATAGAGTCCTATTTACATTACATTACATACATTTACTGATTGATCCAATAGAACTGTTATTAAAATCGGTTCAACAGTTTATTTTAAGATCGAAAAGTAACAAAACCAGATTGGTTTTGTCATACTTAATTCCGTTTTTTTTTTTTGTTTCTACGGAGCGCAATAATTATACAATACATTATCTAAAATACTCCATATCTCATATCGATGTTGTTTATTAATTTCCGAGTTATAGCCCTGTGATGGAAGAAGTTGCATCATAAAGGTTGCTTTATACCATATTGGCTCGGAACATTTTTTCGATCAAAAGATTTTGTTCAACCGCCCCAAACACTTGCCTCTAGGTGGCTCCTTGCAGAAGTTTATTTGGAAATTATTTTTACAATAAAGGTTTTTATGGTATAATAAATAAAGAACCGACCGAAAAAAAATCCGACTAAAAATAAAGAAAAAATGAACCGATTTTGATTAAATCCTTTCAGGTAAAAAAAGAATTTTCTAAATCGGCTTAGAACTAATGAAGTTATGAGGTAACAAACAAAAAATAATACAATCGAATTGAGAATCTCCGTCTGTCTGAATTCGGTTGGAAATAGAATGGTAACCCAGATAGCGTTATGAACTTTTTTATACTACTTTAATGTCAAACAAACATACGAGGCGTCTGATGGTAATCAGTTACAGTAGCCTCTAGACACCTTGAACGTAAAAGATATTACGCGCACGTTGCCAACTTACAAAAATCGTATTACGTTTTTTCTAAGTACCCCATATTTTTTTTCTTTTCATGAGTGAATTACTTTTAATGAAATGGCCTGCACTGTCGGTGTATATAGACGGAGTATCAGTAAATAATGACAGGTCAGGATGAAAGCTGGTAAGTTGGCCCATCATGAGGAATTCAACCATTATTAACCACGATACTTTTCAGGGGAAACCGCGTTGAGGTCGACCTGATAAAGTATACTGCTAACAAGTTAGCAATTAGACCCCATTAATAACAGCCCTCTCCCCCAGCACCCCATGCTATGTGTTGACAAGGTACCAGTGAGTTGTGATAGGTAAGAATGAAGCCGGGTCGATTTTTTTTTTACAACACAGGGGGCAAACGAGCATGCAGCTCACCTGATGGTAAGTGACTACCGCCGCCCATAGTTACCCACAACACCTACGGCATTGTAGGTATGCTGCCGGCGCATTGTGACTAATTTGCCAGAAGTAAACAATGATTTTTTCCAGGAATCACCATCTGGAGGAAGATTTGACTAGGTTTGTTAGCAACAGAGTCGTTAGTTAGTATTGTAAAATATTCCTTTCACTTTTAAATTCTGTTCGATTGCTGCAGGTGTTACTGTCTTACACTCGAATGAGTTAATCTTTAATTTACATTTTTATTTAGTTATACATATACATATCTGTCACGCCTGTCTCCCATTAGGGTAGGCAGAAACAATGGAAGAAATTGAATCAATCATAATCAATTGCTAACTTGTTAGCAGTATACCCTATCAGGTCGACCTCAACTCGGTTCCCCCTGAAAACTGTCGTGGTTAATAAGTTATACTAAAACAAATTATAGATTGATGATATGATTATAGTATCAGCCGTTACTGCTGTTGCTGAAAATAAGCCTTCGCCTATTGGGGAGTTTTGCCAACAGTTGCCATTAGTTGCCACGCTTGGTAGTTACAGTTTACATTACTACAGTTAGACTTTAGTTATGTTTCAAGGTTACGGCTACCCATTCCTCGATCATTAAGTTCCCTTAGTCGTCTCTTACGATATAAATAAAGAGGTGGCCTATTCTATGCCGGGACCAAATTTTAGATTGCTATTGACCAAACAGAAGACGGAACTCTAAAAAGTTGAAGATAATACGTGATGTTTTGTTAACGTTCCTAACCAGTGCTTACTCCGTCATTATCGTTCAACGAAAATTTAGTGAATTAAGAAAATTTGGCGCCAACTCAAACAAATAATTGAGATTGCGGACAAAATTTGAGAATAATAATTGGTAAATCAGACAATGCAATGTAGACATATAAAATTATTGTTTTTGTTATTATTTGCGTACTGTTTTGTGGATTATTTGTGATTGTATTTAGATATTTCGTTTGACACAATGCTCAAATTTAGATTTTTCCAATCTAACTAATGCTTGGATTATTTTAAATTACTAATTTTCTTTGCCATGTGACCCCGGCATAGAATAGAATAGATTAGAACAGAGTAGAACAGGGTAAAACAGATTAGAATAGAAAATATTTCTTGTGTATCATATTAGGCAAAAGGAACTAGCTGAATTGATACTGTGGGTATCTCAGTGCAGTGTATACACTTGTATAGCGCTATGGTTTTCAGCCGACTGGTTGAAAACCAGGCAAAAGGTATTTTGTTAAAAGAGAAACTCCTCTCTTAACGAAATACAATACAGAAAATTAACCATCCCTTTCTTTTCCGTAGGAGTCGTAAGAAGTAATAAAGGAAATTTTATGGTCGAGGGTTGGGCAGCAGTTTTCCTTTTAAAACATCACCAAAAGCCTAACTGCGGTTGCCAATCCGCCTATAAAGCGTGGTGAAATTCTATTTTAGGTTGTGGATAGTTAACCGCTAATATGATAATGAAGATGGTGATTTTTCCTTTATCATATGTGTGTTGATGACGCTGAAGAAATCTTAATAGGCACTTTTTGAAGACTGTAGTCTTATTCTCTTATTTATTTAGAATATAATATCAAATGAAGGCGAATGTAATGGACACATACAATGCAGTTTATTGTTATTTTTAATAAGTTTTGACTCTTGGCCACAACAGAATATCAGTGTTTTGCTCTTTTAAGGGCAAAGCAATAAACTGAGTTGTGACCAGCACACGCATGAAGGAAGGGAAAGAAAGGAGATTGTTAGTTTATATATTTTGATTTTTTTTTATTTGTGCTTTTTTATTTTCATTCTTTTATCTCTTTTGCTGTGTATTATGTGTATGTTTTTTTTTATTTATTGTAATTTGTGTGCTGTAAGTAAAGTAAATAAATTATCTATCTATCTATCTATCTTCAAAGAAAAGCTCAGGAAGTTTAGGTACTTTAATTTATTTAGTGCCTAGAACTGAGGCCCTTAACTAAGCTGTATTTATTACATCTATAGTACGTGGTTATTGCGTATTATTGCTAATTCTATACTGATTTTCATGATTCATTTCCATTACCATAAGGCTTATTCCTATCCTAGTATCACTGTGTGTCCGTTCATTCGATTTGCGTTTTATTAATCTTAAAATTTCATTATAAAATTTCCTAAACAGCAGTATTTATAACGCTACGTAGAAAACCTCCGAAATATTTCTCCCATTGAAAACGTATTAAAGCTTAATAAATAACATAATAAAGCACAGTCACGCGATTATTGCGTGCAAGCCGAACGTACCGCCCTTCGTAACTTGACAATGAATACAAAATAATGCACCTTACTTCACTGATAATAGAGTTGAAAGCTTAATTGACTCTGGCTTGTTTATTCTGTTCGGTTTCCAGGCGAAAGTGGTCGGGCCCAGTAATGACCTGTCAAAAGTTTTAGGATAAGAGAAAATATTGGGCGGTTTCACACTGTCACATGTCAAACTTCAGTTGTGACAACCCTAGCCGTTGTATTGTACCAGCTAATCTATTTTTCTCACGTTATATTACAATTTTTTTTTTAATTAGAATGCCAAACAAGTCGATGTCTCTCCTTGTGTGTGTGTGCGCGTGTGCGTGTGCGTGTGCATGTGTGTGTGCGTGTGTGTGTGTGTGTGTGTGTCGTCTTCTATTGATATAAGCTTCGTGAACGTCACAGAATATACTATGACATCCATGGAACAACTCATAAGCTCTGTCGATGCCTCCGTACCCTGTAATTTCACTACCTTCAAACCTAAACACAGCCGAGAGATATCGATGCATAAGACTTTTGTACAGTCTCCCTCTGGTGACTTTTAATGATGAATAAATTATATATTATGAATGAGTGTAGTAAGAAAAAACCATGTGGCCCGTCATTGAATAAGTTATCCCTTACTTTATCGTGGGGGTCGTAAGATGCGATTATGGAAACTTCACAGCCGAGGGATGGGCAGCCGCGTCTCTCTTAAAACTTCGCTAAAATCCAAACTGCGATTTCCAATCCGCCTGCCAAGCATGACAACTATTGGCAAAATCCTCCCAATGGTAAACTGCTATAAGAAAGTCCCGTTCCTTATAGCTATCTATGGGGGAGGATATTTAACACTAAACATATGACGGTTGAAATAATGATGATGATGGTAAGAAAATAATGTACTACTTCTTATTCCCAGTAAGATGTTTTAAAAGGGAATGAAAGGAACAAACCATAATATATATACTAGTGCATATGAAGGAAAAAAAAAAAAAAAAACTCAGAGATACCACGTAGCCAGCGAGGTATAAATTGAACTACGAGAATATCCTTTGTTTATAGTGAAAAATTTGTGCCTAATAGTCGAACGTTAAGTTGTTTATTTTGCATATTATGACATGACACTTTTCAGGGGGGATGGGATTGTTAGTAATGCAGACTATCAGCCCTATTGCTAGCAATATACCCTATAAAGTCGACGTCCACGTGGTTCCCCCTGGAAAACCATCGTACTGAATTCCAGGTGTGTTCATCGCGATGGGCTAATTGACCTGCCTTTTCATTTTCACCTATCATCTCTCACTGGTGCTACGCCAGTGTATACCGTTATCGCAGACGGGGTAACTATTCCATTTTCATCAATTAAAAACCATCGTTTTTAAGTAGAAAAGATATGAGTTCTTTAATTTTAATATTAATGATAGCTTTAACCCGCGACTTGGCTCGCATATGACATTCGATTTCTCGCGGATTTTGTTTTGTACCATGAGCCTAAATATAAAACATCACATGTCTAACTTCTAAACTGACAAGATTCTGAACAAACTTTCAACCTTTGTTTTACCTCCTTAGGGGATGAATTTTCAAAATTTCTTTTTTTTTATTATTCCCCTACGCTATATAAAGTCCTTATCTGCAAAATTTCAAGAATTTTGGCTTTTATTTTGCATTGATATATGGGTCAGTCAATTAGTCAGTCAGCATCCTCTTCTATATAATATTAATTTATTTATTTATACTTTTGCATTTGGGATATGTTGACGGTTAGGAAATCCTTTATCCTTGCCACTATCTTGCGCATGCACTCTGAGGTCAATTTTAATCCGGATCTTATAAATCACAAACGCAGAAAGGGAAAGGTATGTCAAATTAGGCTATTTAAAATCGCCTTTTCGCAAAGGTTTTATTGTTACTTGGGTGGCTACTTATACAATAAACTAAATGCTTTGCTCTCTTTCTACCCTTTGACTTGAAGTAGCTGTAAATCATGGTATTATTATTATTATTAAAATATGTCTACAGGCTGGACTTAATGCCTGATGGCATTGTCTACCAATCAACCATTACGCAAAACAGAAAGAGCAAATTTCGGTGCATTAACTTAACAAAGCAAATTGTTAATTAAATAAATATTTTGCAAGACAACAACATTAATATTTTTTTAAAATAAATGAACATACAAACATATAGAATATATAATGATAAATATATTTTTTTATATCATATATGATATATATTTTATATTATAATATACATATATTATTACAGACTAGTATTTACCTGCGACGTCGTGTGACAGGAATACTTCAATTGATCTGGATTAAAAGTAGGCATGGGTAACATGGAGACTGATCTGATATCTATATATTGGGTTCCTCTGGACATAGTGTCAAAAGTGGTGGAAAAAGGTCATCGCCCGTACCGATCGGATATCTTTTTTCGAATATCTTAAAAGTCTGTTATTCAATATAATTTTTTTGTTAACAGACTTTTAACATATTTTTTATTGAGCCAGTATATATGTAGATATTGTAACTAAAATATATGGATATTACTAATATACTACACACCCCATATAAAACGTAGCATGCCTATAAATATTTTAATTTTAAGTACTACATGTACACCGAATTGTCGAATAAAAATTAAACGACATATTTTAAATACACTATCAGGACTTACCGCGATGAAAAGTCGCGTCGTGATCACGACGTAATGCAATCCACGTCGAAACGTCGAAAATAAAAATCAGGCATATACATAGATTGCTTGAGTACCTCTGTCCTATTCGTGTTTCTACCGTGAAGCAGTTGTGTTTGCATAGCTGTGTTTCGGTTTGAAGGGTGGGATATGGCGTAAATTTACAGAGTACAGAGGAATAATATCTGAGTCCTCAGGAATGGCAACGCATGGGGGGTATCATGGGCGTAACAGTATACTCTGTTATGTCCATGGTACTGCTCATGTCTATAGGCGACGGTTACCACTTTCCATCAGGTGGGCCGTCAGCTTGTTTATCATTCTAAGTTGTATAAAAAAAAAACTATTTACCTGAAATTTATCATCACGATAAATCGCGATAATATATTTAAAATATGTATTAACAAAGCTAAAGTTGTGGTGTTACGATGAGTTACAAACTCACTTTCACATTTATAATATTAAAAATAGATTACATTTCTTTCTTTAATAATACAAAGGTGGCAGGTTTCGTTTCACTCGTATTCCGCCGTCGTATTCAAGAGATTAAGATCCAATAAAAATAAAAGCATTACTCTGAGCTCAGAAAAATCTTCTTGTCATAAATCATGACTTCGTTTTTTTTTTTTTATTCCGACAAACTTTATTTTTTATCGTTATTAATGTTCATTATTATTTGGATAATTTGTCTTGATTCAGGAATGGTACTCTTATTAGTTAATCGTATTTATTTAGAGTAAAACTTTTAAAAGAATGGATGAACGAATTTTTATTTATGTATTTATTTTATTAGACACATAAAACAGATTATAAAAAAACTTAAGTAGTGGTTACATTTGTGATTCGGCTAGGTTACAATCCAATTATATTATGTGCACAGCTTGAGTAATTCATGTAAAGCAAACACATAAAATAAAGAAAATACATAAAATGCTTTATAAATATATAAAAGATAAGACTATATAAAAAATTATATAAATGAATGAATGCAAGAATAAGTGAATGAATATTTATTTACAAGAACAAAATATTGTTTTTTTCTTATTATTATTCACATATTTAGATATTTTTGAACAAATTACAACCCTATGTTACTCACCGATAATACAATTTTTAATATTCTATATGAAGTAATTTTTAAAATCAATTAGGTAATTTTCATAAAATTACACAAACTATACAATTTATATAAAAAAATTATATAAAATATATAAAAAAATTAAGTTACACAAACAAACAAATAATTAAATTTTTGCTGTTTATGACATTATATTAGTATAAAATATTAATAGTAGTTTAAGCGAATACCATTGAATATATATTATTTTCGAAAATTCTATCAAAGTATGCAAAACTAGTTTAGTTCTAGTAACCTCTTTTATGTACTTTTTTTTTGCTTTTTTTTTGTATATATTTTGTTTTATTTCTTTTTAGGTATGAAACCTTTACCCTTCTTTTGAAAGATCCCATACTGTAGTCTCTTGGAAAAACCTCGTTTTTATCACAAAAACGACCAGTCGTCAAAATATTACTACAAATTTTTAGTATGGATAAATGTGAGTAATATTTAAAATGTACGGGTCGAGTTTTAAAAGCGAGAAACCAAGTATTTACGAAATATTAAAATTATTTACTTACTAATATTATAAATATTTTTTATGCAACTTAGAATGGCAAACAAGCTGACTGACCACCGAATGAAAAGTGGGTTACCACTTTTACAGTTATATCTTCTAGGAATATAAACATAGATATAACGTAGCTGTATAAGTGGTAGCCGTCGCCTATAGACATTAACATAACTGAGCATACAGTGCCGCCCATAATACTTCATACGTTGCCATTCCTGAGAACTAAGGTGTCATGCCTCTGACACCCTGTACTTGTACTTGTACTTTACTCTGTACCCTGTAATTTCATTGCCATTTCCCACCCTTCAAACTGAAACATAGCCACGCAAACACAATAGCTTCACAACAGAAACACGAATGGGACAGAGGTGCGCAAGCAGAAGACTTTTGTACAAAGTCTGTCACTAGTAAATGTAAAAGTGGCTTTGTTTGTTTGTTACAACATTACGCTTTTACGATTCAAAATTTGGTACGTTATATGTACCTACATTTATAATTGAGATAGCAAAGAAAATACTCTACTTTTTATCATGGTCAATCGAAACACGTCACGTGTACAGTATCCCGAATTATACGCACCAAAACCGCGTTACTGGACAAAAAGTGAGTTGGGCGTTTACTGAACCCGGAAAATATTGGCTGAAATAACTCCGAAAATAAACAAGTAACGTATTCATTGTGTACATAGAAAGTTACGGCGTGAATAGTCGACTCGCACGAGAATACAATGCCTTCGGCACGGGCGACACACCAAATTCGTGTTAATGTCGCGAACAATCCGCGCGTACCGTTTACAATATTAATTAAGCGACGAATTCGATTCTATTTTTTACATAGTAAAGTTCATTTTATGTTTTCAAAGGAGCAGTGTTATATTTTTCAGTCATTCGTCTTCGTAACGCAACGATAGTCTGTTAGAATTGTTTACTAATGGCAAAGTTTTGTCTAGGCAGATACAACAATTTCGCTTTCACAGCGTATACAGGTGTGCTTTTTTGTTTTAGATAAACAGGCTTTTAACAGTGTAATGCTATATATTTTTTTTATACAACTTAGAATGGCAAACAAGCTAACGACCCACCTGATGGAAAGTGGTAACCGTCGCCTATAGACTTGAGCAGTACCATGGACATAACAGAGTATACTGTTTCGCCCATGATACCCCCCATGCGTTGCCATTCCTGAGGACTCAGATATTATTCCTCTGTACCCTGTAAATTCACGCCATATCCCACCCTTCAAACCGAAACACAGCCATGCAAACACAACTGCTTCACGGTTGAAACACGAATGGGACAGAGGTACCCAAGCAAACGACTTTTGTACAAAGTCTCCCTCTGGTATGGTAATATCCTTATTAATATATGTTTTTATAAAATATAACTATTATTGTTAACCTGTCTGCCAAGCGTGGCAACTACTGGAAAAAACTCTCCTTACGGAAAAGGCCTATGTTTAGCATGAATAGCAACTTCATATGATAACAGTATATATATATATATACACACAGTTTTTTTCTGCATGAAAAAACCTGTCTCTCAATAATTATAATAATAATAAATTTTTTTATGTCACGACTGACGACGCATGCATGTGCAATCATCGACATAAATGTTTGTTTAAATATTTACATATAAATGGGCATACTTATAAATAGACAAATAAATATCTGAGCATGAAAAAATTAATGTTGCTTTTTTTATACCTTTTTTTTTATAACCTTTTTATCCCTTTTTTTAAGAACTCCACGCTGTAGTCTCTGGTTTTGGCAATTGCAATACGATTATATAAAGCGATATCGCGTATTATAATATATCAGTGATATTCTGTTTCGCAAACTCAAAACAAAATTCTAATTCAGCTGAATTTTATTCTTTACTCGACTAGTAGCAATTATTTCTTCATCAGCGTACTTTACTCAAAGATTTATTACAGAAATTTCTTAATAAAAAAATCGTCTCTTATACCTCATCACTTATTTTTTGTTACCGACTCTGTCTAATTATTTAATATTGCGTAAAGTGTTCCTATATATGTATTTATATACGTAAGCCATACCTTTTAAGTATACAATTTAGAATGCTGAATTTAAACAACACATAATTTACTCAATGCGAGTAAAGTAAATAAAGATGTAGTCATAAAATTAATTTTCTTTGATGATGAAATTTCTTAGAAGATACCCTTTATATTAAGCCCTCTTAATTTGGCCTTTATAAATAATTACACCTTCAAAAACAAACTGTTAGTAAAATACACCTTATGCCGTGGTCATAAGGTGCAACTCTATCCGTCTCTTCACGTTGAATGTATGTTAATTGACTCCTTAATTGTTAAAATCGAGGGCGCATATCGAAATTGTCTAGGTTAAAATTATGGCTTCACTCACATACAATATTGCAAGCTTATGCTCGTATTATCTTTCCTTTCCCATGGGCATCGTAAGGGGCGACTAAGGGAATTTAATGGTCAAGGGATGAGTAACCCTCTTAAAACATCAGCAAAATCAATAGGATAGGTCTAGTTCAAAAGTAGACAATTACCGACTGGTATGACGATGACTTATACAATCGATTCAAATAGAGTTATTATTATATTTTTGTAGGATAAAAATGGATTAGGCTGCGCTATTGGGATATATCGACAAGGTACCAATGAGTACTGACATGTGAGGATCAAGTCAGAAGTCAGGTAGGTTACGCCATCGGGATTTTTTTAACTAGGAATTTACCACGATGGTTTCCAAGGAGAACCTTTGGAGGTCAACTTCTTTTAGAGTGAGCGTCTATAAATCTTGTTTTTCTAGCCATAACTATAATACTCTTATTTTAGTATCTCTATTAACACACATACTTACAAATCGTCTATAACAAAATTCACTTACACGTGAATAAAAAGTTGGGCTGTTTTCTTTTTAAGAAACTTCTTGGCTTAAATTTTGTCATTATACGAATTAACTTTATGCCTTGTATAAATTAATTTTCCTTAAAAGCCAGTTATTTTATTTTTCATTTAAACGCATTTTTACATATACAATAAAAACTATGTTTTTTTTTCTAAGCACCAACATCAACGAGACACTTTTAAACTGAAAACTCTATATTACATGTAGATATCTAGCTGATTTTGAAGGTTTTTATACTTAAACTACGTTGACGAGTATTTTTCGTAGAAGCTTTTCGGATAGCAGGAAAGCAATGTGATACATTTGTTGTTGAATAATTGAATAAGTCACCGTAATGGACAGGATTTCCAGTAAATGGATTTATACAAAAAAAAAAGATTCCAATATTATATTACCTACTGATTTTTCTGTTCATTTAAAATAAAACCCACGGAGGGTCTTTGAAAATTCATTCCTTATAGGGAAGGAATGTAGAGAGAGTTAGAAACTTGTATTGCTAATATAATTATTTTGAATTTAGGGTTTAGGATTCTAGAATCTAACTAAATATAGTATAAACTAATTTATATAAAATAATTTATATCGTATCCTAACGTTACGTTGATTATCTGGTTGTTTTATAAAAACCAAAAACGATTTAATTCTTTTTTAAAGCTATAAAATATCGTATTTATAATTGTTAATTTTTTTACCGGTGAAATTTTATATTATTTATTCTTATATCTCTTATTTATTATATACGTGACAAGTATCTGATGAGGATTTCTAACACAAAATTATGATTTACTAGCCTACAATGGCTTCGCATGGTATTTTTTTTAAATAAATTACAACCCTATGTTACTCACCGATAATACAATTTTCAATATTGTATATGAAATGATTTTTAAAATCAATTTTATGATTATATAAACAAACAAATAACTAAATCTTTCCTGTTTATAACATTATATTAGTATAAAGTATGAATAGTATAATAGTTTAAGCGAATAACATTAAATATATATTATTTTCGAAAATTCTATCGACGTATGCAAAACTAGTTTAGTTCTAATAACCTCTTTTATGTACTTTTTTTTTTCCTTTTTTTGTATATGTTTTGTTATATTTCTAAGTATTCTTTTTAAGTATGTACCAATAGCCGATGTTATTTGTATGCTTATATGCTGTGTAAATTATATATCTATTTATCTATCATAAAGTAATAAAAATATAATAAAGAAGAGCATCGAATAAACACTTAAATTGATGCCACGTTTATTCCTCTTCCGAAATTATAAACCAGAACCCAATATTCGTAAAGAGATAGTCTCACAATGTCGCCATCAGCGTTCTTAACAAGCAATCAAGAAAACAATTGTTCCTCGCGATTGCTATCTGTTTATTAGCCGTTAAGATATAAAAGGGAGAGGATAATGGGCCTGTGCTGGTGTGACGATAAATACATTATCTTAAAATGTACAAATTAATCTGTATGAACAGTAACGCTTTGCAGTAGTGGACGTGTTAAATTTGACGTTTTGTTTTATTGTCTATGCTAGGTCGTGGTGGATGTGAATGTGTACTATTATTTATTGTTACAACTAACCATAGATAATTATTGTTTTCCGGTATCTGTAATTCTGGAACACTTTAATATGGGGTCTTTCGAAGTTGGAGTTTAATTTTTTTATGCAACTTACAGTGGCAAATAAGTTGAGAGGCCAGCTGATGGAAAGTGGTAACCGTCACCTATAGACATGAACAGTGCCCTGGGAATAATAGAGTATACTGTATTGCCCATGATACCCCTCATGATTTCATTTATAAAGATTAAATTTTATGCTACTGTATCCTGTTATTTCACAAATATTGTATGTATAGCTACATTAAACCTTCATCATCTTCAACTCAGCCATCATCTGTCTACTGCTGTACCTGTATCCATTAGAGGCTTATACAGAAGTAAATATTCACTACCACACCACAACTCCACACTATCACCACTGTATAACCCGCCATAAACTAAAGTTTCATCCCAATCATCTGGACGAGTGGCGATCTTCCGTTGTGCGTTTTTCAAGGCACTTTCTTCCACGCACAATCACTCTTTGGAATCAACTTCCAGCAGCAGTATTTCTACACCGATACGACATTATAACCTTTAAGAAAAGAGAATATTCCTTTTTAAAAGGCCAGCAGCTCACCTGCAATGCCTTTAGTGTTGTGGGTAATCATGTGCTGTACATCACTTACCATGAGATGAGCCACATGCTCGTTTGCCTATAAGCTATATATGGCCCCTGAAGAAGACTTCCGGATGAATTATTATTTTATTTTTAAGAAACTACAATAAAATAGACAATTTCTGCCTAATTTTTATGGTAAATAGGCAAGAATGAGACAGAGGTACATATTCGCCAGTCTTTGTTATCTCCTTTTGGTTCAATTAAAAGGAAGAAGAGTAAATTATAAACAGTGGTACCCCGGTCACGATTCGTGCTTGGATTAATTTTGAAAACCTCTCTTAATTAATGCGGGTGTTCTATTCAACCCGTACACTTACCTAATAAACTATGTGAAATGTGTGTGAAATGTGAATAGGACTCTATTTTCCGCGCTTAGCGTCACATTTGGGCCGTTGTGCGTATGAGTCGTGGCTAGTACAGCCAACCTAGCTCCGCCCAGAAGCGCAGAAGCTGGGGATCTCCACAGGCCTCACGAAGCGACCTCACCGTTCCGAGGATTTCTAAACGTTGATGGGCCACAGCTTCACATTCCAGGATTACGTGAGCAGCCGTTTCTTCGGCGTCGAAACAGCCTCGACATAGAAGGCTGTCTGTGGCTCCTATTGTGTATATGGTAAATGTTTGTTTAATGGACATTGGCCCGTTATTGTCCCTATCATTATTTTGAGGTTTTTTTCTATCTAGATATAATAAACGTTTTGATAGTCGTTGATTCAACGTAAGCACGACCTAAATTATGTACGTAACATATAAGCCCAATATTTTTATAGCTCAAACATTTATATTTGCTGACATTTATGGATATTTCAAATATGTATAGTTGATATTATCGAAAGAGGACTCGTAGTGTTTATTTTTGTACCTATATTTTTATCAGGTTCATTTGTTATGATCCACATTTAGTGCTTTAATCAATCAATCAATACATGTAATAAAACTGTAACTGGTCGCTGTCTGTATATGGAAGATATATAAGAAAAACTATTATATGGAGGCTTTATGAACACAACAGAACCCAAAGCCGTGATTTTTGTCTTTTTTTAAAACGTGATTTTTGTTTTTTTTTTGATAAAGGAAATAAAGATATTCTTATTTTTTTGTACATTTGTGCATGCTAATCTCAAAAACAACTTAACTGTTTTGAATGCGGCTTTCACTAATGCTTTGCAGTTTATTTCACGTAACAGTCAGTGTTTTATATCAATCGGATCATAAATAAAAAAGTTATATCAATCTAAAGAATCACATACAAAATGCTCTAAAATAACCGATCAGTTGAATTGGCTGAAATTTTATGAAGGTACCTAATTATCATTTAAGTATATAATATAATACAAGATCGGATTCATGAAGAGTTCCAATGGAAATGTTATACTGCAAATACATAGTTCTAACCGCGGACAACGCCGCGGGAAACGGCTAGTAATATCTAATAGTATAGTAATTTAACAAGGATAATAATAATTACGGAGGGTTGTTGAATTTTTCGTAATAATAATAGTAATTAATCGTCTAGTGTTGGCAGTTACACACTTACTAATGGTAGCGAAGTTAAACAAAACAATTCTAAAAATAATCAGCTATACGAGGTTTTTTTTATACAACTTAGAATGGCATACAAGCTGACGGCCCACCTGATGGAAAGTGGTAACCGTCGCCTATAGACATGAGCAGTACCATGAACATAACAGAGTATACTGTTTCGCCCATAATACCCCCCATGCTTTGCCATTCCTGAGGTCTCAGGTGCTATTCCTCTGTACCCAGTAATTTCACGCCATATCCCACCCTTCAAACCGAAACACAGTCATGCAAACACAACTGCTTCACGGTTGAAACACGAATGGTACAGAGGTACCCAAGCAATCGACTTTTATACAAAGTCTCCCTCTGGTATAGTTAATATACCAGTCTGGTTATAGTGAAAAATTCTCGGTCTGATACAGAAATGGCGTTCTAATTAGCACACATTTTTCTTCCCTAGGTGCATCTGTCATTAGTTCGTATGAAATGTTAAACTTGTTCTCTCTAATAGTTTATTTATACGAATTTTTGCAACATCTTGCATGTTTTTTGTTAAAATGGGCCTGCATACAAAGTCGCGTTGGCGATGGGAAAACTGCGAGATTTGGGGTACGATTTGCTCTTTCATTCCCCCTATCCTCCTGATTTAGCAAACTCAGACTTCTATCTATTCCCAAACTTGAGAAATTTGTTTCTGGGAAGCGGTTCACATCTGATAAAGAAGTTGAATAGGGCCGTAAATGAATATTTTCAAAAGGTTCCATACTTTCACTTGCGAAAGGAATACTGATGTTAGAGAAACGCTGGATCAAGTGTGTTGAAGTCAAGGGAGATGACGTAAAAAATAAAATATTTTTTATTGAAAATCGCAGTCTTTCATTATTAGGCCGAAAACTTTTCACCTTACCGTCATATTATAAATGTACCTGTCGCTAACAAATTAAAATGCAGTCATTATTAATAATAACCGGACAATATATAAAATATATCAAGATCAATGTGAAGAATTTCAATCGCTCTATTATCAAGTGGAGACAAGTCAATTCCATACAAATACATCCAAGCACCACCCTTAAGGTATCCCCTTAATTTGTTGACCGTCTCTCCTAATGCCTTGACATAAACATCAAATATCCTAAAGGACCGCCTATAAGGCGTGAAATTAAGCTTTTACACCGATCGTAATTCTCAACCTCGTTACATTTATGTGGTTTATGGACTATGCTGGGGTTATTACAAATCGAATTATCCACGGTAAATGGTTTTGAACGGTGATTCGGAAAACGCTCCCATATCTTCCGACTCGAGCAAAAATTTCTAATAGCATTTTGCGTGTCATTGTTGAAATTGGCAATTTTAAGTCCTGCTCGCTTAATAATATGATTTGAAATTCATTGTGACGGGTGTGAAATAAATAGAATTTTATTATAATAATAGATTGTTACATAACAATAAAAATAAAAGGTAATGCAATTATGCTGTCATTCGTCAAAAAATAACCCACATTATGTTATGTTTTTTTTGATGAGTGAAAATGGTATAGTAACCCCGCCTGCGCTAACGGGATACGCTGGCGGAGCACCTATGAAGGGTGATAGATGAGAATGAAAACAGGCCAGTTAGCCCATCATGATGAATTCATTAGAAATTAACCATGATAGTTTCCAGGGAGAACCGCGAGGAGGTCGACCTATTTGGGTATATTGCTAGCAATAGGATTCTCAGTCTCCATGACTAACAATCCCTTTCCCCCAACCTTTGTGGGTTATTTATTACCTATGAGCTTTTAACGGCTCGACTATAAGTTATGAAATTTAAAATATACATAAAATATGTATAATAGATAAGAATAGGTATAAATTATTTATTTCGCGTAACGCGGATAAGTTGCGGTTTTTTTTTTTTATATAAATATTGTTTAAGAAAGTTACATCCCTATAAATATCGTAATACCCTCCAATCGCATAATATTCTACCGATTCCCCTGACATAAGAAAAACAGAAAAATGGTCGGCCCCAGTCCAACGTCTACCGCGTAACACTGCAATGGGTTGCTGTTGTGTGCCTACTTACTGTGTGGAGAACTCGTGAACCCATTTTGGACATTCCCTATTGATCGTTCCTAAGTGTCGCGAGTGATTGTTTACCTAACATATATAGTGTGTAAGTAAACCAAAATAGATCAGCGCCATTGTGACATTCACGTGGCGTGGCTTCCTGAATCCTGGTGCATCCTGAGCGTGTACCGCTTACGTTAAGGTGAGTCCGTACCATTTTGACATACAAACTTCTTTTATGGGATGAAAGGGATTGTTAGCAATGGAGTTTGACAGCCCCATTGCTAGCAATATGCCTTATTAGGTCGACCTCTACGTGGTTCCCCTGGAAACCATGGTGAACAATTCTTGTTGAATTTGTCACGATGGGCTAACTGACCTACTTCATCCTCACCTATCATCCTTCACTGATGACCCGCCGGTGTAAACCAATAGCACGGTTGGGGTTACCATTCCATTATCAGCCATTAAAAAAAAAAACTTCTTTTATGGGACCTAGAACCGGGGCCCAGTTTAGGTCTCATATTATTACTTTTACTTCCACTTGTGCTAACATATAGTACAATTTCAATCAGTCGTTTTCCTTAACAATTATATTGTACAATTGCAAATCCAGTATCTGCAACAAACAATAAGGTAAGAAATTGAATTGTTCTCATTTTAACAACAAAATTGTATGTGGACTCCAATTTAGAGCAATTTACATTATTTTTTATACCATAAAATTAGTAATAAGCGTGCAACTAGTTTGATAAATATACGAATACATCTTATCAATACGTATCATAAAAGAAAGTCTCCTGCTGCACTTGTATGTCTGTATGTTTTTTTTTTTTACACAACTTAGAATGACAAACAAGCTGACGGCCCACTTGATGGAAAGTGGTAACCGTCGCCTATAAACTTGAGCAGTACCATGGACATAACAGAGTATACTGTTTCGCCCATAATACCCCCCACGCGTTGCCATTCCTGAAGACTCAGATGTTATTCCTCTGTACCCTGTAAATTCACGCCATATCCCACCCTTCAAATCGAAACACAGCCATGCAAACTCAACTGCCATACGGTTGAAACACGAATGGGACAGAGGTACAAAGTCTTCCTCTGGTAAATGTATGCGATGATCTCAAAAACTACTAAATAAATTTTAATGCTGTTTTTACTTAACAACAGAATGATTCTTAAAAAGGTATATGTATATAATTCATTAAAACCCAGTGTAAATTGGTTGAAATATAACGGTGATTGTTGAAGATGTAGGAAAAAATCAACTGAGAGCTTTCATTGAAAACGCTGCCTAATCCGTTTGAGATATAACAAAAAAAATTATGGTGGGATTGTTTCCCTTTTATTTGTCTACAAAAAAGTTAACAATGACATATGTCTATCTTTTAAGGATAGCTTACTATACCCATATAATTCACACTCGACAGGGAGAAAAGGGATTGCTTATAATGGAGATTAACAACCCTATTACTAGTAATATACTCTATTAGGTCGACCTCCACGCGGTTTCCCCTGGAAATCATTGTGATTGGTTTATTAGTGAATTTGTCATGATGGGCTAACTGACCTGCTTCATCTTCACCTATCATCCCTATCTAGTACCTTGCCAGTGTACACCGATAGCGCAGGCGGGGTAACCATTCCATTATCATCCATTAAAAAAAAATCAAACGACACAACAAACAGACGTAAGCTAAGTATATATGCTTATATTTATGCTCTATTATCTACGCCATGTAGGTCCCGACATATTATGGGTCACTCCTTCCTGTCCCGTTCGTGTCATAAGAGGCGACAAAGAAAGCTTATAGTCGAGGAATAGACAGATAGAGATAGATAGCAGCGTCCCTCTTAAAGCATCACCAAAGCATAACTGCGGTTGCCAACTACCCTGTCAAATATGGCAACTACTGCCAAAACTTTCCTTTCCTTGGCCTATGTTCCGTAGTGCACAATTAACGACTGATATAATATTAAAAAAAAAATCCGTGCAAAGCCGTGGCAGATCGCTAATATACATTGCCAATTTAAATTTCTACTCTGAACGGACATTTATTTTTTAGCATAAAAGATACATCTACTCACAGAGGCGTGTCGGCTCCAAATACCTACATCTAATTTGGCCTCTCTTCAGAATAGCCCCAATTTGTCGACATAAGTTTTAAGAGCATCCCTCGACCGGCTCGCCCAGTATCTGCCCCCTAGATCCATATACATAGTCGTCTATCATTCATCCCCTTGTAATGTAATGTAATTTCTCTGTATGAACGCAAATGTTACCCAACTGACGAATAAAGTAGGATAATGTTTTGGGGTGTGTGTATGAATGTGCGAGGCTATTTGACTTAACATGTAGCTTAAATTGCTTAATGGTTTTTTTTTTTAAATAAGGTAATTTTTTTTTATACAACTTAGAATGGCAAACAAGTTGACGGTGCACCTGATGGAAAGTGGTAACCATCACCTATAGACGTGAGCAGTACCATGGACATAACAGACTATAGTGTTTCGCCCATGATACCCCGCATGCGTTGCCATTCCTGAGGACTCAGGTATTATTCCTCTGTACCTAGTAAATTCACGCCATATCCCTTCAAACCGAAACACAGCCATGCAAACACAACTGCTTCACGGTAGAAACACGAATGGGACAGAGGTACCCAAGCAAACGACTTTTGTACAAAGTCTCCCTCTAGTAATATGCAAAATTGTAAAAGGGCAATTTTTTTGTAATCGACTTTTGTATCTTTAAGAACGCCTGCAATACCAGAGGTAACGCGCGCATTGCCGACCCCAAAAAAACCTCTTTACACCCTTTTTGACATCCAATTTAACTGGTATCACGCCCCATTCAAAGACAGCTAATAATTTTGATACCAGCCTGTTTCAGAATTCAGAATATAACGACAAGGCAGAGAGTAAAAAAGTCGTTTTAGCTATCCTATAAGAAAATAATATTTCGTGTTCAGTATAAAACCAAAGTTATTGAGTCATCGGTAAACTTTTCCGACCACTGAACTAACTTTCTTGTTCGTGCAAATCTCCCTTTTTTCTTGCATATTTGATGCGGATTTCATATTCAAATCTGAACCGCCAATAAATTGTTGAAAATATGCTTTCGATTCACGAAAGACTGACAAATCCTTAGAAAAAAATATTGCGCCGAGGTGTTTGTTTGTATTTTTAAGGCTTTGTAGGATACACAAAGCCTTTCGATAGAATATTTTTTTTATTTGGAATACCAATAAACGTAATAAAAGAAAAATCGTATTTCACAAAAAGTAGGTTGTTTTTTTTTCATTAGACTATATGCTATTATAATATATAGTCATTTTATATGATATACAATCTAAAAAAAAAACACCTTTTTCATAGAATATTGTATACCAAAAGTTATTCTTTTTTTTTTTATTATCTTTGTAATTTATTTGTTTCTATATAAAAGTGCTTATAACATCATGTATGTATAGATATATCACGTATACATGTATAAATAAACATACATGACGTCATATGTACATCATAAGCTGATTTCAACTTAAGAGTGTAAAGATAACGGTACAATTTTAATCAACAAGAATAGCTTAAGGCTTCCTTTATTCACAGTTGTCTTTAGGAACAATTTAGATTTGAGACGATCGTAATACTCATAAAAATTTTTATTATCATTAGAAATTTAATTAAATTAACACACAAAATCTATAAATAACTATGAATAGTAACATTCGTTGGTAATCCGTTCCGGCTAACCACAGAACGTGGCAATTGACCCAAAATCTCTCGCAAGTTTCGAAGTCTTCGGAAACTGGACTTGAGCTGTGAAATTAAATTAAAATGTTACAATTTATGGGTGGGTGTTGTCATAAATTTCAGCTCCTAATTGGCTTTGCCGACTTGCTGCCACCGTAAACTCTTTTACGGCTCAATAGCGTACTTTATTAAATATGTAAGCTGTTGCGTGTGGCGATGCTTACAATTTTAAATTATTATTTTTTTCGCAAGATTTCAACTAACTGGTAATTATTCTTCACGACTCTGGAACGCGCTTCTTGATGCCATTAAGAGACTATCGACTAAACCGTCTTTCAAAAAAAAACGTTCACGCTCATTTTTTTACTTTATCCAAGCAGTAAGTGCTTTATATTATTCTCAATTTCGTATATAATATAGTATATATCATATATGTGTAAGTATATTTGTTATTCATATATATTTTTCGTTTATATAATATAGTATATATCATATATGCCGCATTCGAGTATTCTGACACATATGGTTGACTGGGAGAGAATCTTTAATTTCATTCATATTTGTACCTCTATGAAGTTATATATTTTTCATCACATGCCTCATATATATAACAGTTGACTAGAGAGCGCTTGAAAATCACAGTAGTGCTTTAGAGATGTTTTAAGAGGAACGTCCTGCCCATGTATGTATAATTAAATGCTATATTATATAATGCAAATAAAGTCATTCATTCATTCATTCAAATAAACAAATAAAATTTTTAATTATCCTTTTATCTATATCTATATATATATATATATATATAATCTTTAAACCGCCTACTTAATTTTCTTCTTGCATGGTTGATAGGTGTTTTATGTACCTTATATAATTATGCATGTTTACATAAATAAACAAATAAAATTTTTAGTTATACTCTTTGCATATTTAGTCCAATGCGTCGATAGAGCATAACCAACTTTTCTCAGAGGCATAATGCCAAGTATGCAAATTGCTGCAGCACATTTAAGACAGGTACAGACAAGCCGTACTACAAATATTTTTCTCAATCGGAAAAGAGATAAAAAAAAAGTCTAAAATATAGCCGTTCTGTTCCATCCTGAGCTGTTAAACAAGGATGGCACACTATGTACAACCTTGTACAAGCTAGAACCGATATGCAGCTTTAACAGGAGTCGATATGCAAATATGTGTCCAATTGAAAATGAACGAATCATGACAAACGTGGAATTTTTATAGGACTTCCAAAAGAAGTTTCTCACTTTGTTTACTTTTTTTTTGTGATTATATACGATGTAGGATTATATTTTAATAGTCTAATTCGTTTTGTTTCCGATAGGATTTATTCCCGTGTTGGGTTCGTATGAATTTTACTGTTTGAAACCGCCATTGCTTTCGTAGAGCAAAATGCTTGTTGCAAAGCAAAATTTATGTACTAACACGTGATTTCATGTTCTAAATTAAGATAATTACAATGTAGGGTATTTAGACTACTTCTTGTATGTAGTTTAGGTATTTACAAACTATTGGAGTTGATTTTTAGGGTTCTGTACCTACAAAAGAAAAATGGAACTCTTATAAGATAACTTAGTTTTTTTTTTCAACAAATAGGGCAAACGATCATGCGGCTCACCTGATGGTCAGTGACTACCGCCGCCCATGATCACCCACAACACCAGCGGCATTGCAGGTGTGCTGCCGGCCTTTTAAAAAGGAATATACTCTTTTCTTGAAGGTTATGTTGTCCGTCCGTCCGTCCATCCGTCTGTCAAGACCCTTTTTCTTAGGAACGCGTTGTTGAAAATTGAAATTAATATCATATACTCAGGTCCGTAATCGTAAACAAAGTGATTTTGTTCGGAATTCTCGTTGAACGAGTCTGACTCGTACTTGACTGGCTTTTTTTTACTGATTTGCTAAGTTACGGAAATAACTTTTGTTTTTAAATTTACACGGATAAGGTATTTTAGCAGTGTCTCCGATATTCTTCATCTACTTTCTATATCTATCTATATATGTAAGCATATACATAAAAATAGTACAATTGATATAATTATAGCATTAGAAAAGAGTTCTTCTATCTGTGGTTTAGTAAAAAAATAAATTTGTTTGTATGTTGCATGCTTTATTTCAACCGAGGAAGCTGAAGTAATGAAATTGCATCACGCCCCTTCGCCTCTACCGTAATTGAGTAACAAATAAACCAACAAAACATATGTTCTCCTTCCGAGAAGACGAATCACATACATAATGACGTCACGACGTCGTGTGTCAAGGACGTAGTAAATGTTAGTGCCAATAAGTTAAGGTATTGTACCTATGACAAAGTGATTGATATTTATTTCATTTGTTTATATATTTTTTATCGATTTGTATGCACTAATTAGACCATATTGAAAGAGGAATGTTTTTTTTCTGGCACTAAAAAATCGTTTTGTTACCCCAAAACAAAGTCTTTCCTATATAGTAATTTTTTGTTGCAGTTTATACGAATCAATGTAGCAGGAGAGATGTATGATTTTGTGTACCATATTATATTTCACTTGGTAAATTAGAATAGCAAACAAGCTAATAACCGTCGCTTATAGAGATGAGCAGTACCATGGACATAATAGAGTATACTGTTTTGCCCATGATACCACCCCCTCCCTCATGCGTTGCCATTCCTGAGGACTCAGTTGTTATTCCTCTGTACACTGTAAATTCACGCCATTTAAACCGAAACACAGCCATGCAAACACAACTGCTTCACGGTTGAAACACGAATGGGACAGATGTACCCAAGCAAACAACTTTAGTACAAAGTCTCCCTCTGGTGAAATGGATATTCTTTCACTCTTTATAAAAAACATTTAAGAACATACAAAGAGAAAATCCCACACCATTTATTAGTAGATACCAAGGTGAGCAGTGTCAGATACGCGTGAGCATTTTACTGTCCGACTTTACGAGGTAATAGCCTGATTATATTCCTATACTCGCATGTGATACTTCTGGCTAAGCTTCTCTTCTTTCAGATATATCTTCGACGAGTTTTATCTTCTTAATAGTACTAATCTATTATTCCTAATAGCCTGGATATCCTTACTAATATTCTATATATGATTTTATTTGTTTTTATGTCTTGCTTTCGTGTTTTAAGTGTTCAAATAAAATTGTCAAATAATATTGTCGTCAAATTTGGATTATAATATATATATATATATATATATATATATATATATATATATATATTCATTTGGATAAATAAGCTTTTTTAATTCAGTCGATTGATATATAATATAATATTTTCATTAATATAAAAATATTGTCCTGGTTAAATAGACAAAGTAATGGGCATGGATAGATATGTACGCCAATGTATACTGTAACACATATTTTAATATTACGAGTGTAAAAAACAAAGAAACAAGCAAATTGGTTACTTCTTTGTAATGGATAAATATTCACAATTGTTTTCACATACAGAAAATTAGAATATTAGTAACTAATATTATTGTGTATTATTGAAGTCGAGCCGGATCGCTAGTATTTAATAAAATGAATTTTTTTTTACAAGTTTTTTACAAGTTCCCATACGTTGCCATTGTTCAGGAATGGCAACGTATGGGAGGTATCATGAGCGAAACAGTATACTCTGTTATGTCCATGGTACTGCTCATGTCTATAGGCGACGGTTACCACTTTCCATCAGGTGGACCATCAGTTTGATTGCCATTCTAAGTTGTATAAAAAAAAAGTTATCATTAAATTTCGCTACGATTGGCTTAACTGTTTAGCCACCAAGAGATGCCTCGTGGCGTCTTAACCGTTCAACCAAATCTCAATTAAATATGAATTTAATCTTTACAAGATATTTACGATACTAATTTACACAAACATACAGACAAATTGAGCTTCGTCTTACTTGTATTTCGTAATTGTTAGGAACAATGTATAATGACTTAATTAAAAAATTATGTATTTAGCGGAGATCAGTTTTACTACCGCCATGAGCCGGTTGGTGGGCTTCGAATATTAAATATTAAAGAAATTTCGTAGCTGACAGCCTATTAGAATTTATGTTCCATAATTTTACTTATTAACTGTAAAAAAAAAACATACGATTAAATTGTATTAATTAGAAGTTATGTTTTTTTTTTCTAATACATAGAATAAAAATCAAAGTTTGTCTGTAAGTGTTTGCCCTAGGAATAAAACTGCCTTTTGTACCTTTATTTATATATTTTAATCTGTACTTTATGCTACTCTATTTCATTTGAATTTTATAATTATCATTGTATATTTTTTATGTTTTTGGTGCAATAAAGAGTTAAATAAATAAATAAATAAAAACAAGCTGCAGGCCTATCTGATAGTAAATGGTGACTATTGCCTACAGACGTAATATGATGTTTTCAGACCCATTTAACCGTTTGTAAAGCTTAATACTTATTTATATTAATTTTTTATCATATTTTGTTACCATTACATACATACATACATATCTGTCACGCCTGTCTCCCATTAGGGTAGGCAGAAACAATGGAACGCCAAATGCTTCGATTCAAACAAACCTCTTTCGCTTCCTCCACATTCATCAATCTTTTCATACACGCTGTTACCATTATTGAAATAAAAAATATGTATATTGTAATATAAAAATAGCTATTGCTAGTTTAATCGTGATGAAACACACTGATGAATGACGAGCTGTTTCGTAGATACATTAGATTGTAAATATTTGAATTCAAAATGCGGTACCTACGATTAAAATTTGCGTACAATAAACATAAATTATCAAAAAGATTTCATATTTTTTTCCATGAAGTACCAGGCTAAAACTGTTAATCTGTTTGCAAAATATTATTATTTGTTTTATAAACTTTATTATTTTAATTACTTAATATAAATAATATTAAAAAGCAAAAATTTATTATCACATTAAAGTTTTGTAACAGAAAAGAAATAAAATTACATCAAATTCTATGAGAAATTTTAGAAATGCATAAAAAAAATCTAATAACATTCTTTTTCATTATACCGTAATCGTAAATATTCTTGATGTTCAAATGCAATCCAGCCAGTAAATAACTTACACATAACAACCTTATCTTGCGATGTAAACTTCATCCCAAATAATTTTCAGTGGAGCGGAATACGTACGCGGTACGATATTGAGTGGTTTTTCTTGAAGACCCTTACTATAGGATTTTTCCGTAATTAAATTTATTACGTTTAGCAATCTTTACTTAAGGCATAATATTATGTTAAAAAAATAATAATTAATAAATAAATGATGATAATTATAACTAAATTATAATGTCGATAAACAAGTTGTCGAAAATATGAAAATTAACTATTAATTAGATTTATAAAGTGTTTCGAATCACAAAATCAAATAAAATTAATACAAATCCCATAATAAATATAAAAATACTAAATAACTCTTGATTATTATAAATTATGGCGTATAAACTCAAAAAAGTCAAATAATTATAAGACATATAAAAATAAACATATAAGCAGAAAAAAGAAGTTAAGTAATTTTATTGATGCTATATTGTAAGCAGTCAAATAATGTCAAAAATTTGTACATAAATAATTTCTTAATTATACAAATGTAAGCAAATATGCTAAAAGAAGCAATCAAATAATTTGTGAACACTGTTAGTATGTAATCTTAAAGAAGCATTAAAATAATTATTAATGCTATAAGTATAAGAGAGTAAGCTAAAAGCAGTAGTCAAATAATTTGATAATGCTCTCAATACAAGGCTGTAAGTTAAAAGCAGCAATTAAATAATTTGTTAATATTATAAATACTGTATAAGTACAAAGAAGCATCGAAATAATTATGAAGTATTATAAATATGGACGTGCAAACTGTAACTAGAAATAATGGTAACGTATCGAATATCAAACCTAACATGATCGTAAAACGAAACATACCTTTTTACGATAACACAAGATAATTCAGTATAATTCACTTGGAGTACGTCGAGTATGATGTCTAATGAGCATTTTTTATGCTAGTATAAGTAAACATATACTAGTAAATGCATATAAGATTTAATTCCAATGTCAAGAGCAGAGTCCAATAAATAGTATTGTTTTAGTATAGTAGAATTATTTGTAGTTAGTAATTAGTAATAACTTAGTTGCTTTTATGCAGGTATGTTACTTTATTAAATTATAACCTTATTAAAAATTTAGTTATCTGAGAGCAGAATTTACTGAACATTTATTTATTTATTACATCCACTGGGTGAGCCTTACAGTCTTCCAATATATGTATATATGTTGCATTCCTTTGGGCCTTAACAAAATGTTGGAATGGATATTAATTCATGGAACTTACAATTATGTAAGAAAAATCATATGCCACTTATTTCATTGTAGTAAATCAATTGAGACCTGTTTGGACAAATTACAATGCTCCGATATTAGTAAGTACATTTTCAAATTTTCAAATGTCCGATACATGTGTTACTAAATCCGTTTACATCATACAGTGGCCATTTTAATCTGCTTTCAACTAAACGCGTGTAACGTGTTCGCATATATCATAGAGCTTGTTAGTACAATTAGTGTCCAAAGCGAACTGTCCACGCAAAATCCAATCTCGACCGCGTAACGAAATATTAGATTGTATATTACTTTATAGAAGTAAATTGTATTTAAAGTATAACTTTACACAGTCACTACGTCAAATAATATATAACTATAAATAACTACATATATTGTATAACTAAAAATAATAATAGGTATAAATACTATATAATAATAATAGCAATGACATTTTATATTTTAATTACGTGAACATAAACACATAATGGTCATCCGACGATGCACGCACGCACGCACCCACGTACGCACGCACGCGCGCGCGCACACACACACACACACATATTGTAAAAAACACACATTTAGCAAAATTATAAAAAAAAGTTTAAACCATGTTAACAGCTAGATGTGCGTACTGCATAGTGGTCATAGAGTACCATAAATACGAACTAGATCTTTTGTAATTTTGTATAAGAACTACTTACCCGCGGCTTCATATACGTAATTAAGTGGTATTTCTTTTTGTTTTATACCACAAAGTTGGTAAACAAGCACACAGCTCGTCTGTTGTTAAACGGTCATCATAACCTATGGACGTTTAAAACACGCATATATATATATATATATATATATATATATATATATATATATATATATATATATATATATATATATATATATATATATATATATATAAAACCCTATTTAATTTGGTATAGAAACAAATATACAAACAGGACATCGTCTACTTACAATTTCATTATATTAGTAAGACAACCAAAACTGTACACGTCGTTTCGACGCGCCCACTGAAAATCTACGCCCTTCCACGGAATACAGAATCAGTAACTATTTCACGTTCAGCGAACTTTCATTCGCTTTTTATCGGCGTTTTTACACGGCACCCACTTTTTACCGCACAACTTTTGTTTTGCAATTTACCGATAGTGCTACGCGTTTTTTTTTCCTGCCCGTATATTTGTGACGTTTCAGTCCCGTGACCCGCGCTGCAGTCATTCAATGGCGTCACGCTTCGTTCGATTGAACGTGGAGGGAAAAAAGTTGGAATGGAGAAAAATGGATGTAGCCAGTTGACGTGGGATCGTTCTTTGTGGAACAGTACGAGGAAAATTTTTATTTAGAAATGATAATAGATTTTTTTTTTAAAGAAAGAAGTGTCTATCATTCTTAGAATGAGAGATATTCACGATGTATTTATTAATAATATTACCGATTTACCAGATAGAGACTTTAACACAAGTTGTTTACTTGGGCACCTCTGTCCTATTCGTGTTTCTAACGTGAAGCAGTTGTGTTTGCATGGCTGTGTTTCGGTTTGAGGGATGGGATATGGCAGTGAATTTACAAGGTACCGAGCAATAACACCTAAATTCTCAGGAATTGCAACGCATTGGGGGTATCATGGGCGAATCCCATTATTAACAATCCCTTTCCCTCCAGTATACTCTGTTATATCCATGGTACTGCTCATGTCTATAGCCGACGGTTACCACTTTCCATCAGGTGGACCGTCAGCTTGTTTGTCATTCTAAGTTGTATAAAAAACTAGGAATTGTTAAAAAATAAACACAAATTTAATAATAATAATAAATACGACATCATAACCTTCAAGAAAAGAGCATATTCCTTTTTAAAAGGCCGGCAGCACATCTGCAATGCCGTTGGTGTTGCGGGTGATCATGGGTGGCAGTAGTCACTTACCATCAGGTGAGCCGCATGCCCGTTTGCTCCCTGTGTTGTGAAAAATAAATTGTTACCACCTCCAATGTATGTCACATCCTGTGCGGTAACTGAATGTTATTTGAATGCATTCCATTTGAACATTGCAAGCGCGGGAATACCAAAAATGGACAATGGCAAAAATGCTAGTCAGCTATTTTGAGATCAATGTCCGTGTGTGCCACCAGGCGGCGCAGATTGCATCCTGAATTGAAAAAAAAAAAAAAAATCATCCAAAAAAAAGTAATTAATTTAATACAGTATTAATTTTCTTTTCATAACTGTACCTTTTTCAATATTATCTATACGATTTATTTTTGATGAAAAAAAAATGTTAACTACACTAAATTCTATCCAAGTATTCTTTTCTATTGCTAAATATTTATTATATAGCCATAAAAAACCAGCCATATAAATGAATAGTTTTTATATAAATAAATAAATAAATGAAGTCCCATCGCTTCATTTTACTTGTAGTACTATAAGGAATTTCGAAGTGTGGTCCCGGCATAGAAGGGCCACTCATTCCTTTACTATGGGTGTTGTAAGAGGCGACTAAAAGAACGTAATGATCGAAGAATGGGCAGCAGTGGCCTTCTTAGAACATCAACAAACTTACGGCTGCCAACCCACATACGAAACGTGGCTGAACATGGCTGTTATGATATAGTAGTATAGAAAACTAAAGGTTCAAATTTTAAATGTATTTAACATTGTATTAGCAAGACTGTTAGTTTCTTAAATAAATAAATCATTCGTGTTTCAACCGTGAAGCAGTTGTGTATGCATGGCTGTGTTTCAGTTTGAAGGGTGGGATATGGTGTGAATTTACAGGGTACAGAGGAATAACACCTGTCCTCAGGAATGGCAACACATGGAGGGTATCATGGGCGAAACAGTATACTCTGTTATGTCCATGATACTGCTCATGTCTATAGAGGACGGTTACCACTTTCCATCAGGTGGGCCGTCAGCTGCCATTCTAAGTTGTATAAAAAAATTTACGTGATATCTTCCACAATTTTAAACATATTTAGACCATTTATTTTTTAAAGGACATATGGTCAAAATGTATTCTGAGTTTCGCTATTTTAGTTTATTTTTTAGTCTTAGTATGTATCTAGAGTTATTTTACATCGATGATCGGTAGGTAATATTTCGCTGTATTAAAGTTCGAATTACCCGGGACAAAAATCCCCATGTAAGCGGCTTAAATTAAATCATCCCTGTAAGTCCCTATTTTGATTAAAGACATGAAAATAATCGCATGAGTGGTATTAGATATTATATTATATTTTGTTAATGTATTTTGCCTTTTAATTTTTGTTGCTTTAATAAAATTACTTTATTGAATATTATAATTTATTACAGTGAAAATATAAAATTCAATTGTTTTAAAACTATATACATACATACTTCGATTTAAAACAGATTTTTTTTAATTGTAAGCGTTTATGTCTTATTTAGTTCCATAATAATCAAGTTTGAAGTCAATTTGTTGTGGAGCAAAATGTTATCTCTTATCGGATTACATTCTCGGCGAAATGGAAAAACAATGAACAGAAAATTTGTGCACGGGCAAAATGTCTTATCTACGCAAACTATTAGGCCAAAATATTTTTTATATTTTATATTATTTATATAATTTATATTATTGGTTAATTGTAAACTGATTTGGAAAATACTTTTTTATCACAAAAGATATACATATAGTATATAGTTTCGTACAAATTTTATAAAAAATAGTTCAGTAATTTAATTTTTTAGACCAAAACAGGTATTGTCACAAATGGAGTCGGTTTTTAGTGGGGTATAATTTTTAATTATCTAGGGTCAACAACCCACGCGTGACTTACCTGGTGTTATAGGTGTCCATAGGCTACGGTAATCCCGTTTACAGACGGACTATATAAGTGTTTCAAATATAAAAATATATAAATAAATAAATATTTTTTTATATCCGATTGGTATTTCCAGAGATTAGTGAATCCAAACAAACAAGTACAATAAAGATTTTACAATACAATACAATACAAACTCTTCTGTTTTTTACAAGTATATTAATATAGTTAGCTGCATCTCTAAAACTAATGTGTTAACAAAAAATCTATATTTTACATTGTACATATCAATGTATATAATAAAAAATTTAGGTCGATTTTTTTTGTAGTGTGTGTCACAAAATAAAATCGGCATTAATTGTGACAAAACTACTTATTTTGACTTAAAAACTAAACTACTGAACCGATTCTGATAAAACTTGTGTGGGATCAAACTGTAAATATATTCCTTTCAGATAAAAAAATAATTTTCCAAATCGATTCAGAACTGACGGAGTTATGTGCAAACATAAATGTCAGGTATTTTTTTTTTATATTAATCGTCTGCTCCTATTTATTTGATGTTGTTAATTTATTGTGGAAACTTCACTGATATATGTTATAGCTATGTTTATTATTTATGTACTTTAGGTATTGTATATTTCCCTATTAAAGTTCCCTATTAAATAAAAACATAAAAAAATACAATCAAGTTTAGAATCTCCTACTTTTGAAGTCGGTTAATAAACATCGTAACTTACCATCAATAAAATAAATATCAACAGCGGAGACAAGAGACTGACTGGAGAGGAAACACTTCAATTATATTTCTCTCCTGCAAGCTACAAATCGGATTACTGCCCTACTCCAACGGAGATTAAAAGATACACGGCCTCCGAGAATCATAGATGTGTGGGATAATGTACTTAGTTTTGGGGTTAAAATGATTTATGGAAGATGTAATAGACAATGATTGAATTGTTGTTGGAAAAATTACATGTCTAACTCTATTGTATTGATATAATAAATGCGTAGGTCTGTATAGATAGATAGATAGATAGATGGATATTTGTTACTCTTCCATGCGAAAACTACTGAATAGATTAGAATAAAATTTTGTTAGACAGGTAAGTACTATTTTATATAATATATTTATTATTTTTTATTAATTATTTTATATTTATATACTATTTTAGCACATATTACACTTTATATATAGATTCACGGAGGTGAAGCCGCGGGATACAGCTAGTCCTTATTTAGTGTTCATCATCATCATCACCATCATCATCAACAACATATCAGCTGTTAACTGTACACTACTGAACACAGTCTTTATTTTATTGGTGGTTTGCCCGTAGTTACCACGCTTGGCAAGCGAGTTGACAACCGCAGTTAAGCTTTGATATTTAAAGGATGCTGCTGCTCATCCCTTAACCATTAAGTTCCCCTAGTCGCCTCTTATGTCACGGGAAAGGAAGGAGTGACCCGTTCTATGCTGGGACCGTACGGCTTTCTAATGTTATGAACTAGTACAATTTACCCCCAATTTCGTCCATGTGATCGAGATACATAATAGAATAAGATATAACATGTAGGTATAGGTTTCTTTTACTTCTTTCTTGTCCCATAAGCTATGTATATACAATAATTTGAGACGATTGGTGAAACCGTTAAGAAATTAAGAGATGATAAATGAACTTTTATATTTATAACATTTGTAAAGATGTAATTAATGTCTGTTGATTTTAGTCATATTATCCTAAATATACAAAAAAACTCGTGGGTAAAAGCTAGTGTTAATATAACGTGTTTTAAAAGAATATGTGAAAGTGAGTTTGTTTGTTACCTTATAGCGTCTTGACAGCTTAACCGATCACTATGAAATTTCGGTAAACACGTACTATATGGGATGAAGGAGGATATAGGCTACTTTTCATCCCATTCAGTAAACATATCCCGATTACGCAAACGAAATCGCAGGTAAAAGCTGGTGAAAACAGTGACCCTATCAAAAGACTTAGTTAACGTAACAAAACTTAGTTTTATTTTCATTACGTTTTATTGAAATATACTACACATACAAGTGTGCATGCAATATTCGTATTAGTGACACTTATTTTTTACGCATTATTTTATACACACACGCACACTCATACGCGCACACACACACGCAGACACACATACACACATGCACGCACGCACGCACACACGCACGCACGCACTCACACATACACGCATACATTCGCAAACGCACGCACACGCACGCACACGCACACACACGCACGCACACACACGCGCAAATACCCGCACTCACACGCACACACATTTGTACTTATTTCAATGCGATTTGATCGCAATATCACTAGCACTTCAACCTTTTTCCTGTAAAATCACACTCAATTACTGTTACAAGGCGAGTGGTCGATAATCAGTAATTACTGACCGTTGTTGCCACGTGTCTGTCAATGAACACGCCATAGTAAAGTGCAAAGATATAGGTGTAATATGGAAATACCTTTATTATTTGTATCAAGTTATAATATAAATTCAATAAAATTCCATTCTATTCTACAAATTCTTAATATATAAAAGTCCCGTGTTACGATGTTCATTCACGCTGATCTCCGAAACCGCATAACGCATTTTAATGTTCTTTTTTTTAAATATATGAATTATTGTTTACTCCTACTTGGGAGATATGACAGTTTATTTTCCGATAATAAACAAAAAAAACATATTATGGTAGGGATATGACAGCCGAATCGGCTAATGACCATATAGATTTATTTATATGTACATTTGTATAAAGTTAAAAGTATATCAAAACAAAAATTATTTTCCGCTCCTGCACTTATCAACATTTATACATTTCTTCGCAATTCGTATATGTAATATATTTTTAAACAGTCTTCTAATGGCTTTCTCCTTTCAGTGAGACGTTCCATTATTTTTATTTCATTGATCTTTTAGCTGTTACATGTTCAACAATTGCTTGTACACCTGACTTGTAAGCAGGCGAAAACATATATAATTATTCACATAATAACATTGAATGTCAAGACGGGTCGTTAGAATACATTAGAATTTGTGTGAAATTGTGTGAAAATCCGATAATTAACATTTTGCATTTTATTTTCTTTTATTATTTAGTTCATCAATATTTTTTTATAAAATATTTTTTGTATGTAAATACAAAGAGAAATAATCACAAATACAAATTAATTTTATCGTACAAGATTTAAACCTACAAACATCTGTTTTGGTATTCTAGTAAACAGCTACACAATCAAAATCGTCATTCTAGAAAAGTAAACGAAATACGAAAACCATCGTTTTATTTTGAGCATAAGCTAATCACAATTACAACAAGCGTATTGTGTCCACAATACGTATTTAAATATTAAGTCCTATGTTTCTCATTTTGTATTTAAATATTCGTACATAAAAAATATCCAGACCTATACAAGACCAGAGGGAGACTTTGTACAAAAGACGTTTGCTTGGCCACCTCTATCCCACTCGTGTTTGTACCGTGAAGCAGTTGTGTTTTAATTCCTGTGTTTCAGTTAAAAGGGTGAGATATGGCAGTGAATTTACAGGGTAAAGAGAATAACACCTAAGTCCTAAGGAATAGCAACGCATGGGGGTATCATGGGCAAAAGGATATTTTCTGTTATATCCATGGTACTGCTCATGTCTATAGACGACGGTTACCACTTTTCATCAAGTTTGCTGTCAGCTTGTTTGCTAATCAAAGTTTGTGATGGTCCCCCCCTTTGTCTATGTGTCACCCCTTATATAATAACTACCCTCTGAACTAAGCTACACATGGAAAACCTACAAAGCCTATGAAAAACCTACGAAGGCTTAATCTAATGAAAACCCATGAAAATCTAATGAAAACTTACCCTAAAGAATGGCCTAACACCCTCAATATAACCCCATACCTATATTGCCTTATACACCCCAAACATCCTATGAATCATATAAACCCTTACAATAAACACTTAATATTGAACAGATCTTATAGTAGAACACTTGATCATCTGGCCAGATAAATAAATGTGTGATCGTCTAGTAATGTAGGACCCATTGTGTGTGTAATAACCAAAAGGTTCTTTAATTGGTATATGATAGGAGTTAAATAATGAAGATGATTGATAAATCTTTAATGATTAAGAATAATTAATGAATTATACTCATAATTCATGTAACAAGGAAGTTATGTTAATTTAATAGTAAATTACAGAATAACTGTAATAATAAAAAAATGGGGGAGCGGTCGGGCCCCTCACACGCCCGGACCAGTGGAAGACTTTCCAACTATCTATAACTCTTCCTCCTAAAAGGTAGGGAAGGGTATTACTATTTATTAATGCACTCTGATGGTAATAAGGGAATGAGTATTCTCAGTTCCAAACCAAACATAAGTACATTTACTTCAACATTACAGTGGCTCCACCAGCCCCACGATGCTTCCAGTATAAATTAGTGTTTGCCAGAGGCAAACGGATCGGAACTGAAATCCCAGGATCACTCCGACACGAGAGCTTACTCATGGGCGATGACCCTTTCAGTCCTATATGGCGACATAGAGATCACCCACTAACAGTACGAAACTGTTTCCCAGCGTCACCCTGTTACGAGCTTACTCAATGGGGTTTCCCTTCGGCTCCACAAGAGATCAGACCAAGAAGCGAGATCACCCAGACACCAGAACTTACTTTGTTGGGACATAACCCTTCGGCCCTATAATGTGACATTAGAGATCACCTGTGAAGACAGTCCGATAGAGATGAAGATTTGTGTGATAGGGGATACCTTCCACACCCTGGAATTGGCCAAGCCATATAATGTTGATAATTGCTATATCATAACATAGCATTGTCAATTTAATATTATTTACTTAATACCAAGAATACTCAAGGTTCAAGTTACATCTGTTGATTAGGCCAGAGCCTAAGAACGAGTAGTCCAACCCATAGGTCGAGAGCTACTAAAAGTAATGAGTGCTATTGAATGAACTATAAGTCCAGTCAATTATATATAATATTATTGTTGATTAACCACATTGTGAATTAACCAATTATTTATTCAGAGAGATATATCTAAAGGAACTATAAGTCCTTTAAAAGACACTGATTAATCACAAGTTAACAACGTCTCGTGAAATAACCAGTTGGATTTTCTATAAGTTTGAGGACACTAAGTCCAACAAGCTATTATTGTGTTGAGAGTAATAGAGATCTTTTGTAATATTTGTAGAGGTTTGATTAATCACATTGTGAAATAATCAGATTAAATAATTATGTAGCTTTATAGAGAGGACTAAAAGTCCTAATTGGTTGTTGACGTAAGTACTGATAAATTACACATTAAAGTGCCAGGTCAATTATTATATATAGGTATATAGGAAGGACAATAAGTCCTATTTGTGTATGTTGTAGTAGTAGAGGCAATATATTGCATAATTATAATGTGAAAGATATAGATTAAATATATATTTGTATAGAAAGGACAGTAAGTCCCATACAATTATTGTAGCTGTACTATAGTTATACTATATCTACTTCCTTTTAGTGTCTTAGTAAACCTATTTACTAAGAGGATTTCTCAGATAAACAAGTGTTTTAGTGTTTAAATCATCAAGATTAAATCCCTAAGAAATTAGGTCTTTAAATAATTATCATATCATTTAAGTGAAATTTCTCATATAAATAATTCCAATATTTCCCCTACAGTTATAATAAAATAACAGAAAATTATATAAATTTTTCTATAGACTTAGATATAGAATCATAACGTATATAATCTCCTTTTGTTTGACATCTGTCACATTAATGACGTATTGAATGACGTATTGATGTATTGAATTGAATTTTGATTATCTATCACAACTGTCAACGTAACAAATACTAGCAAGTTTGTTTATTTGTATTTGTTTAATATAATTAAATATAAAATCATCATATATCAACCGTAATATACAACTCAATTATCAGTGACATAAATAATCATGGTTTACACCAGAAATAATTAATAGTATCCAGTAATGCTGCAGTTTTATATTCATATCAGAAGCCAAGCTTACTTTCAAATTCAAGAATGAACAGAAGATTAGAAGTTTAACATTCTTATTGCAATTGTACTTGCAATAATATATACATACAGTACTAATTATCAAGAACACTCCTCAAATACATGTGTGGTGAAGATTTCCCAATATGCTATCTATTTGATTCCTAACCTCTAATGTAAATTTATTAAAGAAGTGAATAATCAGTGTTAGTGTTTACTTTATTAATATTTAAAGTAATTGTCCTAACTTGATATTAATAGGATAATATCTCCTTGGATACAGTCCGACATAAACATATAACTCAATAATTAAATTTATAAAATACTAATATTATATTTTACCACTTGTATATCTCCATACTATTCCCATAAAATATTCAAAACATGTATATTAAATATAAATCCAGTAAATATTCACCAACATTAACCCTGTCTGAACTTGTCTAGTCAATATAACATGAACAAACAACACACATACAAACCTTATCGCCAGGACAACTTCCTTTCTAAATATGAGTAAAATACATAGCTTCACAAGTGTCATACAGTACCAATTTTATACTGAACCTCATACCTAATTAAGAGTAACTATAGTCAGAGAATCTTTTAGTACTTTTATTACCATTAGGAAATAAATCCACACCTATAATATCAGCATAATTAAATATTATTAGAAACCAGTAATACATACAGAATTGTTATTATCAGCTTGCTTACTACAATAAAATCAATATTAAAGTTTATAACAAATCAAGACAAAATATCTACTTATACAATATAGGCTTGTTTACCATAAACACCCCACAGTCACATGAATTTATCTAGTAACACAATTAATAATGTATTAAAAGTATTACATTCACATAATATCACTTGCAACAGTTAAGCTGTCTCTTTGTACACCTGGTGTAAAACAAATCCCCACATGTAGTCATGGGTAATCAAATATAGACTAAGAATCATTAATCTGGTCGACCGAGTAATGGTATAAAAACACTTCACCATGAAGCGTTAAGTATGAACAGATATTCCAAACCAACACTGTAATAGTGTAATAAATACAAATATTTCATCATCATCATCGTCTTAACCATCACCAACCCACGACTGAACACAGGCAATTTCCACCGACTAACACAAGGAACGGCCCCACAATACACATAAAACAGTCACTCCAAACAATGGAGGTAGCCCACACCGCACTTGCATTTACAGGGTCGCCACTCAATAACCCCTCTCTCTCATCAATGGCTGTTTCCCTAGCAATGAGACCAGACCATAGTCACTTTAGTCTATTATCCTCAATAAATAAATACTTTATAATAACTAGATATGAAACTAGTTAGTATTGTAATAGTTCAATAGTTGATTCAATAAGTATTTTCCAAAACTGGACAATTAGAACATCAAATTGATGAAGTTCTATCAAACGACCATATAATTGGATTTTGTATATGAGTAGAATAACGTAAGTACGTAAATTATATTGATGTAAATTTTGTTCAAATGTGATTTTTGCATTTAACGATATACGCATTACCTAAAGGTATATGGACTCGACTAAATACATATTTTAATAGTTGTTGGGAAAAATATTAAGTATAGACTTTGCCTGTGATCACAGTCAAAAATCTAACTACGTAGTAATAAATGGAACAAGCTCACCGGATTCTCCAGTCTTCTATTGATTAATTTCAGACACTTAATCCATAGTGATACACTAAGATCTCAAACCCCTTCATCGACCCAGTCCCTCCTAGATCTATATATATATATATATATATATATATATATATATATATATATATATATATATATATATATATATATATATATTATATATTTTGATATTTTATATTAAATGATATATATATATATATTAAACTGTGTTGTATGTATCTTTTTTACACCTGATGATAAAAAGGTAAACTATAATTTGGTTATATATAAAATATAATATATTTTTGTTTAATTTATTTAATTTTCTTGTGACATCCACTACACTTTGGAAACACATCAAAGGAGTTTCCCTTCTGTGTCAATATTTCATATATGGTAACGTCTTCTCTGTACGCTATTGTGAACCTTGACTTTAAAGTTTGTTTATATTAAATAGCTCAGCTTTCGCAGTGGTCACCCATAGGAACCCTTGTTTCTTTTCTATGTACTTATATGGTATTAAACCTATTGTACTATAGGCGAACCGTCACAAGTTCCATAAAAAAATAAACAAAAACACTCAAGTATACAAGTATTTATTTGTTATTGAACTAAAAAGTGCAACCATTTAAAAGTAAGATAGTGTGTAAAACCACAACACTATTAAAATCTTCAGTGTACAGAGTAAACGAAATAATAAAACAATACATTCATTTTGTACAAAACCTAATCGGAGTTACAGCGAACGTATTATGTCCACAACACATATCCCAATGTCCAAAATCAGATTGAACTCTCAATTTTTCAAACGTGAGGCAATTTATTAAACTTTTAAACCACTATACCACTAAAATCTTCAATGCACAGAGTAAACAAAATAACAAAACAATACGTTAATTTTGTAGAAAACCTAATCGGAGTTACAGCGAGCGTATTATGTCCACAATACATATTCCAATGTTGTGTCCAACTTTTCTCGTTTTTTATCTAAATACGTGTACGTAAAAAATGCCTAAAACAGTACATATAAACAAAAATATATATTATTCCAGATTGAACTCGCAATCCTCTAAAAGTGAGGCAGTTTATTAAACTTTTAAACCACTAAAATCTTCAGTGTACAGAGTAAACAAAATAACAAAACAATACGTTAATTCTGTACAAAACCTAATCGGAGTTACAGCGAGCGTATTATGTCCACAATACATATCCCAACGTTGGGTCCAACTTTTCTCATTTTGTATCTACTGACTCCGACTTGGCGCGGCGACCGCAACGCCCCGCGGGTACGCTTGCAAAAACTTGTGCAATCATGTTGCGGCGAAGTTTAACAATGCAGTTCTTTGCGAGCCGTATGTTCGGTATGCTGTAATAGTGCTTCAACTGTATTTTTATTGAGAAACTCCACGGTAACTGTTTCGAAAGGTTATTTATTTCAACTTTATTAACGTGTCGACTCTATTTCTATTTTGTTTCGTTGTTCATTTTCATTTTATTGTTTGTACAAGAAAAATTAAAATATTGATTTTTTTTAATTATCTGTACTTATAATATAATTATTATTTGTAGTAATATATATAGATATAACTAGGGGTGGGTAATATATATATATATATATATATATATATATATATATATATATATATATATAGGTGTGAAAATATCTATATATTGATTAAGTTAATCCAAATTTGAATAGGACAGAGGTACCCAAGCAGGCTGGCTGGCTGGTACATGCAATATCGTAATAGGCGATGACCTTTTTTCCCGTCATTGATGTCCAGATATCTATAATATTATAGTAATAGATAATATTAAAGTTATTCAGCGGGCGGGCCTCTACGGAGAGAGCTACGCTCGGAGTCTCTTTGCGTGATAGAATCCGAAACGGGGATATCCGCAAATGGACCAAAATAACTGACACACCCCGAAGGATAAGCAAGCTGAAGTGGCAATGGGCTGGTCACATAACTCGAAGAAGCGACAATCGATAAGAAAGAAAGGTTCTTGAGTGGCGACCACGTACGAGTAAACGCAGTGTAGGACGACCCCCCCCCCACTAGATGGAGTGACGACCTGAAATGCGTTGCAGTGAGTCAGTGGATGCAGGTGGCTCAGGATCGTTCTTTAAGGCATAATACAAGTAGGCTTATGTCCAGTAGTGGACGGATAATGGCTGAAATGATGACGATGATGATGATGATAATATTAGAGCGGTAACGAATATAGTATCTACTTTGAATTACAGAGTTATAAATAAGAAAAAAAAATTATCTATATAATCATTGTGCGTCCCCAACTTTATCCACGTGACCGGGATAAAAAGTAAGCCTAATGCCCTCTTCAATGCCAAATACAACGCCTAGTATATGCCAAACTTCATAAAAAAGACAGTTAACAAATAAATGCGAGTATCACATAGAAATCTAAACTAATATTATAAAGAGGAAAGATTTGTATTTTTGTGTGTAATGAATGAACTCAAAAACTACTTTGCCGATTTTAAAAATTCTTTCATCATTAGAAAGTTACACCATCCTGAGTAACATAGGCTATATTTATTGCTAGAAAAGATTAGGGATCCTTAATAAAACTTTATTAACGTAACTCAAGGTGTAAAAAATGCTATAAAATATCTTTCGTCGCGTGCGTTGCGAAAACTATTGGTGATAGGACAAAAGTATGTTGTACAATATTGAAGAAAATATATGTAACTTTAAAAAACTTCGTGACACTATATGTCCAAGTATTATCGTCATGTCACAATAACCACTATTTAAAATGTTGTAAAAATGTCTACCCGTGCGAAGCCGGGACGGGCTGCTAGTTTATAATATTAATAGGGATTAAGATGTTCAGGTTGTCTGTAAGAGAGGTTGTCTGTATAAATACTCCTTGTATACATCTCTATTGTGCGCAATAAAGAGTTTATTATTATTATTAAACATAGGTTGTATCGATACCGCTTTGGTAACTATATCTGGAGTGTTTGAACACTGACAGTAGAAAAAAGGTCAACACCCATTCCGATATCGCCCATACCAATAAGATATCTCTATATTTTTGATCGGATTTTTTTTTAATTGCAATATTATATGGTCGATATTTAATATATCTGTATATATATTGTAATTACGATATATAGATTTTATTATATATATTCTTTCTTTTCATTTAAGAGTTTCCTCTTGTCGGTGCAACTAATTCATGCATCTTCTTCCAGCCAGCTCTATCCCAGGCCATATCCTTGATCTCCCTATACGACATGACACCTAGTGTTTCTTTTATCTGTCCCATGTTGTTATTCCTCGGTCTTCCTCTTCCTCTTTTGCCCTCTATTTTTCCCTCTTCTATACTCTTAAATATAATCGTCAGGTGGCCCAGCATTTTGCCTCTTCTATTCTCTATTATTTTAATTTATGTTCTTTTCTCGTTCACTCTTTTCAGGACTTCCTCATTCGTTAGTTTTTCTGTCCAGCTTATCCTTTGCATTCTCCTCCATGTCCACATTTCGAATGCCTCAAGCATCTTTCTATATATTACTACAATATATTACTCATTACTAATAAGAATATATGGGGGGAAAGGGATTGTTAGTAATGGAGACAGAGAATCCCATTGCTAGCAATATATCCAACCAGGTCGACCTCCTCGCGGTTCTCCCTGGAAACTATCATGGTTAATTCCTGATGAATTCATCATGATGGGCTAACTGGCCTGTTTTCATTCTCATCTATCACCCTTCACTGGTGCTCACTACCTCCAATTACGTGATGCATTTTGGCACAGTTATATTGTTACAGTGAGTCAACTAAAATTATTTAATGAAATAACTCGAATACAGCATTTACCTAATACTATACAGTATGACAATGACCGTCCAACTTTGCTCATCTAATCTTCAGTTGCAACCAGAGTATTATAGTTGGAAACAAACTTTTACTATCGCTCTACACTGTGAGCTATTTTAGAGCAGTTCGCTAAGCAGGTAAAATAAACCTTGTTCAGAATAATTAAATAGTTTCTAATTGTCTTTAGATTAGGACTAATTGTGTCCGTGACTTTATTGTGAATAGGAATTAGGAATATTTAAATTTAGAGAGCGTCGTCTGCAAACCTCAAAGGTCGTAAATTCAATTTCAGGTAACTTTTTTTATAAAACTTAGAAGCGTCGTCAAACAAACCTCTGATGGAAAGTGGGTCGTAGTACCATGGACATAACAACTGTTTCAGGTAACTAAGGTAACTAACATATCACCCTTCAAACCGAAACACAGCCATGCAAAACAATATTATTATTGTAATGTAAGTCTCCCTCTGGTTAAACTAAGTTTCACATAAGAATGATAAACAATATTATTATTGTAATGTAACTACCAGTTTCACTTCGTAATTTGGCCGAGAAAGCCTGACTAGTTTCAGAATCATTCGTGACCCTTAATTTTGAGCGGCTGTGATGCTAGCGCGACACTTACTTATTATATATATTTTTTTTATTGGAAGAAAATGGAATGGTAACCCCGCCTGCGCTAACGGGATACGCTGGCGGAACACCAGTGAAGGGTGATCAATGAGAATGAAAACAGGCCAGTTAGCCCATCATGATGAATTAATCTGGAATTAATCATGATAGTTTCCAGGGGGAACCGCGAGGAGGTCGACCTGGTTGGGTATATTGCTAGCAATGGGATTCTTAGTTTCCATTACTAACAATCCCTTTCCCCCCTACTTATTATATTACAATGGAATATATATTAAAGAAACTTTTAACAGTAAAGTATTATTATTGATATACAAAATAGTATTGTTTTGTTTTTTAATATTAAAAGAAAAAACATATTTTTTTTATATAATACAGAGAGCAAACGAGTATGCGTCTCACCTGATGGTAAGTAATTACTGCCGTCCAAAAGTACCAGCAACATCAGAGAAATTGCTGGCATTGTAGGAATGAATATGTTTTTGTTTCAGTATTCAATATCATTATTAAATTAATTAATTTAAAAATATGTTTTTAATGAATATCCTTCGAAACACCGCAAGTACAAAATGAAATGAAGGTCTCACTTGCATCCTCTAGTCTTATGTGCATTATATTATTAAGAGTACCCTTACCAATATCTATCTATCTCCTTCATATTATATCATAACGATTGCTTAAACCGTCAAGGTTCTAAAAGATGATTGATAAACAATCTCATTTTTTATGCCATGAAGATGGCAAACAAGCACGGAGCCCAACTGACGGTAATCCGTCACTATAGCCTATAGACGAGTGTCTAAGGGTGTCACGTGCGCATTGCCAACCTTAAAAAACATTAATACACTCTTTTTGAGGAATCCCAAATTGTAGTCTCTATGAAAATTTATTTATTTCCTTTGCAGGAAGCTCATTCCACAGCCTGAGCATTCGCGGATGGAAACTTTTCTGATACGACACTATACGCGGCCATTTAAGTTCTAGCATTTGAGTGAGAATGAAACCATTCTTGACTGTAATATATATGGATAATACATAAATTCTTCTCTGTCACCATCAAAATTGCACATAGACACTCCTTACTCTGTGTTTATTATTTTATAAATAGTGCAATAAAGTGTAAAATAAAAAAAAACAATAAAAATATAATACGAGTATAATATGTATATGTATATTTAGTAATGATAGTAATTAACAAAGATACTACAGTCAAAAATATGTTATATAAGTTTAATAAAGAAGAATAATAAATTATCCATTTCAACGTTAGTGATTTAGATAAAACAACCATTGATTGCCACATATTCCATATTCAAAAGTACATTCGAATCCACAAAGACAATACCGGCATCTCACAAGGGAACGAATGAGCAATACAATTTGAATACAAATCCACGCATCCGCCATACTGTTAACGGTTCTAATTTCAAATTTCAAATTCTGAACTAACGCCTATTCCCTTGTGACCACCGAATAGATGATTAATATCTACGTATTAATCAAAGCGTTATTCCAACAAACGGATTAAATTCCCAAAACGTTGAAGCCTAGCCAATGAGGTTAACGAATTTAGGCTATAGGTTTTAAGTAATGTAAATGATTAAATCAATTCCTATTAAGGTATAGGAATAACATATTTGAATGGTTTCAATAGATTTATGATTTATAACTAAGTTTATGATAAATACTGTTATGGTAACTAAAATATTTTAAAATTATTTCAATCCCTTTAAAAATTATTTGCATAACTTCAACTTTGCGCTTATCTATTTTTTTTATCAACTGAGGTGGCAAACAAGCATACGGCTCACCTGATGGTAAGCGGTTACCGTAGCCTACAGTTTGCTATGAAAATTACTCATGGAAGCTACTTATTGTACGGGGAATATAATAGATTGCTATGACTTAATTATAATTATATTTTATCATGTAGTACCAAATACAAAAACCATGTTCACGGAGATATAGAGCTAAAGCTAATATAAATACCACAAATGATATTTATTACGGTCGTATTACACATACGCGGCGTGGTGTATATAATACGACCGATTAAAAAATATTCGAACCACGCGTTTATCTACAGATGTTACATTTAAACGCCAAAACAAGTCACCAAAAACAAAACACAACACGTGTGTGTAACAAACTAATCAGTATGACAGATTTTTAATTTATGTAATATCAAATACAGAAACCATGTTCACAGTGATATAGAACTAAAGCTAATATAAGTGCCGCAAGTGAATTTTATTTCGGTCGTATTACATATACGCGGCGTGGTGTATATAATACGACCGATTAAAAAATATTCGACCGCGCGCTCATCTACAGCCTACTGCGAAGATTGCTGTTGAAGACATTCGCATTCAAATGTCAAAAGAGGGCACCAAAAACAAAACACAACACGTGTGTGTAACAAAACAGTCAGTACGATTGCTATATTGGGATTTTAATATATTTCTATGACGATTAATAATAATAATTGTATTTTATTATGTAATATCAAATACAGAAACCGTGTCCACAGTGATGAATAATAATAATTGTATTTTATTATGTAATATCAAACACAGAAACCGTGTCAAAAGAGGGCACCAAAAACAAAACACAACACGTGTGTGATGTACGAGCTATAGCTAAACCTAATAAATACGTGAGTATAACTGCTAATAAATATAAGTGATATTTATTGCGGTCATATTACACATACGCGGCGTGGTGTATATAATACGACCGATTAAAAAATATTCGAACCGCGCGTTTATCTACAGACTATTGCTAAGATTGCTGTTGAAGACAGTCACATTCAAATGTCAAAAGAGGGCACCAAAAACAAAACACAACACGTGTGTGTAACAAAACAGTCAGTACGATTGCTATATTGGGATTTTAGTATATTTCTATGACGATGAATAATAATAATTGTATTTTATTATGTAATATCAAATACAGAAACCGTGTCCACAGTGATGTAGAGCTAAACCTAATAAATATAACTGCTGCTAGTGATATTTATTGCGGTCGTATTACACATACGCGTGACTCGGACCGAGTCGATTTGTATTCAACCTCCGTCGGCCGCGGCCGCCCCGTATCGTTACCTTAACTTGTATGCTTTATCTTCATAAACTCGAGTCAAAATGTGGCTGATGCTTATGAAAATTGTTGTGTTTGATCAAATACTTGTATTAAATAGGCTGCTGGAGCAATTGTTACCAAAGACAGACTTTGTACAAAAGAAGCGCGCATAGGTACCACGTTTTCCTGCCATGAAGCAATTACGCTTACATGCTGTTTTAGTTTGAAGGGTAGGACATGGCAGGAAAATTACATGTTACAGAGCCCTAAATTGCAGTTCTCAGGAATGGCAGCACATAAGAGGTGTCATAGTGTATTTTAATACCATCTACCACTACTATTGGTTTCACGTTTAGGCGTTATGTATAAATGCCCACTTAGCTTAAAATTTAGGATTTTAGTCGCATAATTCTTAATTAGGTAGGTAATAAGTTTATTTTTGTATTTCCTTATTCTTTAAGTTTACAATTGTTTATATTTTATTTATAGCTGTTATTGATATATGCCAAATAAATATTTTTCTTTTTTTCTATTCTATTCTATCCATAAAGCTGTTCAAGTGTAAAGGCGACGATTACTACTTTGTATCAATTGGGCCTTTAAATTGTTTGATTTTTTTTTTAAAGTGATAACAAAAAATAGGCTAATTTATTATTTTTAAAGGATAATAAGCAACACTTTATACGTCTTCTGTGACGTGTAATGAAGAGAAATTTTACTATCTACGTAATATGGACTCACGACAGCAAAATTCTCTATTAGTTACCTCTTTCTTACTGATAGAAACATAATGCTACATGTTTCTATTTTTTTTTTTCATAAGATGGAACAAATTACAGGTACAAAGCATAATACATCAACAAGAGAAGGAAAATTCTAGAAATGGGACGTTAACGGTAGCCCTTTTGATATGTCCCGGACGATTATATCACAATTTGGTACGCATTGCTTTATCTAGACATTTTTATTGGACAACTGGTGGGAAAGCGTTATTAATTTTCATAATAATGATGAATAGTGTAAAATAATCAATTAATTATTTAATATTTTATTGCAACAATATTATCATTTCAAATTTAAACCGCTAAATCAATTAATGATTTTAACTTAATTAAAAAATTCCTACACTATTTCTACACACACAACGTTGATGGATAAAGATAATCATTTATTTTTTTATTTATTTACACTTTATTTCACTATTTATAAAAATAATAAATACAGTAAAGTTTAACGACAAGTCCTACAAAAAGCTGCCTTATCGCTAAGCAATCTCTTCCAGATAACATTTACGTACAGGACATTAAGAAAAAGACAAAGGGTTGGTGGTGTACTATTAATATCTACATATATAGTACTAATATCATCATCTTCCTACCCTTGTCCCAATCATTTGAGGTCGGCGTAATATGATTTTATCCATATTACAAAAAGACTTGGTTTTTAGTTTTACGACCGGCCGCCTGCCTGACGTCAACCCTCTTTGGGAATGCATTTGTTGGTGGTTTCCGCCACCTACGGTATGAAGGAAAGGATTGAGGAAAAAAGAAAGGGAGCGTTGGAAGTGTGTAAAGGAAATTGATGAATGAGAGGAATAAGGGACTTATGCGGGAAAGGAAAGGGAGGGGACACTGCAGCCGCGGAAAGGACTGGGACACTGCAGCGGCTCGGGAGGCCGGGGTCGCATACCCGTATGCCCTTATTCTAGAATCGGACAGATTTATAGAGAAGAACACCCCTGATGAAAATATATCTTATGTATATATAATACTAATATATACAAACATATATATATATATATATATATATATATATATATATATATATATATATATATATATATATATATATATAGATAGTAAACATTACGTTTCAATAGTAAATATGGAATCCAACTGTTTTGAATTTTAGGTTATATGTATGGTATTGCGTTGTACTCATGTACATTACACATGCAGATTGGGTTGTGGTTAGTGTAATCAGTCAGGGAATTGTTACCTGAAAACATGATTATACATGTTGGTCTGACTATAAATTTAATAATTGCAAATTTGTAATGTAAAATAACACTGTAATGCATTGAGAAGTAAACACATGTGGCGTATTTGATAAATTCGAAACGGGTGTCTAAAGAAGTACTTATGAATCCCGCTTGCTTTAAATTTTCAGCAATACGAGCCATACTCAAGTATCTATTTCTTTATATTTCTTTATCTATCATTTCCTTCTTTTCCCGTGGGTATTGGTGATTACTAAGAGACCTGAATGGTCGAGGGAAGAGAAGCAGCATTTCTCTTTAAACAGCACCAATGTCTAACTTGCCAACACGTCTGCCAAGCGTAGCAACTACTGACAAAAGCTTCCAATACCGGGAGGCTTATGTTCAGCAGTGGACAGTTAACGGCTTAATTGATTACTAAGTATAAACTCGAATTAATATCTTCAATTAAATATTTCCATTACTTTATTTACTTATTTTATTTGGAACAACAAACAATTTTACAATTATTATTAAAGCATACAAAAGTACATAGAAATGTCTTATTATTGTAAAACCACCACGGTTATTCACAGATTACTATATCTATACCAAACATCTGGATGAGTGGTGGTCCTCCACCGTGCGTTTTTCAAAGCACTTTCTTCCACGCACAAACTTGCATTAGAATCAACTTCCAGCAGTAGTAACGACATCATAACCTTCAAGAAAAGTACACCTGCAATGCTTCTGGTAGCCACTTACCGTCAGGTGAACCGCACATTCGTTTGCCCTTTATGTCATAAAAAAAAAAATTGAACAAAAGTCTGGAAAATGTAGGTTAAGGTAGGCAAAGGTGATCTTGTTTTTATAAAATTATTACATTTATCAACTCATGTCGGTATTTGCTGATGATATTTAAGATTTACTAATATACGGGCTTTTACAGTAAGATATATATAATTTCCAAACCATAAAGTAGGATTTACTTCTTTTTTTTTTTATTACCAAGCAAACTTTCCATAAAAATAATTACGATAATTTCTGATCAAAATTAATTTGGGCGTTAAGAGATAAAATTAGATAAAAAATCGATAAATGCCTTTTAATATCAAATGTAGCATCGGGCAATATAATACCATTAAGCTCTAACCCCTAAAACCTGACGCCAGGGGTCGCTAATTCGTTTTTTATTACGATCGTTACGACCCTCCGAAAATAAAAAATAACCTAAAAGCATACAAATTTTTTGCTTGTCAAGAGGACCCTTAATGGGCGCATTATTGTGACAGGGTGCCATATGGTGTGATTTAAAATAATTATTCGCATAATGAAATTATGACGTGGACCTACTAAATTTTTTATTTACAATTTGAGAATATTTGAGAGCGTTGTAGTATATTATAATTATATATTATAAGAAGCAAGCTTAGTAAAAATCATTATTTTTAAATGTGTCAAACACTAAATAGTTGCGTATTTTAACACTTCTAATTAAATCTTAATATAAAAACCAATTAGTAATAAAAATGCATATGTAGAGAGTTTATTATGTAATTTAAATAAAATTAGTATTAAGGACCCAACATTTGGATGCCTATGCAAGGTGAAACATGTACTTATGATTTTTTAACACAATGTATACTCATATTTGAGAAGTGAAAATGAAATTAATTAATTAATAATTATTGCATTTAAATAAAATTACACTCATTAATTTTATTTTACATTTCAAATATTTTTTATAATTATTGAATTCATATTTTTACCTTTTATTATTAAATATTAAAAAGAAACAATTGTTTTAAATTTTCATATAAATTATTAATAATAAGTAACAAAACGTGAATGAAACTATTAATTGAAAATGTAAATGGAAATATTTGAACAAAGCAATCGCTATTCAATAACCAAATTAATAATTAAGCCTCTTATTATAGTATACATTCAGTAAAAGTGATGAAATATTATGGCATGTTGTTTGAAAATAGTTATTTGTAACAATAGCGTATTAATTTGTACATTTAATATTCTTTATCGTTATTTATTTATTTATTTTTCATTGCACTATAAAACTTTGTACATGGCGAAAAATGAAAAAGAAATGGCGAGCTTTATGTCATATCTGTTACGAAATAAAATGTATCTTATATTTTATTTAATTTTTTATAAAAGTATTATGTTTTATTTATTCAACATTACTTGTGAAAAATAAATTCAATACACAGTTTAAACATTACTCACCAAAAATAAATTCAATACACATTCCCAAGACAGCAGAATACGATGTCATATAAGTGCAGAAATACCACGCTAAAAGAATTGATAAGTCTCTAAAGGGAGCTGATAAAGAATGTTTCTATTCGAACAATGGTTACTTTTTTATGTTTTCCAATATTGTCAGGTAGATAGATGACTTTGAAATTGTTTGATTCTATAAATATTTTATATAACGCGAGAAATAAAGGGTGGCAGGACGCATTGGTAATATTGTAGTGCAGAGAGCAAATTACTTTGAAAAAAGGTATTTATAACTCAAGATGTTATTATAAAATTTACAAATTTTATAATTGATTTTGCCCCACAAAAAAACCGACGTCAAATATGACAAAAACAGTTATTTAGTTTCAAAAATTAAATTATTGAACCAATTTAGAGAAAATTTCTATAGATCCAATCTGTTAGTATATTATTTCAAGTAAAAAAAAATTTTAAATCGAATTAAAACTGTAAGAGGTATAAGCTAACTTAAAAAATACAACCGAATTGATAACCTCCTTATTATGAAGTCGGTTGAAATAGAAAGTATTTAAAATCGGCACTAGATATTAATGATTTACAATATCGGAGCAAAATTGTTAAAGATATGGCATTACTTATACACGATATAATACAGTCGAATTCAGAACTTCATTCTTTACAAGTAGTCAAATAAGAATACAGACCATTGACACAGATCTCTTTGTCTACCCCTTTAGAAACACAGCGTAAATATATACGTACAGGAAAAAAATACAAAGTTTCGGTTCCACGCAGTATTGTTTTCTGTCTTCATATTCTATGACGACTAGAGCAAAAGTAACAATGGCAACACACAGCGATCGTGAGCTGCTACGGCCCCACCATTCTACACTTGTTTGCAGGAAATTGCACATTGGGCAAATAGATTATTTGTATTCCAGTGGCGCTGCAACTACGCGGACTTATACGTGAACTAATTATTTATAGCTCAGTAATTTCTATGTTTGGTAAGAAATAACAAATATATATTTCACCGCAAAAGAAAAGACCGAACGACGTGTATTCATTTTTAGAGATATCCTTCATTATATATATTACATCTCTTAGATTATATAGATAGAGTATCAAGTCGCAAAAACGAGTCAACTTTTTATCAGCTAATTGTCACATTAGCTGACTCGTTTTATTTACCAGTATTTTATACACTTACGCATACAATGTATCTTGATGTATTATTTATTTAATAAATAAAATAAGTATTTACGCATTCAAAAGATGCAAAAATTTAAGACAAAATAAATATAAAAGTTATAAAGGAGTCACTCATAATTATTTATCACACAAAGTTGAATGAAAAATTTGTCCCAATTTTCTCGAAGCATTTGTATGAATTTTATATATATATATATATATATATATATATATATATATATATATATATATATATATATATATATATATATATATATATATATATATATATATATATATATATTTTAATCTGTACTTTATGCACTTGAATTTTCGTATTGTCATTGTATATTTTTGTTTTTTTTTTATACAACTTAGAATGGCAAACAAGCTAACGACCCACCTGATGGAAAGCGATAACCGTCGCCTATAGACATGAGCAGTACCATGGATATAACAGAGTACACTGTTTCGCCCATGATACCCCCATGCGTTGCCACTCCTGAGGACTCAGATGTTATTCCTCTGTACCCTGTAAATTCACGCCATATCCCACCTTTGAAACCGAAACATAGCCATACAAACACAACTGCTTTAAGATTGAAACACGAATGGGACAGAGGTACCCAAGCAAACGACTGTTGTACAAAGTCTCCCTCTAGTTTATGTGGTGCAATAAGGTGTTAAATAAATAATAAATATGTATTTTTTTGCTATCGAAGAGTCCCGCGATTGATCATGATATCACCTGATGGAAAGAAAAGCGATGATGCAGTCTATGGCCGTGTAGTCCCAGCATAGAATATAGCATAGAATAGTCCTTTCCCGTGGGTGTTATAAGAAGCGACTAAGGGAACTTTATAATAGAGGGATGGGCAGTAGCGTCCCTCTTAAAACATAAGCAAAGCCTAACTGCGGTTGCAGACACATCTCCTAAGCATGGCGACTACTAGTAAAACCCCCCAATAGGGAGACTTTTATTCAGCAGTAGTAAAAAGCTGATAAGAATGAGAAGATAACGATGATAATAAAGGTGACAAACAAACGAACAAACTCACTATTATATTTATAACATTAGCAAGAATTATAATTAAATATTTCAAATGATTTTATTGTTTTAAATCAAACACATAAAAGCAGCAATTGATATGAAAATTAGTATGCTAAACAATAATGGAGTAATTAGCGCAAAGCTTGATTTAAATTATGTATTACGCGGTATTGGTCGATTGATTAACAGCTTAATGACTTGTGTATACAATGATTTTAATTGTATATTCAACTGAGTTCAAAATAAATGAGGTTCTCAATTCTGTTGTACTTTTTTGTTTGTTGCACACACACACAGAGAAACACACACACACACACACACACACACACACACATACACACACACACAGAGAGAGAGAGAGAGAGAGAGAGAGAGAGAGAGAGAGCGCGCGCGTGCGTGTGTATCTTCCATTAAGGTGCGTGCGTGCGAGCGTGCGTGCGTGCGAGCGTGCGTGCGTGCGTGCGTGCGTGCGTGCGTGTGTGTGTGTGTGTGTGTGTGTGTATGTGTTAGATTATGATTCATCTATGTGCCAAGTACTAAATCTGTTTAGCCGTAAATATTCCAGTAAAATCATACAACAAACGAAACATATTCCAAATATTTATAAAAAATATATATATATTTATAATAAAATTATTATTATTAAGTAGATTTAGTAGAATTATTATCACCTATGTGATATGTGAGAATGTGAGTTATGTGAAAATAGCATGCATTTCTAACATAATTAATTAATATTGTAGTTAGATTAGGTTATTATTTATTAACAGAGGATCATAAAATTTATCTACGTATATAAAGAAAACCATTATAAACAATAAAATCTTTTCTTTTTATATCATATTATTAGCTCAGATATACTTTTACATCCATATTCATAAAAATGACAAACTTCCCATAAACCTGTTTCAGTAATTGAACTATTTTGTCTCTTTCTTTTGTGTATAATTCTCAATTGGAATGAAAGTGACAAAACACTGTAATAGTTAAAATATGCTTGTTCGAATTCTTATAAATAAGGAAACTATATATCAAATATTATTCTAATAAACACAATTTACACTGTAAAAGAAAAATACTTTATAGCTTCTCTTTGCAAGACGATATCATTGAAACACCTTAAAAACAATTTACATGTAAAAATTGGTGTTACTCTTACAAAAACAAAAGCATACAGATGTAACAAATTAAGTTACCATCTAATAAAGAAAGCCAAATAGATAACGCTGATCGAATCCAATTTTGTGTGTCGTACGGCGACCCGGCCGTATCTGCTTCCAAATGAAATTTGGTCGGCAATTAATTCCTATGATCTTATGGAATTGACAGTATTACCTAGACTACGATATTAGCATATTATTAATTTAGCAATTAATAAAGCACAGATGGATGTGATTAATCAAATTAGGTATTTAGTACTGTGAAAGGCTGTTGGGTCTCCTTGAAGACTACGTGCTTAATTAATGCATGTTTGATCCCATTAATCTCTAAGTTGCGTTGTAAACAGAGATAATTTGCTCTATTTTTCTTTTTTTTTATGGCATCCCAGACAAACCTCTGTTGTTTCTGGTAGGTATACTTTTTTGTTAATTTGGTTTATATATATTTTTTTACCATGAATGAGTTAAACCATCGTATAGCTTGTCTCATGGCAAACGGTCACTGTAACTTATGGATGCCTGTAATACTAGAAGTATCACGTGTGCGTTGCCGATCCTGAAGAAACCTTAATACATGCTTTTCGAAGAACCCCATACTGTAGTCTCTAGAATTCTCTAGAAAAAAACATCAGCTATTATCTACCAATCGACCGCAGATACGAATAAAATATAACTAAAATTAAAACAGTAATTCAAAAATAAAATACATGTAATACTCATATTACCTATAATGTAATAATATATACGTAATGCTATGTGATCCTGGCATAGAATAGGCCAGCCCTACCTTTTCCGTGGATGTCGTAAGAGTTGAATAAAGGAGAGCGAGGAATGGGCAGCAGCGTCCCTTTTAAAACATCTCTAAAATCCTAACTGCAGTTGCCAACCCGCCTGCCAAGCGTAGCAATTAATGGCAAAACTCCCCTTACAGGAAAGACTTATGTCCAGCAGGGGACAGTTTACGGGTGAAATAATAAATTCATAATAAATAATTTCGGATGAAAAACTACTCAAATACAAAGAAACACAAGCAAATATTACAATTTCAGCCCAACCATCTGGACAAGTGGCGGTCCTCCACCGTGCGTTTTTCAAGGCACTTTCTCCCACGCACAACCACTCTTTGGAATCAACTTCCAGCAGCAGTATTTCCGAACTGATACGACAACATAACCTTTAAAAAAAGAGCATATTCCTTTTTAAAAGGCCGGCAGCACACCTGCAATGCTGTTGGTATTGTTGGTGATCATGGACGGCGGTAGTCACTTACCATCAGATAAGCCGCATGCTCGTTTGCCCCCTGTATTGTAAAAAAAAAACATATTACGAATCTGTGAATTTTAAATAATAAGAACGTAGTTTATGCTTGAATGCCAAATTACTTGGTGATATGAACAAATTCTTTGTTCCTTTAGTAAAGAACTGGTATGAATATTTAGGCCGCCGGTTTAAGTTTTCTTTTCCTTTGTACACTACATAGAATGAGAACTGCTTAGGTATATATTTTCTAGTGCGCAGTCTCTCAAAATGACTGTGGTGTTACATTAATTCAAACAAAGCTACCAATGTCAGTGGCAGCTATTACTTATATGCGAGCCGCTCCCATATTGCGCGACCGTCAACCCTGTTACATTATCCCTTTTCGCGGTAGTATCCACGTAAGTAACTGATACGACAATTTGTTTACATTTTTTGTTAACTTTTTTTATGACTTTTTGATCAATTTTCGCGATAATTTTTCAATAAGTAATCGAATCCATTTTATATTACTTTTTTATACATCATCATCATCATTATAGGCAGAACAAAGGCATCCTCCATAGATCGTCACAAGAAACGGTCTTGAACCACCTGTATCTATGAATTCGCTGCAATACATTTGAGGTAATCACTCCATCTAGTGAGTGTCGTACTACATTGCGTTTGTCTGTACGATATCTCCACTCAACCTATCTTCCCCATCAGTTGTCAGTTCTTTGAACTATATGACCAACCCATGGCCCTAAACATATATATTTTGTCCAGTTTTTTATACATATTTTATATTTTTTTATGACCATCAAATTCATTGTCACATTAGAGATTGTAACTTTAAGTATATATATAATAAATCTATCTTGGGAATTCTGTCTTAATATGGTATGGTACCTATAAAGAAACATGCAACATACATATTCTTATTATAAACAAATATTATAAATTTGAAAGTGACTTTCTTTATTTGTTATATCTTTGTAATGTTTTAAGAGGGATTCTGCTGTCCATTACTCGACTATTAAGTTCTCTCAGTCGCTTTTACGATACCCACGGGAAAGAGTAAAAGTTATATATACTGTTTGAAAAATTTCACTTCTTTATAGCTTAGTTATAGTTTCTTATAAAAAAAAAGTATTCGGTCATTTGTATTTTTTATGTTTGTTATCTTATACCTCCGTCGTTTGTAAATCGATTTAGTGAATTCTTTTATATTTAAAAAGATATACATTGATATTAATCCCTTAGAAATTTTATCAAAGATTTTTAAGTACTTCGATTTTTAAATTAAAATACTGGCTTTATCACGATTGAAGTCGACTTTTTTGTGGAATAAATCGTAAATTATTGTTTTTTTTTTTTCATTATTTGCCTTTCTTGATGAGTTATTAAATGAGACTGAAATATTTGCTATAAGAGATTTTTCAACATTATTTATTAAAGCATTTCTTTACAATACTTAAACGTTTACCAAAAGAGAAATACTACTTTAAGAATAATATGTATTTTTTTTTATTACGTCTCCTTTACTCGAAGGTTATCTGTAAAAGATTGTTACAGCGATAACATCGCCTTTTGTGCCTTTTTGTATACATTTTAATCTGTACTTTATACTACTGTATTTCACTTAAATTTTCTTGTCATTGTATATTTGTTACATTTTAATGAAATAAAAAGTTAAATAAATAAATAAAATAAGTACTTTTTAAGTAGCAGCTACTTACATCCACACATCCGCCACACCCCACCACTCGTAATAAATCCACGGTTGTCGCGGACAGAAAAAGCCGCGCGTGGGAACATTGTGTAATAATGGATTTATTAATTTCACGCCTGGCAACCAGCTTTATTGCGCTTTTAATGCCGCTTCTAGCTTGATTAATAGATTTGTTTTGTAACTAATGTGGAGGCAATTATTAGTGGTTAATATAGCGAGCAACTAAAGAATTAAGCTCCATAGTTATTTGCTATACGGAGAAACTTACAGCTATTTATAGAAATTAAGGAGTGGGAGTTGTATAAAACATTTTTTTTTTTTTTTTTTTTTTTTTTATTGTGGCAAACAAGCATACGGCCCACCTGATGGTAAGCCCGTAGCCTATGAACGCATGTAAGCGGTTACCGTAGCCTATGAACGCCTGCAATACCAGAGGTATTACGCGCGCGTTGCCGACCCTGAAGAAACCTCTTTACCCCCTTTTGAAGAACCCCATGCTTTCTACCTGCTCATTCCATAACCTGAGTGTTCGTGGGAGAAAGCATCTCTACCGCGTTGTACGCGACCATTTAGGCTGTAAGGTATGAGGGTGAACTCCCTGCCGATGGCGAGCCGTACGATGATAGAAAGTTAGGCATTTAAGCGGTAGAACACCAAAATAAGACAGGGTTCGATACCGCTTGCAAATCATCGACAATTCTCATAAGCTCGTCGTTGCACTGAGTCGAAGGGTTCTAAGTGACAGCAATACTCCATATGGGGCCGGATTTGCGATTTGTAAAGCATTAATCGCTGATCCATGATGCTTCGCTCTATTGAGCACACCAGTTTTTTGGATGGAGATAACAGAGATCGACACCAAGGATCCCAATGCTTTTGTATGGAACTGTGGGGCCACAGCAAATGGGTTTTTTTAGCGGTGAACGCGCAAGCTTGTGTCTTAGAGGGGTTAAATTGGACCAAGTTTTGTCGTCCCCAATCAGAGACTCCAGTTAGTGTTCTCTCGATTTCAGACACAAGCTGTTCACGATTGTTCTCCACGATAACATTGGTACGACCCGTATATCCCCGGTGCTATCATCCGCATAACAATGAATGCTACCGAAGGTTAACATATCATTAATATGCAGTAGAAACATAGCGTTAATATCCATGCTATCGGAGCAGCAACCATCTACAACGGTTTTTATACGTCTGCCGGATAAAAAACTGGCGACCCATTTACAGAGACTGTCGGGAAGTCCATAGTAGGGCAATTTCGATATAGACCCGGTCAAATGCCTTTGCAATATCAAGACCGACAGCGAGCGCCTCACCTTGACTCTCAATGGCTGATGCCCATCGGTGCGTAAGATATGAGGTCACCAGTTGAGCGACTATGGCCCATTGTCACTCAATAAATCGTGATCCTCTAGGTATTTTAACACTGTGCGTTAACTATACGCTCCATCACCTTAGAGAGAAACTCGCAATCGTGGTTACTTATCGCCCTTTTTTACAGGATGTACAAGGGTGGTCTTAATTCGTCGAGATCGTGAAGACGTTAATACAGGACACAATTGCACACTGCTTTAGGACCACTGCCGGTATACCGTCTGGTTTCTATGTAACCAGAAAAGCTTTATTTTTAGCCATCAGAGAAGTTAACAGAGTAACGGTCTCTGTACCCTATAGACATGAACAGTACCATGGAGATAACAGAATATACTGTATAGACCATGATACCCTTCATGCTTTGCTATTCCTATTCTATTAGGACTAAAGTATTAGCTTATGTACCCTATAAATTCATTGCCATATCTCACCCTTCAAACCGAAATATAGCGAGGAGAAAGGGGGCTGTAGGTAATGAGGCCTGACTGTCCCATTGCTAGCAATACACCCTATCAGATCTCCACGTGGTTCCCCCTCGAAACTATCGTGGTTAATTCTAATGTAATTCGTCACGATGGACTAACTGACCAACTTTCATCGTCACCTATAATACCTCACTAGTACCCTGACAACGTATACCGTTAGCGTTGAAGTAACCATTTCATTATCACCCTTTAAAAAAAAAGTATAGCTACCATCATATCAGCCTTTAAGTTTTTTTTTTTTAAATACAACTTAGAATGGCAAACAAGCTGACGGCCCACCTTATGGAAAGTGTCCACTACTGAACATAAAGCTCCGCTTGGGGGGTTTTGCCAGTAGTTGCCACGCTTGACAGCCGGGTTGGTAATCGCAGTTAGGCTTTGGAGATGTTTTAAAAGGGACGATTCTCGCCTTTCCTTAGTTTTCTCTTACGACACCCACGGGAAAGGAAGGGGTGGCCTATTCTATTTCGGGACCTACTCCTAAAAATAGCTATGCAAACAACTATTTCACGACAGAAACACAAATGGGAAAGAGGTACCCAAGCAGACGACTTTTGTACAAAGTCTCCCTCTAGTAATAGTAGATAAATTGTACGAAAGGTGACATAGAAAACGCGAGGAGGTCGACCTGACAGGTTTTATTACTAGCAATGGGGCTACTAATCCCCATTATATAACAATGCTTTCCCCCCTATATTTACAGATTAGATCCATAGAAATGTTATCGAAATCGCTTCGGTCGTTTCGTTTTTAAATCAAAATTAATTTTACCATAATTGAAGTCGATTTTTTTTTGTGAAACAATCTCAATTATTATTATTATTAGTAACTCTTGCGCCAACTTATTTCTTTTTTCATTTATTTATTTATTCATTAGTACAAATATGTGTACATGGCGGACTTAATGCTAAAAGCATTCTCTCCCAGTCAACCATAGGGAAGTGTCAGAATACACGAATGCGGTACTAGTAATTATTGATATACATACATACTAAAATTATATGTATATATAAACGAATAAATATATATAAATAACAAATATACTTACACATAGGTATATGACATATACTATATTATACACGAAATTGAGAATAATATAAAGCACTTACTGCTCGGATAAAGATAAAAAGTGAGCGTGAATGTTTTTTTTTTTTTTTAAAGACGGTTTAGTCGGTAGTCTCTTAATGGCATCAGGAAACGCGTTCCAGAGTCGTGAAGAAAGTAGGAGAAAAGAGTTTAAAGCGAAACCAGTACGGTGAGAGGGGAAAGATAGTTGGAAAGTATTACTGGAACGAAGGTTACGATTTATTTTGTCCTTTATTTAGTGTCCACTGTATATCATGTTTAATTTTAAAACAAAGTACGGAGGTTACGAAGTCTCCTTTATCATCATCAGCTGCCTGAGGATAATTGGAACCTTCTCCAGAGCCTAGCCTCACTATTGTGTACCATCAAATCGTTTTTAGGTGACCTTAACTTATGAAATTTGTCATGTTTAAATATTTAATTCTTAGTAAAGTAATAATAAAAAAATATACTTTACGTGTTTAAGTAAAATTAGGCCAATCACATGCTCCGACTGAACTTGTAAATAACTCCTTAACTACCGAGCGTCGTAAATGAAAAAAATTAAACTGTTTCGAACTACTTCAAAGTGATTTCATTTAAAAGAATTTCATATTACGAAGAAGATATAAAAGTGGATGTAAATATAAAAGTTTTAAAACTTTCACCTGAAAATGTTATCAGTAATATTGCAAATCAATAGATTTAATATTTTCAATTGTATGACTATAAATATTATATTATATTAGAAGCATTTATATACAAGATGGAATCGAAATAAATAGCATTTTTTTTATACAACTTAGAATGGCAAACAAGCTAACGCCCCATCTGATGGAAAGTGGTAACCGTCGCCAATAGACATGAGCAGTACCATGGACATAACAGAGTATACTGTTTCGCCCATGATACCCCCCATGCGTTGCCATTCCTGAGGACTCAGGTGTTATTCCTCTGTACTCAGTAAATTCACGCCATATCCCACCCTTCAAATCGAAACACAGCCATGCAAACAGAACTGCTTCACGGTAGAAACACGAATGGGACAGAGGTACCCAAGCAATCGACTTTTGTACAAAGTCTCCCTCTGGTAAATGGTATTCTTGGTATTGTTGATAATTGATGCTCCTTTCCACTCAAGGTTTGCTGGAACAGAAGTCTTACAGAGTTGAGCTCGTCTGTTGTACATCTTCATTTAATATAGACTTTAACTATGTAATTTTTGTGCACAATAAAGTATAAATAAATAAGTAAATAAATAAAATTACTTTGAATCGACTTTATAAAGAAGGAGGTTGAAAAACTTCTTCGGTTCGATTTCGGTTGTATTTTTTTTTTAATATTTATTATCTCACAACTGCGTCAGTTGTAAACCGATTTGAAAAATTATTTTTCTATCTGAAAGTATGTACTTACAGATTGGTTCTATAGAAATTTGATTAAAATCGGTTCAGTGATTTAGTTTTTAAATCAAAATTACTGGTTTTGCTACATTCGAATCCGTTTTTTTTTTTGTTGAAAACAATTTAATAATTAGGCTTTTGTAACTATGAAACTAAACATTTTTCTTAAAGAAACATGCATGAAAATTAATAAGGAAACAAATATCTCTTCATATTATGGAAATAAATAGGGTTAAGATTGGACGTCCAGTATTTTATGTAGTTTTTCGATCTACGTTTCTTTTGAAAATATATTCAGTTTCTTTAGGCGATAATAATAACTTTATTTCAGACTAGCGACCTACCCTGACTTCGGACAGTTTTCTTTTTTAATAAAATGCAGCATACAACCTTAACATATCCCGGTCAAGTATACGAAGTCGCAGGGAAAAACTGGTCAACAATGTAGATTGCTGTAAATGAAAAAATGTTTCAAATTAGTTAAGCAGTTTTTAAGATACAAAAAAAAATCTAATCAATTCTCTATACAATATTAGTTCAAATATCAATGGTTTACATAAAATAAACAGAGAATTATTCATTAGGATCCGCTTCACTATTTTCTAAGATCTAGCTATACGTGACTAGAGTTTAGATTTAATCCACTACGTACTCGTGCATTCAACCCTTCTTATAATAATAGCTGTACTAAAATGAGAAATGGCTTAGAACTCGTGAGTGATGACAGAGATAAAAAATATGAACTGTAAGATTGTAAAGTAAGATTGAGTTTAGAAACAAGATAATATTTTATTCGAAAATATTTGAGAATCGTGTAATTTTTTATTTTTTATTTTATTAAACTTAGAAGAGCAGACAAAACGCTATTATCTTTAAAATATACGAATTAAATTATTTCCTTTAATTAATAATAATAATACATATTTATTTAATCAAGTAAATTTTAATTATAATAATTTTTTAATAGTAATTTTTTCTTACGAATCTAACGTCCACTTCGGCATGTAATTTCAGCTGAAGAATTAAGACATACATTTATAATTATAAAAAATTAAGAACAGAACTATTATATTTTCCTTTGTATAAAATACTAATAGTAACTGAACGTTTAACAAGTTGTAAGTGCTGGAGCAATGGAGAGTTTATTTTCCGGTACTTACACCGTGTTTTCAAGTGGTTTCTGGGTGTCATTAACTACACTCTTTGCTGCAATTTACCACTGTCGGACTGTTCTTGTAGAACGAACGGCCGGGGTAATAACTCCCTGATTCTGTTGTTATTATGGCAACCTTTTTGTGGTTTGCAATCATGGAGTATTGAGTTAATTAATGTTAAACGATTTAGTTATTAGATATTTTCGAGTGATTTGAAAAAAGGTAGTTTTTGAATCGTCTGTATTTTTCAATTGACTTCTTAAAGAATTAGGTTCTGAAATCGGTTTTTTTTTTAATATTTGTTACCTCATAACACGGTCAGTTGTGAACCGATTTGAATTTTTTTTTCTTTATCTAAAAGAATATACATACATTTCCCTAGAAACTTTATCGAAATCGCTTCAGAAATTTAGTTTTTAGATTAAAAGAACTAGTTTTTTTACAATTTAAGTCGATTTTTTTGTAGGACACATGTTCGTCTACCAATACAAATAATATTGTAGATATTTATTGTATATGAGAGAGAGAGACTTTGTACAGAAGTCGATTGCTTGGGTACCTCTGTCCCATTCGTGTTTCAACCGTGAAGCAGTTGTGTTTGCATGGCTGTGTTTCGATTTGAAGGGTGGGATATGGCGTGAATTTACTGGGTACGGAGGAATAACACCTGAGTCCTCAGGAATGGCAACGCGTGGGGGATTTCATGGGCGAAACAGTATACTCTGTTATGTCCATGGTACTGCTCATGTCTATAGGCGACGGTTACCACTTTCCATTAGGTGGACCGTCAGCTTGTTTGCCATTCTAAGTTGTATAAAAAAAAAATGTAATTCGATATTTTTAACAATTTTTAATCTTGACAACATGTCTTTTGTAGGATAGATAGAGAGATCTGAGTTCCAAATTCCTCTATCCCTATCTTAAATGTGATATAACATACTACGTATTGACAGATTTGCAATGAAATCGCGAAAACGAAACGAGAAAATTTACAGCAACACATACACATAGCAAAAATAAAGTGGCTTCCCGTCGTCTGTACGCTTAGCTCTTTTGAACTATGCTAAGAATTTTAATGCGGTTTTCATCAATAGATATATTAATTTAAAAAGAACGTTTATGCTTTATAGTTTATTATAACTTTGTGTTAATTTGTTGAAATATGACAATAATTGTTCAAGATGTCGAAAGAAATCAAGTCGGAAAAAAATTTCTTTCTTTGAAAATGTTGTCTATATTAATTTTAATATTTAAAAAAAAAATATACAAATTATGTGAAATTTGGAAATCTATTTAAACGGATATAATAGTAATATTATTTATAACTCCATATACTGCTGGTGTTCCCATGATTAAATAAAAAAAAAATCCAGATTAACACCGCATTGTTTCTACATTGCACCCGTGCGAAGCCGGAGCAGGTTGCTAGTTTGTTTTAATTTTAATTTCCACTCATGGATGTTCACAATTTAATTTAGCTTATATTATATATATTTTACCATTTTTTTTAATAAAGAATATTTTGTTCCACAACAAGCATTTTTTTTAAATCTGCAATAAAAATATATTCCTAAATTAACATGGGACTAAACCTTTTCTATTGCAATAAAAATTATGAAAAATACTTCTAAATTAATGATACAATCACACATAACATTCACAAAAAAATATTTTAAGTTATTGGCCCACAAAAAAACATCGACTTTAATAGTGGATTTTGAAATTATACCACTGATCCGATTTTGATAAAACTAGGAGACTAATTTAAAAGTACGTGTATACTTTCAGATAAGAAAAATCTAAATCGATTTAGGATAAATATTGAAAATATGCAGTCGAATTGTCAATTTTCTCCTTTTTTAGAGTTAAAAAATATAAATAAACCAAGAACCTCGTTCTTTGAAAGTCACATAAAAAGACTACTTGATCTCATTTGCATTTCCTCGATTAAAATATCAGTTTTAAAGTAATAAAGTTTAATGATCCCACGCGAGCGACACTCATATACTTTGATTAAGTCATTTCTGTATTACATGACTGGAGTCTGTTTAGAGGAAGCGGCACAGTATTAAATACGAGGACGTCACGGCATCGCCTTCATTATCATACAAATTACAATTTGTTGACGTTACCCAGCCCCCATTTCATTTGTTCCAAGGAAACCACCTGTTTTGATGTAAAAGTATTTACCATGTTCCGACTGCCTATCAGTTCACGTTTTGAATAAAACTCTCTTATCTTTTTACCTAGTTATATTATTGAGGCGCGCTGTCAGACGCACGCTCGCGTCACAGTCACTCATGACTAAGGAGCACGAATTGATCCTGATACTAATTAAGCTTTTTCAATATATGTAATTACATGTAAGTTAAACCGATAGACATTATGTTGAAATACTTATATTGAGTAATTATGTACTTGAATTTTTTGTACTTGAGGTTTTTTATATATATATATTAATATATATATATATATATATATATATATATATATATATATATATATATATATATATATATATATATATATATATAAAATATAATCACCCTGAGTCCTCAGGAATGGCAACACATGGGGAGTATCATGGGCGAAACAGTATACTCTGTTATGTCCATGCTACTGCTCATGTCTATAGGCGACGGTTACCACTTTCCTATATATATATATATATATATATATATATAATATTAGTTACGATTATTCCTTAATCAGGTTTTTTTTTTATACAACTTACAAACAAGCTGACAGCCCACCTGATGGAAAGTGGTAACCGTCGCCTATAGACATGAGCAGTAGCATGGACATAACAGATTATACTGTTTCGCCTATGATACCCCCCATGCGTTGCCATTCCTGAGGACTCAGATGTTATTCCTCTGTACCCTGTAAATTCAGGCCATATCCCACCCTTCAAACCGAAACACAGCCATGCAAACACAACTGCTTTACGGTAGAAACACGAATGAGACAGAGGTACCCAAGCAATCGACTTTTGTACAAAGTCTCCCTCAGGTGATCAGAGAGATGTTTCTATTGTGTTAAATATTACAAATTGAATGGGCCACCCCTTCCTTTCCCATGTTTCCTATGAGTGTTGTAAGAGGCGACTAAGGGAACTTAATAATCAAAGGATAGGCAGCAGCGTCCCTATTAAAACATCATCAAAGCCTAACTGCGGTTGCCAACCCGGCTGCCAAGCATGACAACTACTGGCTAAATTTACCTTATGGGGAAGGCTTATATTCAGCAATGGACAATAAACAGCAGATAATAATTACCTACTTTTTTTGGACAACACAGGGGGCAAACGAGCATGCGGCTCACCGGATGGTAAGTGACTACCGCCACCCATGATCACTTACAACACCAGCGGCATTGCAGGTTTGCTGTCGGCCTTTTAAAAAGGAATATACTCTTTTCTTGAAGGTTATGTTGTCGTATCGGTTCGGAAATACTGTTGCTGGAAGTTGATTCCAAAGAATGGTTGTGGGTGAAAGAAAGTGCCTTGAAAAACTTATTTATTCATTTTTTCATTAGTACAAATATGTGTACATGGCGGACTTAATGCCAAAAGCATTCTCTCCCATACAACCATAGGGAAGTGTCAGAATACTCGAATGCGGTACTAATAATTATTGATATATATACATACTAAAATTACATATATAAACGTATAAATATGTATAAATAATAAATATACCTACACATATATAACATATACTATATTATACGCGAAATTGAGAATAATATAAAGTACTTACTGTACTTATTTGCTTAGCACCTCGATTACTCAACTAGTCACTATGAAATTTGGTACATTAGTAAGTGCTCTATGGTATGAAAAAGAACATAGGCTTTGTTTAATCATGATTTGTTAACATACCTCGGTCACGCGGCCGAAGTCACGGATTAAAGCTAGTAATGTAATAAAAGCTAAAAGTGCATGATTAATATTGCAATATGAATGCAAACGCAATGTTACGCACTACCCTACTTTCAGTCTCATTAACTCTAACATCCGTATCGGATACTAATTTGTTGAGTGGAAAATGAGCGGTTATCTGTTTCTATTGCATTGATGTGCAGATATTATGTGGTAGTTTAAATACTAATAACTGGATATAGAGGATATTGGATTTATACTAGTTTCTATCCGTGACTTTGTTCGTATACTGAAATCCTTCTTATTTATATATTTATTCATTAGTACAAGTATGTGTACATGGCGGACTTTATGCTAAAAGCATTCTCTCCCAGTCAACCATAGGAAAGTGTCAGAATACTCGAATGCGGTATTAGTAATAATTGATATGCATACATACAAAAATTATATATATAAACGAATAAATATATATAAATAACAAATATACTTACACATATATGACATTCTTTCCGCAACTTTTATATACTCTATTATATATATATATCTCTTATTACTAGCAATGGGGCTACTAATCTCCATTATATAACAATGCCTTCCCCCCCTATATTTACAGATTAGATCCATAGAAATGTTATCGAAATCGCTTCGGTCGTTTCGTTTTTAAATCAAAATTAATTTTACCATAATTGAAGTCGATTTTTTTTTGTGAAACAATCTCAATTATTATTATTATTAGTAACTCTTGCGCCAACTTATTTCTTTTTTCATTTATTTATTTATTCATTAGTACAAATATGTGTACATGGCGGACTTAATGCTAAAAGCATTCTCTCCCAGTCAACCATAGGGAAGTGTCAGAATACACGAATGCGGTACTAGTAATAATTGATATGCATACATACAAAAATTATATATATAAACGAATAAATATATATAAATAACAAATATACTTACACATATATGACATTCTTTCCGCAACTTCATATGATAACAGTATATATATATATATATATATATATATATATATATATATATATATATACACTAAAACTATGGTGTATGTTTTATCTTGATACGCCATCTAAAAATTTGTCTGTTTCATTATTTTTCCTATTTTTAAAATCCACGTACAAAGTTACGGGAAAAAAGCTAGTTTAAAATAATAGTACAGCCTCTTTGTAATATGACAAGAGTAACATTACTTTGAATTAGCATAACAGTAAACGTGTACCACCCCTAATAGGTATATGCATAGCTGTGTGTTACTAGATAGGTATATTATTATCATTTTCTATTGGCAACCCTAGCTCGATATAGACATGAGGCGCGTTCTATCGCATTTTCGTCATACATCGGAAGTCGTCACAAGCCATGAACCAACCTATATCCGCTTTGAGCGCGCTTTGACGCCGGAATATAGTATTGACAACTATGACGAGTTGGAAACTATGTTCCATTTTCAAAATATTTATTTTTACTGGCCAGCATTTATTGCTACGTTCTATTCGTTTTAACAAACTAAATTATACTAAAATAATCTTTAAATATATGAGTATGTAGGCATAAAAAATGTGTGTGTGTGAAACTTTGTACGAAAGTCGTTTGCTTGGGTACCTCTGTCCCATTCGTGTTTCAACCGTAAAGCAGTTGTGTTTGCATAGCTGTATTTCGGTTTGAAGGGTAGGATATGGCAGTGAATTTACAGGGTACAGATGAATAACACCTGAGTCTTCAGGAATGGCAACGCATTGGGGGTGTCATGGGCAAAACAGTATACTCTGTTATGTCCATGGCACTGCACATGTCTATAGGCAACGGTTACCACTTTCCATCAAGTGGGCCGTCAGCTTGTTTGTCATTCAAAGTTATATAAAAAAAAATCCCGGGATCCTCCTCCACTTCAAATACTACACGTATTTTTCCACCAAATTTCATAACGTGTTTTCAAACCATTAATACATTAAGATATATTAAAGATTTTTTACTTTTATTGACTTTCACATTTGTAATATTAATAAGGATAACTAAATAAAACATAAATATTTTAAGGTGTATTATATTATAGATATTAGATTATATTTTATTTACGTAATATATATATATATATATATATATAATACAACACTAATTTGAGTTTTATAAATGTATACACATTTTCGGAGCATTATTTACTGAACTAAACTATACCTTCGAAAATTATCTATCATTGCCTTGCTTAATATTTAAAAATAGAATATAATTTTTATCTTTTAATTATTAATAATATTTTGAAGAATGTTAATTGTCAATTTAATTAAATTTATGACCACGTTAATTTAAATTAAAAAAAAGTGTATTGTTTATTTCAATTATTAAGCATGTTAATTTAATTAACTTTATGGTCAAGTTGTTTGAATAAACTGTTGTAATTAAATTTGTTATACGCAGATAACTAATAAAAGCATGGCTTTAAAGGCTTTAGTTGCATTATAAGAGCAGTTATTACCTCATAAATAACTGGCGTACCTACTCCGCGTTGTCGTGGGTGAAAGCGAAAGATTACAGGGTGGAGCCCTTAGATTTACTGCGTATTTAGATTGCACCTTTCTTATTTTAATGTCTGGCCTCCTGATAGGCTGGTGAGATATGTTTCAGGGATGTAGGATGTAGTATCCATTCGTTACTATCAGTAATTTGCGGTTTTGCCTGCCTGAATTAGGATGGTCCATGTAGCATAAAGTACCTACATTTCGTTGCCTACAGATATGTATATCACAGAATATAGTGTTGACTCTATTGTACTCTACACACGTTTCCGTTTCTAAGAAATCGAGATATAATATATAAAGTAAATTTTTAATAAGATTAAAAATGTGAATTAAATATTATAATGTCCGACGAACTTGGCCCGTACACTACCTAATAACTATTGAATGCATTCATATAATTTGACGTCATTATTACTCTGTCAAAGAAAAATGTCCAGTGATCATGCCCCAGCATGTAATTCAGTTCGACGCGTCAGCGTTTCGTGATCAAGCAATCAAATGATCGCGTGTTCGCGTGATCATGATTGTATTGCGTGCGCTGTTTTCACTTCAACTTGGGCAGTCTCTCTTGAGTGCTCAATAAGGGGCACACGCGAATGATAAGGAATTAAAGTATTCTAGAAACAACCTATCTGTTTATAATAATAATAAATGGAATTGGACATATACCAAAAAACCATGACTTAGTTTTGTTGGAAACACAATTTCCCCGACTTTTCGCCTTACATCTCTACATGAATGAAAGCACAGTCCGACCAGCAGAATAATGTAATAGAAGTAAGAGGAAACGCAGAAGGTCAGCGTTAATATTAGGGGAAAGGGATTGTTAGTTATGCGGAATACCAGTCCCACTACTAGCAATATACACTGTCAGATCGACCTCCTTGTGGTCCTCCTTAAAGTTGAATTTCATGAATATTCGTCACGATGGGCTAACTGACCTGCCTTTTCACTATCGCCTATCATCTCTCACTGGTACCGTATACCGTTAGCGCTGGCGGGATTACCATGCCATTATCATCCATTAAAAAAAACCTATAAGGTACTTCCTGTTGACCTACAATTATGTTAATTATCATTTATTAAAAAAACCGTTGTCATTATTATAATTTAAAATATAACCATGATATCGTAAATTACTCACTTATCACGGTTATTAATTACAATAAAATTATAAAAGCTAACAATATAGTATCGTTGTTACATACTACAATATTACCGTGATATCATAAACTACGTTATCATGGGTACGAATTAGTATATAACCACAAAAGCTAACAATATACTATCATTGTTACATACTACAATATAATCGTGATATCATAAACTACGTTAATATAATTAAGAATTAGGATATAACCACGAAAGCTAACAATATACTATCATTGTTACATACAACAATGTAACTGTGATATCATAAACTACGTTATTATGATTACGAATTAGGATATGATTACAAAAGCTAAGAATACACTATCATTGTTATATACAACAATATAACCGTGATATCATAAACTACTTTATTATGACTAAAAATTAGGATATAACCATGAAAGCTAACAATATACTGTCATTGTTACATACAATAATATAACTGTGATATTATAAACTACGTTATAATAATTTCGAATCAGAATGTAACCGTGATTAGCTATCGTGATAGCTAATCACGTTACATTCTGATTCGATATGCTACGAGTGTCATTATTAACCACAAAGTAGAACCCAAAACATAATTTGTAAAAAAATAAAATTTTGTCACTTCCAGATAAAATAATTCTTAATTTAATGTACATTAAACGAGTCTACTTACATCTAAAATGAATTAAGGGATGGATGTATTTTTTACTTTTTTTTTTAAACTGCTTTCATTTATTTTTTAATTTCATTTACAGAATACTGTGGATTGGACTTGAATTTACACTAAGCGGACTCTATGCTCCTTTATTAGTCCTATATATTATTTTCTGGATTGGAATTTGATAACGCTTACTTCCCTGTTTGCCCCATATAAATATATTCGTGAATGAATTTTTGTTTTTTAAAAAGTTGATAAATAATTATTTTATCTATCATTGGTATCGTATTACATCTGTATATTATAATAACTATCAAATAATATATCGAAAATAATATATAGCTTTTTTATTTGCTAATAATGTAGTTTTCTACGGGTGAAAGAATTTTCAAAATTAGTCGGGTAGTTTTTGAGTTTATCCATTATAAAACAAACAAATAATCAAATCTTTCCTTTTTATAATACGAATATTAGTTTAGATACCAGAATAATACGATTATTTCTATAGTAGTTATATACATATATTTTAAATGATTGACTAAAATAATTCTCTATCGACATTGTTTCAAAAATAGCCCGGCCATCTTTTGTACCTGTTATTGGATTAATATAGTCAGGAACTATGAGTCGCCATCAATATTTCCATTAGTATACTGTATTTTGTGACCAGTAAAAGCTTTAAAGGTACAGACTGGCACGTGCTACCATTAATAAAAGTAACGGTCGAGTATAGCAATATATTAACCGTTTTACCATCACGGGTATATCTCCCAACTCCCAACATCTGAGTTGGGAGATATTCTTGAAATTAATCAGACGAATACACATTGCAGGGAGTCAGTGGATGCAGGTAGCTCAGGACTGTTTTTTTATGGCAGTCTATTGAGGAGGAGTATGTCCAACAGTGGACGGATAATCATTTGGAAAGGATGGATGAAAGAAGAATTACGAAAGAGATATATCGAGCAAAAATGAATGGAGATGTCGGTAGGGGCCGCTTTAGACGGACGTATGTTGACCAAATAGGCGACGTGCTGAAGAAGGGCCAAATTAAAAGTACCCATAACCGGCGAGCGTGTATGAAAAGATTGATGAATGTGGAAGAAGCGAAAGAGGTTTGTTTGAATCGAAGCATTTGGCGTTCCATTATTTCTGCCTACCCTATATATATATATATATATATATATACTTTTTTTTTTAAACACCCCACCCGCTCTATCGGTATACACCGGCGGGGCACCAGTGAAGAATGATAGGTGAGGATGAAGTAGGTCAGTTAGCCCATCGTGACGAATTCAACAAGAATTGTTCACGATGGTTTCCAGGGGGACCCACGTGGAGGTCGACCTAAAAAGGTATATTGCTAGCAATGAGGCTGTCAAACTCTTTTGCTAATTCCCCCTGCATACATATATTACATAATTACTTTGAAATGTGGTGCTGGAGAAGGATAGAGAAAATTAGCTGAAGGGATCGAATTAGCAATGAGCAGGTCCTGCTTAGGATTAAGGAAAAAAGACAAATTATTGGAACTATTGAGGACAGAAGGGGAAAAATGTTGGGACACTTTATACGACACGATGAACTTATGAACATTATAATAGAAGGTAAGATAGAAGGAAGGAAGAGAAGAAGGAGACCGAGACATAGTTACATCAGGCAGATCAAGGAAGGAGTTGGTGTCGTGTCGTATCAAGAGGTGAAGAGACTCGCTGAAAATCGCAGTGAGTGGCGAGAGCTCCACCAACAAGAGCGCAGCTCTTAAATAGGATAGATAGAGATATTATATCAAGTCAACAGACGGCATTTTTACTAACAATTAAATATAATTAACAAATAAAAATATATAACAAGAACCAGCACATTTTATAAACAGGTTTCTCTTAGTTATCAAATAAAAAAAGCTACGGCCCAATATATCGTTATGAACACGAGACAGCAATGTGGCCTTAGGGTGTCATTTTCTTTTTCGCTTCCTTTCTATTGTACCTAATTGTTTGTCTCTCCACCCTTGTATTTACCATCCAAGAGCAAGCAAAGAGAACTGAATATAAAAGGCTTGGAAAGGGAAAAGGAATGGTATGGTAATCTATATCGATCATTATTATTTCTCTTACTTTGATTATTATCAAAATGCATCTCATACAGATATACTAGTTCTAAAGTCACTCTCACTTCATTTTGTCAGATGTTTTTTATATACAACTTAGAATGGCAAATAAGCTGACGGCCCAGGTGATGAAAAGTGGTAACCGTCGCCTATAGACATGAGCAGTACCATGGACATGACAGAGTATACTTTTTCGCCTATGATACCAACATGCATTGCCATTCCTAAAGACTCAGGTGTTATTCCTCTGTACTCAGTAAATTCACGCCATACCCCACCCTTCAAACCGAAACACAGCCATGCAAACACAACTGCTTCACGGTTGGAACACGAATGGGACAGAGGTACCCAAGTAATCGACTTTTGTACAGTCTCCCTCTGGTATCAGATGTACGATATAATTATCAATATTTTCATATCTAGAAACTATATTTTTTCTTCTACTAAAAGAAACCGTGATTGGCTTCAATGCTACCTAATGGAACTTGTTAATGAAATTGAATGTATTCATTAACATTATAATGGAATAGGATAAATCTTCTCGTAGATATTGTAATTACATATTTCAAGTCCAAGTGTTCATTCTTCTATAACTACCATATACAATACGGAACTATTCAAATCAGAAGCACGCACAGCCATTAATATCGCAGCTGGAATTGTTTGAACAAGTACAAACTATTGGACACGATATAACTCATCTGTAGAGCTAGTCTCCAATATGAATGCTAATTAGTTCATTAGAATTGTATCTAGGAACTGTATTCGATTTAATTTGAATAGCTAAGACGGATATCGGATAAATTATTGTGTGAATAATTAATACGAATAAAGCAGCTCTCCAGTTGGAGATAAAACGAGGACAAATGTGAGAGAGAATAAAATGTCAGGGATGGATAAATTGTTGGTTATCTAACAAACTTCAGAAGTGGCAATTGTGTAATAATAAATGGTAAAAATAAAGATTATGTTGTGTGGTTTCGGCATAGAATGAGCCACCCCTTCCATTCCTGTAGGTGTCATAAGAGGCGATTAAGGAACTTAAAGGTCGAGGAATGGGCATGGATAGCAGCCTTTCTCTTAGAACATCACCAAAGCCTAACTGCGGTTGGCAGTTCACTTGTAAAGCGTAGCAACTATTTGCAAATGTTCAGCATTGGACAGTAGGTGGCTGATATGATGATGATGATGATAGAAAAAACTTAATATCATCATATTTTTTTATGTTCCGATTCATAAAGCGGTATACTACTGTAACAGCCGACTTAGTAACAAAATACAGTTGAGAGATGGCAGATGAAGTAAAAAATCTATTAGTATTTTTTTTATACAACTTCGAATGGCAAACAAGCTGACGGCCCACCTGATAAAAAAGTGGTAACCGTCGCCTATAGATATGAGCAGTAACATGGACATAACAGAGTATACTGTTTCGCTTATGATAGCCCCCATGCATTGCCATTCCTGAGGACTCAGATGTATTTCCTCTGTACCCTGTAAATTTATTGTCATATCCCAACTTTCAAACCGAAACACAGCCATGCAAATACAACTGCTTTACGTTTGAAACACGAATGGAACAGAGGTACCCAATCAAACGACTTTTGTACATAGTCTCCTTCTGGTAGCAGTAGCAGATGGAGTAAAAAATCTATTAGTATGAAGACTGTATAAAGGAAATTATTTCGTTGGTGTATATCCCACCATGGATAGAACATCTCTGGAAATTAACAAAAAATGGATATATACAAGCGGAAGATTGGAAGGCACTGAAGAATGTCTGTAAAGAGAGTTGAAATTAGCAGATAATAGTTTAAACGATGATACATTTTTCATATGGAGAGATCTCGTATATTTACAGCTTATATATGTTTTTGTCTATATCAAACAAATATAGTAAAATAATAATATTATACGAGCAAAGTTGCATAAAACTACTGCGACATGGCTATATCGATTAACAAGCGGCAAACGAGAATATTCTGTAATCTACTTGCTAATAAGACTGCCATACTTCAGCAAACGAAGCCACGAACGAAACTCGAAAGACAATGACGCGACATTGTTTTTCAAGTTTCTTATTTAAAATATGAATTATGTATAACGATACGATGTACTGTAGGGAGTTTCTATAATATTATTGTTAACAGAAGTAGCTTTTAAGCACCTCATTCACGTGAATAAACTCCAAACATCACGCTCACACAACCAGCAAGCTCTTACACGTCAAACAAACACGGCCAATTTAATATTTGCTCAGCTTAACTTCTCTGGGTCTGCCAATAGGGTATTCATGTTGTAACAATGGACAAGCACACAAGTGTCCCAAATAAACATCGATCTTGTACGGCTATTTGTCTTGTTGTTGAGCTTCGTCGCAAACAATCTCGCTTTGGTAAGGGTGGTAAGGGCCAGACTGACGGGTGGACCCTTCGTCCTATTTCGCAACTGACTTGAGTTACACTTCGATCTGTGAGGATATTGCGTTGTTTTAATAGTCAATAAGACTATTTTATTAACGTTTAACTAATCAATTATAATCAACTATAATTCCAGATATAGAGGTGTGTGAATTTTTATTGTTAAGGTACACTGTAAAACTCAATAAGCTAGTCAATACCTCGATAAGTATACTGCGAGAAAACTCCATAAAGTATATGGTTCAAAGAACTATTAAGCTAAAATGACAATGATCATATAACTCGAGTAACCGAAAATGTTGAAAATGAATGTCGTACATTTATTAAGTAGTGACCTCGTACAAAAAATTCAGTAATGTTTTGGAGGCTAGACGCCAAAAGTGTGTTGCAGGGTATCAATGAATCCGAATGGCTCGGAACTGTACTTTGTAAAGAAACATGGGGGAGACCTACAAGCATCTGCAGCAGTGAACGATAAACGATTTAATTTTGATGAGTAAAACATCACAGACGTAAAATTAAAAAAATCCCAGAAATAAAATTGTCACTATATCATAATCAAGACTAAAGGCATTAAAAGCCAGTTAAAATGAAATCGCTATGAAAGTCATGTCGTTCACTTTATCTGACCACGATTATAGCTTGTATTGATTTTTCATTCACAATACAAATAAACAAACTTCATAGAGCGATTGCTTCATGTAGATAAGGTTTTTCATTCAATCCTTGACTCAATAAATTGTTAAAAATAATTTAAAAAGGGAACAGTCTAAAAATTTTAGTAAATTGAGTCATGACCTATTTGTGTTACTAAAGTGTGCAAAAGTCTTCAGTTTTCTTATAATTTTGTTTTTAATTAATATAATATTAATTTATTAAATGGGTTCTCTTATTAAATAAATATGAAATACTTAAATCAATTTCATGGACCACTTTCTACTGAAACATATAAATCAATTTGTTTAATAAAGTTGCAGAGGCGAAACTTACAAGCTATTACTTCGGTTTATTGCACTCGAACATTTTGCCCGTGAGATCCACAATTTTGAGTTTTCTCACGCCAAAATTGGGCATAAAACAGCTTGACAGGCGCATAAAAAATGTACACGTAATGTCAGAAGGGAGATATTTGAGGATCGTGTATTCGAGTCACATCGGCTCAATACGCTTTAAGGAACGCCAATAGGCGATTCGGAGCATACATGTTGGGGCTCAGCGCACACTACGTGTGTGATTTGGTAGTGGGAAACATTCTGGATACATTTCTGGTGAACAATATTTTGCCGGTCATAATTTCAACGGTATGTGACTTTCCTTATGCCCGTACCGGGTAACAGATAATAAACTATTCACCGAAATGTATTTCTTTCTTATTGTTACGACGATCTTTCAAATAAATTGAATTACTTTGTGTACAATACTGGTTCTGGTATACTTTATAATGTTATAAATGTAAAAGTGGTATTTATTGTCTCTTGATACCATTACCGCTAAATCATTTGTTATAAAATTTAGTATACACGTAGCATTTAGAATGCAGAACGATATAGATAGATAGATAGACACTCTTTATTGTTTCCTCCAAAAGATTACAATAGTAAACTTATTATAGATATAAACAATTACAAGAAATAATCACTTATAAGCTATTTTTATCCCGGTGAATCAACATATCCTAATTACGAAGTCGTAAATAAAAAGTATTATATATATATATATATATATATATATATATATATATATATATATATATATATATATATATATATATATATATATATATATATATATATATATAAAGTATTGAAAGATTAGTTCTATTATATCTCATGAAATTATGGTTAATTTACAGTAAAATTTATGTTAAAATAGTGAGTTAAATTTTCAATATTCTTTATGGGTGGAATTGGAGTGGTACTCCGAAGTCATTGGTTTACATTGACGGGGCACTCGTCAGTGATGATAGGTGAGGATAAAAGCAGGTCAGTTAGCCCATTGTGATAAATTCTAGAATTAACCATTGTGGTTTTCAGAGGAGACCGCGTAGAGGGCAACCTAATAGGATATATTGCTAGCAATGGGACTGTTAGACCCATTACTAACAATCCTTTTCCCTCCAATTTCCACTATTATGAAAGGGTAGTTATTTATTCACTAGTATATACCCGCGACTTCCTCCGTATAATTGAGATTGTATTAATTGATCAGGTTAAAAAAATATCCTATATCTTTCTCCATCCAAAATAGTATATGTATGGCAAATTTCATAATAATTAGTTAAGCTGTTAAAGTATTATGACGTAAAAAATAAATAAAAAACTTCAGTTTCATTTTTAAAATATCATTAAGTATTTATACAATAAAATATATCATCAGATATAGCATTTTTAATAACACACTAATCAACCCAAATTAAATCATATTTCCTAAGAAAAAGGAGTCATCATCTTCATCGGCATATCAGACGTTATCTTACCACTGCTGAACACAGGACTCCTGGGGGGAAAAGGGATTGTTAGTAATGGAGACAGAATCCCATTGGTAGCAATATATCCAACCAGGTCGACCTCCTCGCGGTTCCCCCTGGAAACTATCATGATTAATTCCTGATGAATTCATCATGATGGGCTAACTGGCCTGTTTTCATCCTCATCGATCACACTTCACTGGTGCCCCGCCAGCGTATCCCATTAGCGCAGGCGGGGTTACCACTCCCTTTTCATTCAAAAAAAAACATAGGACTCCTCTATAAACTGCCAAAGGACAGGCCTAAGTCACCTACATCCACTGACTCCCTTTAATGCATTTAAGAATAACCAATGTTCTTTCATAACGTGTGAAACCTGCTTTTTTAGATGCTCCTATTCCACTAACACTACCAAATTTGAGTTAGGCCAGTATTTTATAAAAAAAAAACGATATGTAAAATCGATACGTAATTTTCTTAGATTATAGTAGTTCCTTATAATAATTCGACTCAGTGTGCGCCGCCGTGCACGGTTGACGAATGAACTGGGAAGATGGATTGGTTACTTGACAAACGACCAATGCGACTAACGCACGAAGTGCTTACGTGTTAGCTGCGTACAGACGACGGGTAAGAATAATATTGAGTATAGTCAGCAACCATTATTGACAGGTCCGACAGCTAAATAATCTATCGCATATTCCAATTGTCTTAATGAAGGGGGAGACAGTTGGTACTGGGACTTGAGCTTCATTGCCAATTTCTTTATTTTAAACTAACATTATTGAACGCTATATAAAGGAAGGAGACTTTGTACAAAAGTCGTTTGCTTTATATTATTTTAATGTATTTTAATGTGGCCTTGTATTATGTACTAGAATTTAAAAACATATTAAGTATTAATAGGTCATCCCAGTACGGGAAAACGCAGTGTAGGACAACCCCCCACTAGATGGAGTGACGACTTGAAATGCATTGCAGGGAGTCAGTGGATGCAGATGGCTTAGGACCGTTTTTTATGGCAGTCTATGGGCGAGACTTTTGTCTAGCAGTGGACGAATAATGGCTGAAATGATGGTGACGATGATGAATGCAGAATTATATAGGACGTAATAACGGAAAATAACAAAAAAGTTATTAACAATTAAAATTATTCATTTCTTAATAACACTGCTTTTTACTTATTGGAAAAATTAAATAATTTATATATCCAAACCCTCAAAACTCAAAATTCAGGTTTTTTTATGTTTTATGTAACTTAGAATGGCAAACAAGCTGACGGTCCACCTGATGGAAAGTGGTAATCGTCGCCTATAGACATGAGCAGTTCATGGACATGACAGAGTATACTGTTTCGCCCATGATACCCCCCATGCGTTGCCATTCCTGAGGACTCAGTTGTTATTCCTCTGTACCCTGTAAATTCACGCCATATCCCACCCTTCAAACCAAAACACAGCCATGCAAACACAACTGCTTCACGGTAGAAACACGAATGGGACAGGGGTACCCAAGCAATCGACTTTTGTACAAAGTCTCCCTCTGGTAAAATTAAAACTTGATTGTAGTATATAGAATAATATTAAACGGACTCATTATGAGATGATGAACGGAATCATCTGACTTCATCCTCGCTTATCACCTCTTTTTGTACTCAACCGGCGTACACCATTAGTGCAAGCGAGGCGCATGTTCCATTTTCATTTATTTAAAAAAAAAATGCCATAATAAAGATGATTAATAGTACACCTGGTGATAATTATTTATCACTGTTAGAAGCAACGTCAATTGCCTGTTGCACTCAGAAAATGACTCCCATTGTAACCCTTACGCGATGCCATATCGCATGTCTCTATTAAAAAAGTCGAATGTGCTATATTAAGTGCAATATATATTCGACTTTGTTTCCTATTAATAAAGTCGGATATTAAATGTAGTTTACAATACATGCTACTTTTTAATAGGAACTGACGTGCCAGAATTACCCTGGCAACTATACCATCCTGGTTAAAACAACAATGCCCGCATTGTACATTCACGGGATATATAAAAAATAGGTACCACATAATAATATACATATGTTTTTTATGCAACTTAGAATGGCAAGCTTACGCCCCACCCGATGGAGAGCGATAACCGTTCCTAGAGACATAAACAGCACTATGGGCTCACAGAATATATAGGTACAATACAATATACATATGTGATTTCCTGTAGTCATCTTCATAATTATATTAGACGTAAATTCTCAACTGCCGAATATTGACCTCCCTTTATTGGGGAATTTTACCAGTAGTTGCCACCCTTGGCAGCCGGGTTGGCAAGTATGAGGAATAGCAATGCATTATGATAAAACATTCTCTTCTTGTAACTTTCCGACCTCCAGGTCGTAATGTTTTGTACAAGCCGAATGTGCCAAAGATTTTTTTTTACCATATTTCACCTCGTTCTTTCCTGCCTAGCAAATAAAATGCTACATTTACAATACCTTTGCATGTTTATAACTCGTTTTCGCTTATGGGTTCGTTCCTTCGATGTGTTCAATGTTGTTTGCATATTTTATCGCTCATGTCTAACTAAAGTATGAAATAGATTTATTGAAATTAAACTTTAATATAAGGGCAACATAGTTTACATTAGTTTTCGCATTTGTATATGTCAAAGATAGTGATTGGGCGCGTTAGATATTGAAGTGAAATTATCTATTGTTATAATAGGTACCAAGAATAATTGCAAAAACCTGTGGATATATGAATCATCGTCATCATCATTTCAGCCATTATCCGTCCACTGCTGGACATAAGCCTCCCCCATAGACCGCCATAAAGAACGGTCCTGAGCCACTTGTATCCACTGACTCCCTGCAATGTATTTCAGATCGTCACTCCATCTAGTAGGGGGTTATACAACACTGTACGCGATCGCGACTCTAGAACCTTTCTTCCCCATCGGTTGTCGGTTCTTCGAGCTATGTGACCAGCCCATTGCCACTTTAGCTTGCTTATTCTCGGGCTTTGTCGGTTATTTTGATTCTTTCGCGGATATCCTCGTTTCGGATTCTATCACGCAAATAAACTCCGAGTATAACCCTCTCCATAGCTCGCTGAGTAACTTGAAGCTTTTGCATACGGGCACCATGATTCAGTTCCATAAGTTTTTTTTCTTTCAATGGATGATAATGGAATGATAACCCCACCCGCGCTATCGGTATACACTTGCGGGGCACCAGTGAAGGATGATAGATGAGGATGTAGCAGGTCAGTTAGCCCATCGATGACGAACTCAACAAGAAATGTTCACGATGGTTTTCAGGGAGAACCACATAGAGGTCGACCTAATAAAGCATACTGCCAGCAATGGGGCTGTCAAACTCCATTGCTAACAATCCCTTTCCCTCCCGTTCCATAAGTTATCACTGGCAACAATATATGAATAAATAACTTTTATTAACTAACGTCAAAGAGAAGAAGAATCTTCTTCTCTCAATTCCGTTGTTGTTGTTTGTTACGTCATAACTCCGTTAGTTATAAACTGATTTAAAAAAATCTTTTTTTATCTGAAAATCAGTTATAAACTGATTTAATTTTTTTTTATCTGAAAGGATGTACTTACAGATGGGTCCCACATAAATGTCAAAGGAAGTTATTTAACTATCCACTGAGATACAGCCTCGGCCTACTTCAGTGGCTAGTAGATCTAATTCAATGTAATTTATGATTAATAAAGATAGTTTTTATTAGTAGACATTCCATGGCTTCGTACTTGGATTAAAAAATACCGTGAGCAAACTCAAAAATGTTATCAAAATATGTTCAGTAATTTTAGTTTTTAATGTAAAATAATTTGCTACAATTTTTTTTATGGAATACAATCATAAATTATTTTCTACTTTTCTCTTGCTCGTAGTTCTTATACTCTTCCATTTTTTTTATACAACTTAGAATGGCAAACAAACTGACAGCCCACCTGATGGAAAGTGGCAACCGTCGCCTATAGACATGAGCAGTACCATAGACATAACAGAGTATACTGTTTCGCTCATGATACCCCCCATGCGTTGCCATTCCTGAGGACTCAGGTGTTATTCCTCTATACCTTGTAAATTCACGCTATATCCCACCCTTCAAACCGAAACAGTCATGCAAACACAACTGCTTTACGGCTGAAACACGAATGTGACAGAGGTACTCAAGCAATCGACTTTTGTACAAAGTCTCCCTCTGGTAAGGACCCTCTGGTCATAAATACTTTTAAGCAACATAACGATCTCCCTTAAATTATATAAATAGTGTGTCTATACAAATGCTTCAAGAAAAGCGAGTCAACATTTTCGTACAATTTTGCGTAACTAATACTTATGGGTGATTCCTTTATAACTTCTATGTTTATTTTGTCTTATAATTTTTAAAAGTTTTTAATGCACAAAAATTCATTTTATATATTCTATAATTAAATATAAATACGTCAAGATAAGTCGCGTGCGTCAGTAGTAGAACATTAATAAAAAAAAATGAGTCTGCTAATTTGAAAAATAGCCGACAAAAAGTTGACTCGTTTTTGAGACTCGAGGCTGAATCTAATCTACCTCCTAATCTAAATATCCTAATCTAAAATAAAATAATCTATGCGACCTCCTTAGTGCACCCAACTGTAATAGGAACCTCCTTTATGAAGTCGGTTAAAAACTGTCGTGTCCCGATATGACAGCCGCGTCACAATGATGGATTGTGTCATATGTGTAAGTCACTGTAATGATTGGCAGGCTTTTTGTATTATTATACGTAAACAATGTCCTACAAAGAGAGCGTGACGTTGAGCGATAGATATGTGATGTGGATTCGGCGGAGTATTATCATCCACTGTGCCCCTGGGGCGTGACTCGCCGATGTAAGTATAAATGAAAACTGTGTACCGAACAGGATTTATTCTTATTATTGAGAGACGAGTTTCTTTAGGCAGAAAAACATGTGACACCGCGACCTTTCTGTGATCTTTTGTGTTTGCCCTTTTTTAAAGTTCACTGCAAATTCCTATCTGTGATAGGAATTTTAAGATGTTCTTTGTAGCGATGTTTTTTTTTATCTCCTCAGGATATAAAGTGTATTTTCCAAAGGAAATATTATTTATTTTTATTATTATTTATTAATTAAACACAAAAAATATACAACATGAATACATTGAAACCTCTCTACCCCCCTTTTGAAGAACCCCATACTGTAGTCTCTTGGAAGAACCTTGACAGGGACCTCAATCCATAACCTGAGCGTTCGTAAAAGAAAACATTTCGGAAATCGCGGTGTACGTGACCATCTAGGCTCTGGGGTATGAAGGTGAACTCCATGTCAATAGCGTGCTGTACTATGGTAAAAAACATCACAAAAATGCCTAACTGCGGTTGCCAATTCATCTATCAAGCCTGGCGACTGGTAAAACCTCCTAATAAGGGGGGGTAGGATTATTAGTAATGGAGACTAAGAACCCCATTGCTAGCAATATACCCAACCAGGTCGACCTCCCCGCGGTTCCCCCTGGAAACTATCATGGTTAATTCCTGATGAATTCGTCATGATGGACTAACTGGCCTGTTTTCATTCTCATCGATCACCTTTCACTGGTGCTCCGCCATCATATCCCGTTAGCGCAGGTGGGGTTACCATTCCATTTTCATCCATCGAAAAAAAACCCCTAATATGAAAGACCTATGTTCAGCAGTGGATAGTTAACGGTTAACAAGATGAAGATTAATTTTATAACTTTGTGTTTAAAACACGTAACACATATACATGTGAGCAGTATTTATATATGTATATATACATATAATAATGAGTAGGGATATATATTTACATTATTACATATATCACATCTCCATATTTAGAAATAATAGAATTTTCATCGTGCCTCCGATCGAACTGTTTATAATTACTCCTCTCCATCCAAAGGTTGCCTGGAAGAGATCGCTCTTAGCGATAAGGTCGCCCATTGTTCTCTCACTGGGATTATTTCTTGTAATATATAATAAGTTTACTATTGTAATCTTTTGTAGGAAAGAATAAAGAGTATCTATCTATCTATTTATACATAATCGTAATTGTATAGATACAATATAGATAAGACCAATAGATAATTGTTTTCTTTTAATGGTTCATTTCTGTTTGCAAACTGTTATTGTAACTTATAACAAATAAATAAATAACTAAATAAATAAATAGAGTTACTGGATTTATATATAGAAGCATAAGAACAAACAAAAATAGTATACACATTAATAGCACTCTTCCTCTCACTTTAAACATACACACACTCACACTGTTCACCTTCTCTCACACCACACACTGAACGTTACAGATTTAAAAATTGAATTAACTGTAATCTTCTAGTTAAACAATAATTTCTTTTTTTTTTTCCTTATTTTTCATCATGTTTATTATTTTTGTAGCTTTAGATTGTTAAGCATGTACAAATGTAAAGTATTAGTTCTTGTGTTGGAAGGAACTAACTTACAAGGCACAGGTTACCCTAATTTGTAAGCTAGGGCAAAAAATATGTAACAGTGCAACCCGAGGGAGACTTTGTACAAAAGTCGATTGCTTGGGTATCTCTGTCCCATTCGTGTTTCAACCATGAAGCAGTTGTGTTTGCATGGCTGTGTTTCGGTTTGAAGGGTGGAATATGGCGTGAATTTACTGGGTACGGAGGAATAACACCTGAATCCTCAGGAATGGCAACGCATGAGGGGTATCATGGGCGAAACAGTATACTCTGTTATGTCCATGGTATTGCTCATGTCTATAGGCGACGGTTACCACTTTCCACCAGGTGGGCCGTCAGCTTGTTTGCTATTCTAAGTTGTATAAAAAAACCCTGTATTTGTTAATAAAGTTTTATTATTATTATTATCTATTAATTTATTAATAACTGCCAGAATTATTATTACATTCAAATGCAATACAAGCAGTTCCATACATACAGAGTTACGGGCAAGATCGAGATAGCCTTTCAATTATTCACTATATACATGAGCTGTTGTATTAGGTACGTCAAAGGACATTCAGATTGCAAACTGTCGGAAGGTACTCCCCTGTATCTGCAATCTGTTTCAAGTCTATGGAACGGAATCTATTATATAGCATGGTAATTGAAATGGAATTTATGTTATTAAATTATTAATTTAACACTTTATTGCATCAGTTACTTAAAAATAATAGAAACATATAAAGCAGTGTTTTTCAACCTTTTTCATGACACGACTCTTCTAACATAAAAAAAGTATTTCGTGCCCCCCGACCGTTCGCTTTATTTTTCATGAATTTTATAATATTACAAAGATGCTGTAGGGACTGAATATTTTTAATCTATACAATATTTTTGTGCATTTACAATATTAGGTTTACGATAAATACAGAAATAAGTACATATTTTCACCTCAAATGCATTTTTTTGCTAAGATAGTTTTCGTGATCTTCATCAGAAGCTTCGCGACCCCTCAGGAGGTCGCGACCTACACTTTGAAAAACACTGCACTGCACAATTAATGCGAAGTCATATATAATTTAACTAGAATTGAGACAAAACCAGTTATTTTAATTTAAAACAAAAATACTGAATTGATTTTAATAAAATTTCTATGGGACCAATCTGTAAGTATATTTTTTAGAGAAATTTTCCAAATCAGCTTATATGTGACGAGATTATGAGATAATAAACATAAAAAAACAGCTGAATTGGGAATTTCCTTCTTTTTGAAATCGGTTGAAAAGGCGACCTTATCGTTAAGCAATCTCTTTCAGACAACCTTTAGTTCCTTAGAGAACATTTAGAAAAAAGACCAAGGGTTTCTTTGACGGGTGACAATGGAATGGTAGCCTCATCTGTGCTATCGGTAAAACAAAGGGAAGTTTGTCGACCATTATACTAATATTTTTTATGCTACTAAGAATGTCAAACAAGCTGACGATCCACTTAATGGAAAGTGGTAACCATCGTCCATGGACATAAGAGAGTATACTGTTTAGCCCATGATACCCCATGCGTTCCCATTCCTGAGGACTCAGGTGTTATTTCTCTATACCCTCTAAATTCATTGCCATATCCTTTCAAACCGAAACACAGCCACGCAAACACAACCGCTTCACGACAGGAACACGAATGGGACAGAGGTACCCAAGTAAACTTCTTATTGTAAGATAATAGATTAATTTACTTATATATCAGGTTATAAATAAATCTTAATCTTAATAAATATAAATAATGATAACTATAATCACTATAAAAAACATAAAAAAATAACTATTTTAATAAACTATAACATGTAGTTTATACTTTTCAAGTCTATAAGCGATAGTTACCATTTTTCATCAGGTAGGCCATCAGCTTGTTTGCTTTTCTAAGTTGCATAAAAAAAAACTAAATATACGAAACGAAAGTCATGGTTCTATGTTACTTTGTAATCTAAGGTTACTTTATAATAACCTTATCTGTTAACTGCAACTGAATAAGATAACAGCTCTAAAATCTAAACAAGACTGAACGTTTTGAGAGAGCTCGACAGTTTGACATCAACAGTATGTCTGGGAATTTCGAGGTAACTAACAGTTAACGAGGAAAGCCAAGCCCGCTTCTACACTGTGACGTAATAATATGGTTTACAAACAAGATGAGGTGAAAATGTTTTATATAATAAAGATTATATGATACTAGCTTTTACTCATGACTTTATTTATTTTAATAACTTTATTGAGCATAAGAATATATGGTGCAAAAGGCGGACTTAAAGCTAGTAGCATTCTCTACCAATCAACCGTTGGAAGTTGATTCCAAAGAACGTGGAAGAAAGTGCCTTGAAAAACGCACGGTTCATCCAGATGATTGGGATGAAACTTTAGTTTGTGGCGGGTTGTATGATACAGGTATTATTATTATTATTTAGAAGATTTTTTAATGGATGATAATGCAATGGTAATGCTTTATTATTATTATTTTTTTTAATGGATGATAATGCAATGGTAAACTCGCCTGCGCTATCGGTATACACTAGCGGGACACCAGTGAGAGATGATTGGTGAGGATGAAAAGGCAGGTCAGTTAGCCCATTGTGACTAATTCAACGATAAATTAGTCACGATGGTTTCCAGGGGGAACCGCGTGGAGGTCGACCTGATAAGGTATATTGATAGGGATGGGGACTAACCTCCCGATTACTAACAATCCCTTCCCCCCACTACTTTATTATTAGGATAGGTAACTTAGTTAAATCCCACTACCTATCCTTATAATCACTTAGTGTTCCGTATTTCCAGTTTTGTGTCTGTTATATATATGTGTTAGTGTTGTTTATTTGTATGTATTTATGCGTATATATGTATGTATGTATATGTGTATGTATGTATATATATCTATATATACATATGTGTATATATGTATATATTTGGATATGTGTGTTTATTTATGTATGTGTATATGATTATGATGTCACAGATATTTATTATTTTTACAGATCTATTTTTTAACACGTCACCTACCTATTTATTCTTTAATTCTTTCTACCCAAAGGTTGTCTGGAAGTGATTGCTTAGCAATAAGACCGCCTTTTGTACTACACTTTACTTATTGAAAATTGTTCAACAAATCCTGTTATGTTGGTGCAATAAAGTGTTAAATAAATAAATAATCCGTAACCGGCGAGCGTGTATGAAAAGATTGATGAATGTGGAAGAAGCGAAAGAGGTTTGTTTGAATCGAAGCATTTGGCGTTCCATTGTTTCTGCCTACCCTAATGGGAGACAGGCGTGACAGATATGTATGTATATGTATAATGAAGTGAATAAATAATTAAATGAATACTGACATACTAAAATAACATAATAAGATAATGTAAAATTTTATTTACATTTTTAAAATTAGTATTAAGGACTCAATATTTACATGTCTATACATGGCGAATCATATACTTATGCTTTTTATATCTATTACCACGTATCTCATATTTCAAGTGAATAATGAACAAATAAATAAATATATACGCGAGTAGAAGCTAGTTTGTTTTATAAATCAGATTTTCTTGAGGTCAAAGCAAGACATCCCACAAACTCAAGTTTGCTCAGTCACTCACTATTCAGTAATTGAATTGCAAATGTTACTATTCAGTTAGAGACCAACTAACTGATACATTAACGGGCAACCATTACCCTATTAGTGTTCTATATATGTATGTATATGCATGTGTGTGTACATATATACATATATATTTATATAATCTTTAATGACAAATACTTATTTCCGGTATTAAACAGGTACGAGTATTATCTTGATATTATTAAAGTAATTAAAAATAAATAAATTAATATCCTAACCCTGCTTTTTAGTTTAGCTAATTTTATAAAATATAAAAAGTTCATATTTCCTAAGTCACATACAATCAAAATGGTTTCATAAAAAAGAAATTTATTGTTGGTTTTAGTCTTTTATAAATTACAAATAACTATTATGAGGCAATTTTAATTATATATTTATTTTAATTATATTGTTATTTATTTTATGCATATATATATACGCATATTTTATACTATTTTAGTTTTCAACCGATCTATGGGATCAAGGAGACTCTCAATTCGTTTGTATTTTTTTTTTCTTTATGTTTGTTACCTAATAACTCTGTCAGTTGTGAACCGATTTGGAAAAATCTTTTTCATCTGAAAGGATATATGTTACTTACTTAGAGATGACCATAGAAATTTTATTAAAATCAGTTTTATAATTTAGTTTTTAGATGAAAATAACTATTCTTGTTACAATTGCAGTCGATTTTCTATGGGATAAAATATTTCATTTAATTAAATAGATACAGTCATAAAACGTCAGTTTTAAACTTTCCTTTTATACTCTTAAACTAACTTTAAACAGTTTGAAAAAGTATAAAAGGAAAACGGTTCAAAGAGGCACCTTTGTCACAATTCTCTCAGTCTCCTTTATGTGGAACCTTGACGTGGTTGTTATGTAACAGTGTTTTACTATCAGTGTCGGCCTCTAATGGACCCTTGACTCCATCTTACTGCCGCGTTCAAATGCATACATTGCAGCGTTCTCGTTACACACACTGATTTAGAGCCACTTTTTTAAGGTTTCGTATTAAAAAGGTAAAAAATAACCTTCATGACAGGTACGATGAATTCTATGCCATATACCATGTCAGCCGTTAACTTTCCTGCGAAACACAGGCTTCCCCCATAAAGGGGAGGGAGGGTTGTCAGTAGTTACCATGCTTGGTAGACGGGTTGACAACCGTAGTTAGACTTTGGTATTGTAAATAATAATAATAATATTTTAATATTTTAAGAGGGACGCTGTTGTCCATCCCTCATCCAAGTGCCCTAAGTCGCATCTTACGTCATCCACGGGAAAGGAAAGGCTAGCCTATTCTATGCTGGGATCATACGACTAATATGATCTCTTGGGAGAAGAGAGGAGAATTAATGGAGATTAGCAATCCCGTATCCATAATCCCTAGCAATATACCCTATTAGATCAACTTCCACGTGGTTCCCCTGAAAACCATCGTGATTTGTTGAAGTCGTCACGGTGTGCCAACTGACCTGCTTCATCCTCATCTATCATCTCTCACTGGTGACCTGCCAGTGTATACCGATAGCGCAGGCGGAGTTACCAATGCATTATCATCTATTTAAAAAAAAACATGATCCCTTCAAGCGTTGACAAATAGGGAGGTCCATAGCCTGTAATTTTACTAGCACATATAAAGCTGTTATAACATTTTTTTTTTCTTTAAATGATATTTCTAACTAGATCAGTTATTGAAATCAATTAAATCTTTGTTAGTCATTTTATCTCATATCAAAAAATATTTAACTATGTAGTTAAATATTTTTTTATTTAAAAAAAGCAACAACCACTTTACACTTTATTTTATTAAAGGAGTCTTCTATGTGTGAGATGTAATCGCACTTAACTGGTTTTATTTAAGCATCTTTTTTAAATAAATCAATTATTTTAATAATTTCAATATCTATTTTCTACTATCTATATATCGATAATTGATAATTAAATTTATTTTCGACGACAGTCGTCAAAACTATTGGGAAAGTTAATCTATTATGTACAAGAGAATTACTACTTACGTTAAGTTACAAGTTAACAAATAGTTGGACACACAATAACTTCTTTTCATTTGTTTTCTTAATTGTATTTAATAATTGTGTTGTAATTATTGAATTGGAGGAAAGAATAAAGAAATTAACTACAAGTTGACAGTTCAAACAGGAAATAAAGATTGTGTCCCAAAGTAACAACGGCTTCAATTGTGACACAATCAGTTATTTTAATTTAAAAACTAAAAAAAAATAAAAATAAAAAAAAAAAACAAAATTGAAGCTAAGTGAACAACCTATCTAATCCATAAGGTGGTTAAGTTGGAAAAATTTTTTTCAAGTTCGTACACCAAAAATAAGATCAAAGAGGAGACTTTGTACAAAAGTCGATTGCTTGGGTACCTCTATCCCATTCGTGTTTTAACCGTGAAGCAGTTGTGTTTGCATGGCTATGTTTCAGTTTGAAGGGTGGGATATGGCGTGAATTTACTGGGTACAGAAAAATAACTCAAGTGTTATTCCTCAGGAATGGCAACGCATGGGAGGTATCATGGGCGAAACAGCATACTCTGTTATGTCCATGGTACTGCTCATGTCTATAGGCGACGGTTACTACTTTCCATCAGGTGGGCCATCAGCTTGTTTGCCATTCTATGTTGTATAAAAAAAAATTTTGCTTAATTTTTTTTCATAATATAATTAATAATATTCATTAAGATCACGCGATACCTGTTATTTGGAATTTTTTTTGCAAAGTCCAAAAATTAGAAAACTCAAACTTCAAATTGCTTTTTTTACTCCAATACGATAATTTTTATCAAAGATACAGCCATTTGAAAAATTGCTAAAAATTTTAGTTTGTTTCGATCCCTTAATTTTTTGTACCAGTGTATAATTCTACATTGAAGTTTAAATAAATAAATACATTTAAAGGCGTTCATAGCTAGTTAAATCTAGGTTTATTAAAGAAAAATGAAAGTTCGTGATAATAGTACAAAAAACCTTTAGTAATACCTTCCAAATTCATGTATTCGCGTTTTATATACATACATAATAGTACAAAGTAACTTCCTCTTTGCCTTTGATCTTTGCGAGCGTAATTATATCTGCTTTTGTAGAGTTTCTAGTTTTTAAAGTACACCGTACAATATTATCTTAATTAAAAGCGACGTGGAATTACCAAAATCCAATTAAATAAGCTTTTTAAATTTAAAACAGAAATATGTTTAAATATTTATCTTATAATATTAAGAAATTGTTTTTCTTCCTGCATATTTCTCACTCAAAGCGTGACAAATTTTCAAAGTGCATCTACGAGTAAATGTGATGAATTTTGAATTGTTTTCGATAATAAAAAAAGGTTTAAATTGAATAATATTTATTTATACATACATAAGATATATAAAGTTACATAAAGACTATATATAATGAAAGATACATAAGTATCTTCGTCAAATTAGAAAAAAATTGCATCATTTTTTTAACAGAAATCTTTCCTTTTTTTTTTGTGTCTCCTCTTTTTGGGGCAGCTAACTTCTGTACCTTATTTCATTCCATTAGTTGCTATTTGTGGGATTATAATAGAGTAGTTTCCCATCTTGGTTTCTGCACCGCAATTCAAAGATCGATACGTCACCTCCTGATCGCTGATTAGAAACCCTTCTAGAAGTCTCTTCTTCGGTCCTTCTACCGGTACTGACACGGCTGCTGTCCCATATCAGAGAAATGTCTATGTTTTTAGGAAATAACGACATTTTCATCGTGCTTCCGTTCAATCTGTTTATAATTACCTCTCTCCATCCAAAAGTTGCCTAAAAGAGATCGCTTTTAGCGTTAAGGCCGTCCATTGTTTTCTCAATGTGAACATTTCTTGAAATTGTTGGTATCTAATTTTAATAAGTCTACTACTGATTTTAGTCTAGTCTACTTTGTTCCAAATGCGGACTTTAAGCGGATATAAAGGAAGGAACAGAAAATAATATAAGAAATAAAATCTAACAATATTATTCATAGAACTAAATAACATATCTCCAAATATGACAATAATTTTGATATATTCCACGTGACCGCGCAGTTTTAAAATTTATTGCCAATTCAATGCGTGTTCTTTGGAGAGAGCCGTTAGTTTCACGAATTCTATAACTGGATTTCGAATGACCCTTTCCATTAATAATTTATTCAAGTCCATTGGTTTCGTAATATTGGTTTTGTCGGTAAACAAATATGAAATATCAGGACCCAAACTCAAAATGTAACAAATCAAAACCTACAACAAACGTTATACGGTGTCTAGGTATATTTATAATGTCCGTACCCTGCAGGATATCGAAGTCTTGTACCCAGCCAGGGGGCGGAAGTATAAATTCTCCGCTACCTAACATAGATAACTCCATAGCACACATAAATTTGGGCTATATAATCTTAGTTATTAGGGCGGTATGAACTGCCAACGATTTATGTTCACGCTTTGTTAAAATTTCTCGCGTTTATTTATGTTACGTTGATTGATTTATTTGTAATGTGATTGGATTTTACTACTACTTTTATTACTGACTTTCTTCCCCGCGAATGGGTTATATTGGGTTCTTGACATGACTTGACATACTACTTTTTTTAATGGATGATAATGGAGTGGTAACCTCGCAAGCACTAACGATATACGCTGGCGGGGCACCAGTGTGGGATGATAGGTGAGAATAAAAAAGCAAGTCAGTTAGCCCATCATGATGATTACACCACAGTTTCATTTTCATTCAGCACAATGGTTTCCAGGGGGGATATGACAGGGTATATTGTTAGTTATGGGACTGGTAGTCCGTATCACTAACAATCCCTTTCCCCCAGACATACTACTTTACTATTCCTCCCGTCACAATCACCAGAGTTACTAGAGGAAGACTTTGTACAAAAGTCGTTTGCTTGGGTACCTCTGTCCCATTCGTGTTTCAACCGTAAACCAGTTGGTATACATGGCTGTGTTTCGGTTTAAAGGATTGGATACGGTGTGAATTTACGGGGTACAGAGGAATAACATCTGAGTCCTCAAGAATGGCAACGCATGGGGGGTATCATGGGCGAAACGGTATACACTATTATGTCCATGTCTAATGTCTATAGGCGACGGTTAATACTTTCCATCAGGTGGCCCGTCAGCTTGTTTGCCATTCTAAGTTGTATAAAAAAATCATGATAGACAAATTAATATATATGCTTGTAAAACTACTCTTCTATCTATAATCTAACAAAGTAAAACAAAATATTAACTAGAGAGTATAATACACACAATAATAGGCAACTTCCTACACGTAAGATAAATTTAGCTTATCGTGACCCTTTAGTGTGAAACATATGAAGCTGTAATACCTTGTTTGATATATGACTACGCAACCAATGTTCTCATAATAAATTATACGTATGCTGAAGCTATGTACACCATGTAGGTACGAACGCCAGTTCCACGACACAAACTTTGAGCAGGCGTAGAAGCAAATTGCCTGTAATAATGTTACTTTCCCATTGGCCCTATCATTTTATAGCTGTGTGTACACAAATTGCGATGCTATTGTCACAGACTAAATATGAATACGTAGTTCGTCTATGTTCGTGTATGCAATTCTTATGTACTTTTTTAACAGGTGATAATGGAATGGTAACCCCATCCACGCCATCGGTATATACTGGCGAGGCACCAGTGAAGGATGATAAGTGACGATGAAAGCAGGTCAGTTAACCTACCGTGACGAATGCAAGAAGTATTAATCACAATGGTTTCCAGGGGGAATTGCGTGGAGGTAGACCTGATAGGGCTTGCTAGCAATGGGGCCATGAGTCCACATTACTAACAATCCCTTTCCCCCCATTCTTAAGTACTATAGCATTGTAATTGGATACCTCTATCTGACAGCTGTAAACTGTCCTCTACTGAACATGGCCTCCCTCGTAAGGGGGATTTTGCTGCGCTTAGCAGGCGGGTTGGCAACCGCAGTTTGACTTTTGGTGATGTTTTAAAAGAGACAATGCTGTCCATCCCTCCACTATAAGCAGTGAAAATGTGTTTGTTATCTTATGACGGTTTAATTCATTATCACGTAATTTAGTATACCCATAGTAATTAGGATGGAGAAAAACATAGGCTAATTTTTATTGTGGTCAGTAAACATATTCTTGTAACGTGGACGAAGTTGCGTGTAAAAACTAATAAATGTACAAAGCTCACTTTGTTTTAATTAACATTGGGCACTGTGAATAAATTCTTTTGCTTCTAGAAAGTTTGCAAGAGTAAAAACATTAAGTTTTTTTTTTGTATTATGCCTATTGTCAAGAACTGTAAGCTAAGCCAAAAGGGTTTATATGTAGGTACCTAATTATAAAAGATATGCTATCCATTGATCATCCAAAACAGAAATATTTTATAAAGTTAGTTTCAAGAATTATTACTATTAGCTTAGATCTTCAACTTAGACCTTTATAATATCTTTTATCTGCCTACACAGATTCCTTTAATTTAGTTGTGATTTAGCTTAGCAAGAATTAGTTTCGTCTGACTGAGAAAAAATAAAATACAGAACGTATTAAATTGTCTGGATATATAAATTTATAATGCTAGTTTTTATTTGCGATTTAGTTTAGCGACTGGAATGTTTAGACCCGTACTAGCAAGGGATGATCATATAATGACAAAACAGTGGACTATAACATTGTTATGATTATCGTTGTTGCCAGTTACAATTGAAATTGTAATAAAAGTAAATGTATACGCGTACGGTACCGTCGGTGACGCTGGCGCAAGACGAAGTAGCGAAAAGAGCCGATTTAAACCGAGACTACCCGACTGCTCTCAAATTTCGATGAAGATCGAACAGATTCTAAATATTGTACTATATATAATATAAATTTCACAGCTATTGGTTAAACTGTTAAATTACCAAGTGGCGACAAACACAATTTATTATTTATAATTTTTTTTATTTAATGAATAAATCTAGGCTATGTTAATGTATAATAAAATAACAATATATTTTTAAAATCAATTAAGTTTTTTTTTTTTTCATTTATCCATTACATATTAAAATTTTTAAATATTTACTGTAAAGAGAAAATAATAAAATTTTGCCAAAAATTGATTGGGAGAAAGTACTATATTATTAAGTTCGCCTTTTGTACCAAACATTCTTTATAATGTGGTCAATAAAGAATAAATAAATAAATAAAATATTAGACTTTTCTTTATATAGAAGTATAAGCACTTATCAATATGTAATTTCAATTTTTTTTTTAATCTATCTTACCTCAGCTATTAACACAAAAAAAAAACAAATACTAGTTGACAATAAATTTGTACTTTCATTTAAAAAGTTACAACCAACAAATTATGAATGAAAACGTCTACAGCCTAAACTAATCAACTGACAAACAAAAGAAGTCTTGTCATAAGTTCTCTAAAACTATTACCAAAATTTTTACTCTGTGTCACAGATTATAGAAAACGTCAACTATGCATACACACATATAGACCGGCCGTGTCGTGTCTACACACGAGCATAATTTCCGATAGAACGCTCGCTAAATTATGAGAAATATTGCCTTTGAGGTTCCGTATGTTACATTATCTTTTCTGTTATAGGTAGGTTTACATTTATTTAACGCATTTATTTCTGGATTATTTAAATAATAAAATCTTTCTATATTATTTATAGTGAACATTAGATATTAGTAAAATAATATAAATATTAATAATGTAATAAAATTATAAATAGACAATATCTTTGTATGAAAGATATTTAAAAAAAACTATTAAGGGTCTAAATAAGTAATAATCCCACGAATATTATTAATGTGAAAGTGGATTTGTTTGTTTGTTAACAGTTTAATTAATTCCTGTAAAATTTTATATGTACATATCGTATAAGATAGAGGTAGTAACAGGCTACTTTTTATTCCAGCCACTGAAAATATGCCAGCCGCGCAATTGATGTCATGGGTAAAAGCTAGTCAAAAAGAAAAAAAAAACATAATATATATATACACGCATACGTTTTTAATATCCCGGATTCAAATTCCCAGTCCTCAGAATGTGAGTCAGTGTATTAAACTGTTGTATCCTTGTAGTCCTCATAAAAAGAACTCTTAATTAAAAATGGCGAATGAAAAAAGAAACTCATTAAATAAAAATTTCAAATTTCATGGTGAAAATCATAAACGTACTCTGTTCCGTATAATGAAACGTCCCCGTGAAATACAAAAAAAAAGAGCAGTTCATTTCTATTGAAATGGTAAAATAATGATAAGGTCCAGTATTTAAAATTTAAATACGTGAATAGCACAAAGAGGCTGCTCCTTTATTGGGTCAAATTTTATATTGTGACGAATGATATATATCCAATTTTTCTGCATCATATTATAACAACATGTTAGAGTATGTAATAAATTACTTTTACGCGAAACCCTCGCATATTTGATATATTGTATCATTACCACGAGATTGACAAACAGAATTCTGTTTTTAAAACAGCATAAAATATAATTAATACAAATTTTCTTGGTATTTAATCATAATGATGGGCCATCACTTTCTTTCCCATGAATGTTGTAAGAGGTGTCTATGGGAATTTAATAGGAATATAATGAGGAATGGGCAGCAGCGTTTCTTTTAACATCACCATAGCATAACTATGGTTGCCAACTCACCTATCAAGCATAATAATTACTAACAAGACACCTCCATAGAAAAAGGTCTATATTAAATCTTACTGTCCACTGCTGAATATAAATTTCCCCCATTGGTGGGATGGGAGGTGTTGCTAGTAGTTGCCACGTTTGGCAGGCGGATTGGCATTCGCAATTAGGCTTTGGAAATGTTTTAAGAGAGACGCTGCTGCCCATCCCTTGCCTTCCCTTAGTCGCCCTTAGTTCGCTCATACCACACCTACGGGAAAGAAAGAAGTATCCTATTTAATGCCGGGACCACGCGGTCATTAGTAAAACATAATTAAAATAAAATAGTTATATAAGAAAATAATATATTACTTTATTATCTACCTACGCTTCGAATCTATGACACGTGACAGTTTACAAGCCTCTCGCGCCTTTGCTGTCAATCAATTTATTAATTATCTTGTTTTTGGTCGAGTAGCCGCCATCTTTAATTCCTTTGTTAACACTGTTATGTCAAAATTAATAATAGAAACTAGCAATTTAATTATCATCTTTATATCACAAATAAATAATTCCCTAATTAAACATTGTCTATTGCAATATCCTTACATAATATAGTAATAATAATAATATATTCTGGTTCTTTAAATATCTATAATAGAACAATCTTAAGACAATTTGCCTTCCTTATATTGAACGTGTTGTGCGAGTGAAAGTGTACCAAAAAATTGGTTATATTCTCGAGCTAAAATTATATTGCCGAGGGACCCCAAATGCGAATACAGTGGCGCTCGATCGGTTTTTTATTCGTATCCACGTCTTACGTATAGGTTTGTTCGGGACTTGTTCCAACAGTTTTTTGTATAACAAATTGGCAATAAAACAAGTTGATAACACAATAACTTGACGCCTATTTAACGTAATATTGTATTTCTATTTTCAAAAACGAAAAATGATAAAACCTATTTTTGACTGACTACAAAAAGAAGGAGGTTCTCTGATCGGAAGTATTTTTTTTTATTGCCTCATAATTTAGTTGTAAACTTGATTTGGAAAGTTCTTGTTTATCTTCTTTTGATATATTTACAGATTTGACCCGTGGAAATTTTATTAAAAAATGTTCAGTAATTTAGTTTTTAAATCAAAATATTTAGTTTTGTCACAACTGAAGTGTGTTTTTTTATGAAACACAATCTTTCGTTATTGAATAAACTCATTTTAAATGTCATATGGACATTTTTATTATTAACGCCTGGATTCCACAAAGTAAACACAATAATAAACAATCATTATTTAATTATTCCAGGCGGCATCTGACTATTAAAATAAACAACAGCTGAATTATAGAATCTTACTATTTTTATACGACTTCAATTATACAAAGACACACCTGCAATTTCTCTGAGGGTACAGGTAGGTAGTATCTGTTATTCCATAGTTACACCCTGTTCCATAATATAGGTGACGGTAATCATTTACCATCAGGAGAGTAATTTTTTTTATACAACTTAGAATGACAAATAAGCTGACAGACCACCTAATGGAAAGTGGTAACAGTTGCCTATAGACATTAAGCAGTATCATGGGCATAACAGAGTATATTGTTTCGCCCTTGATACTCCGCATGCGTTGCCATTCCTGAGAACTCAGATGTTATTCCTCTGCACCTTGTAAATTCACGCATATCCCACCCTTCAAACCGAAACATAGCCATGCAAATACAACTATTTCACGGTGCTAATATTTATTTCTTATAATATACACAGTAAAATAAAATATAAAACCATTTCTATCACTTCATTTGAAAAACAAGTCCTGTGTCAACAATCTTCGTGCAAGCAAAATACGATTTGGCACTCAGTACTTTATTAATAAATAAAAACTCCAAGAACCTTATCCATAACTATTTAAGTACCCACTAAATAATAAATCCTATAATGGTCGTACGTTAGTTTAATGTTCACATAAGCCCTTAGTTACCCGCACTATTGAGTGCTTTATCGATTTTCAAATTCCTCACTAATAATAATTTTATTTGTGACCTTAACCTCTTGAATAATACGAATATTACAGTATGACCTAAAAGGTCATTTTATAATCTAAAATAGTGTTTGCTTTGAAATATGTTGATTGCTCTTCGAAACAATAAATGTTTGTCATTAATATAAACACTAGTTTCAATAATCTGAATACTATATTCAGACATGAGCCACTTTAGAAAATGCTATTTAACTTTACGTTTTGCAAAAATTAGCAAAATTGTGAATATGGCAAGTAAACTACTTACTAATGAGTTATTTAAAAACGATGATCCGGTATTAAAAAATATACAAATACAGAGAAAGAGAAAGAAGTACTCGTATATATGTTCATAAATGGGATAAGTGCATATCGAAATTTGCACTTTTGCCATAAGAATAGAAAGGGTAGAAAAGACGCTGATATCCTTTCGTTTATGTTACTTTCTTTCCTCCAGATATTGCATATGTTGAGAGAGTGTCTACAAATTTATTCGCATTTAACAAATAATTTTTCAAATCGAGTCAGATTTGCACGTAATTTTGACGCACCTTATTATTGCAATATTTATTACTTGTAAGCCCTGACTTAATAGGACGCAAGTTGGACGCGAACTGCGTCAATAGTTAACACTGACTGTTACTGCGGCTTTGCCTGCATGAATCAGTACCTAGTGTCCTATATGTTAATTTAGGATATAACTTTGTTGTTTACTAAATTTCGTTCAGATCTTTTCAGTAGTTCTTACATAAAAAAATTTCTTTTTTTATGCAACTTAGAATGGCAATCAAGCTAACAGCCCACCTGATGGATAGTGGTAACCGTCGGCTATAGATATGAACAGTACCATGAATATAACAGAGCATACTGTTTTGCTCATGATGTGCACATGTGTTGCTATTCCTGAAGACTCAAGTGTCATTCCTCTGTACCCTGTAAATTCACTGCCATATCCTTCCCATCAAAGTGAAACGCAGCCATGCAAACACAACTGCTTCACGGTAAAAACACGAACAAGTATCAAATATCAGTACATCTGTCCATCCATCTATACAAACTTTTGCATTTAAGATATTAATAGAACTACTAATTTTGGGAGTATCAATTCTACCTAGATATTCATTCTTATGACACCGCGGACTATTGTTTCAATGCCCAGAATATCATACATTCTCGCGTACTTCTAAGATCTTAAAATAAAAGACGACTATGAAAAACAATATTCGAATATAAAGTTAATTTTCTTACCTAATTAATATTACATAGTAAATTAATATTATAATTTATAACATTATTTCGTAGGTTTACCTCAAGAACTAATTAACTTACAGAAACAAGAATCTGAGAAAAACAGATAATTAGTTTTCGCCCCTCGGTTTCGTTATTAATGTTAGAGCAACAAAGGTCAATATAATATTTTAACACAAGTGAAACTAACCGAAATTAGTATTCTTTTATTAATAATAATAATAAAATAATAATTATTACTAGAAATGATTTCCTTATACTGATGGGTCTAACGATATATACTATAGATTACGATTCTCGTGTTTTTATGACCGTTCCGCGTTAATATATTACAAGTCGGTCAATCCTAATATCTAAAATCTGTAACTCAAGAATCTGAGATTCCAATCTGCAAATACTAGATTTTTATAACGATAATGGAATGGTAACCCCGTCTCCGATATTAATAGACGACCCATCGCGTAGAATTCACTAAGAATTTGTCACGATGATTTCAAGACAAGATCATGTGCAGATCGAAAAAGTTGCGAAGTAACAGAATGTCTCCTCTATATCATGCGCAGAAATGAATGCCATGTTTTAAAGAAAGTGTTAAGTATGAAAGTGAATTGATGTAAAGGAAAAGAACTACCGAAGAATAGATGGATAGACTGTGTGGAAAAAGATATATATAAAAGAGGAGCGAGCCCAAAAATGATAGTTGATAAGGATTTGTGTGTTGATGTCGTTTCACGTAATATCCAGTTAGTTTCTTGCACCCCAATATAATGTCTTGTCGCCTTAACTTTACAAGCATGTAAGTGACACTTTCCATCTGCTAGCTCTTTTAGTACATCACGTTATCATTTGACAATGATAACGTCATTGCGACTTGATTCTGTATAGCAAATATTGACGACTCTATGCTTGATCATATCAGATTTTTAATCTAGTTAAATGAAAGTTCACTGTCTACATTGTCCTGGTCTGGGATATTTTAAAGAAATTGGCTATATAATTGCTTATTTTGTCATGTTTTATTTACTATTGCTTCTTTTATCTCTTTATCGGTATGTATTTCTTTGCTGTAAATGTAGTTTTATCTCTATCTCTTGTGTTACTTTTATTATTATATACTTGTCCTTGTTTATGTTGTGCTGAACTATTGCTTTAATTTGGTAACTTTTATATTTCACTATTTGTGCTTTATATACTTATTCTACATTCAACATACATCTCCCTACCTATATCACCAGTAAGTATAACGTTTCTGTCGCTGCCTTTTTCTGATATACTTTCTTCACAGCTAACTATTTTATTATTTTGACATCTATTTTCTTTAAATCACTATTTTTGTAGATTATTACAACAAATGAGTGGTATAAAACCGGTAAAGTATTTATGCTCTTAATTAGATAACGTGAATTTAGGTGTGTGTGCATACTCATATATATATATATATATATATATATATATATATATATATAAAATAATAGCGAGTCCCGATAAAACGATAGCAAAATAACTTTACAACAAAAAATATGACTATTTGCATCTTTATTATCCTCATTAGTTTCAGGTCAAAAATGAATAGAACAAAGAAAAAGTAAAAGTCTACTAAATTTCTTCAACAAAGAAGTGGATTTATTTAAGTCAGCAATATGGAAAATTACAATAAAGGCATGGCCTATAAATGGTCACGGCTTTTTCGATCGACCTTCGTTTAGTAATCGGGTTTGCTACGGTCACACAAATTTAATTTTGCAAATGTGTTCCACGTCTTAGTGAGAGAGAAACCTTTCTTTTAGTAAATTAGATAATCCTTCAAGAAAACCTTTTGATAACACTAATGGTGGCAAGAAAGCCTATATTTGAGTTAAATAGTTATCTGGATTTATTTGACTAAATTGTTAGAAACGGAATGCTCGGAGAGAGTTAAGTATTTCATTAGATATTTATCTAGGTCGACTAATCTGGTGACCTGAGAGCTGGATTCCTAGGCCAACATATCAACGAGGTAATGTTACCAACATCTTAACATTATACCCGGTACAATTTTTATATATATAATCTTATTCAATATAGCAATTATATTAAATATTTCTTGATTATTTTTCTTCCCAATAAATAAGTATGGTGTTTTTTGTTTTGATAGATTACCATTAATAGTATGAACGGTGTTTGTAAATGGTTGCATCTACTATATACTGCGCATATGATTATCAAGCCGATTTAAAAAAGAAGCAGATTCGTAGTTCGGTTGTATTTTTTTATGTTTGTTTCCACAGAACTACGTCACTTGTAAACCGATTTGGAAATTTTCTCTTATATCTGAAAGGATATATAAATAGATTGGTTTTACAGAAATTTTATCAAAATCAATTTTCAAATCAAAATAACTGGTTTTGCTACATTTTTTTTTTGTAGAATAAAATCAAGTTGATGATATTAATAAATCGGAAATCTTGGTATACACCAAGCAGCCATCATTGCGCTCAACCATAATTTATGTATATATACTATTATATATTTATATATATACTATACCGCCACTAGTCTAGACCTCATCACGAGACTCTCATTATATTCTGTGGTCGCCTAATACCTATAACAGGGAGAAAGGGATTGATAATAATGGAGAGGCTAGACCCTGTTGCTATCAATATATCCTATCAGGTCGACCTCCGCGTGGTTTCTCCTGAAAACCATCGTGATTAATTTATCGTTGAATTTCTCACGATGGACTAACTGGCCTTTTCATCTTCACCAATCATCCCTCAATGGTGCCCCGCCAGTGCATACCGATAGCGCGGGCGGGCTCATCATTCCATTATCATCCATTAAAAAAAAAATACCTATAACAAGCAAATTTCGCTCCGTAAGTTAAAAAACAGGACAAAACCGCTAAATTTAAATAGTTAAAAAATAGAGATCAATCTCATCTGACAAGGATGAAGCAGGTTCTCATCCCTCACTGGTACCCCGCCAGTATATATCGAAAGCGCAGGCAGGGTAACTATTCCATTATGGGGGAAGGGATTGTTAGTAATAAGGAGGTTAATTCCCATTGCTCTCAATATACCCTATCAGGTCGACCTCCACGCGGTTCCTCCTGGAAACTATCGTGACTAATTTATCTTTGAATTTGTCACGATGGGTTAACTGGCCTGCCTTTTCATCCTCACCTATCACCTCTCACTGGTGCCCCGCCAGTGTATACCGATAGCGCAGTCGGGGTTGCTATGCCATTTTCACCATATTAGAAAAAACTATTCCATTATATATATATAATTTATTAAAAAAATCCTGAAAACATTACACTTCTATTTTAGGCAGTCGTACAAAAAGCAAATATTATCCAATCTTACCACAAAAAAATGTAAATAGACAGGTGTTTCAACACATATAAAGACATCCTTCTACGAAAGTGTGTCTGCGACCTGTTTAACACTAAACAAAAGATTATTAAAACTGAATGATATTTAAAGAAATAAATTTTATTGTAATAATCTAATAGATTAAGGTATATAAAATTACAAATTAACATCATATGTATATTACAACGACTAAACAATATACAATCACTTCATACCTGTATCATTCTTTGAAGGCAACAATAAAAAGTTTTTATTTATTCATTCATTCACTCAGTCTTGTTAAAATTTGTTTACATAATCAGTGTTTAAAATTATTTTTGTGGCAAGTTTTGGTATGCTTATAAATTTATTCTCTGTTAGACAAGCATAAATTTCACATGTTAAATCAGGTGTCTAGGGCCGTGGGTGAAACACAAATCTCCTAGCCGCAATCTCTAAGGGAATTTATGTTAACGGAGCACCAATCACAGTGACATATACCTTTGAAAGTATCTCGCCCTCTATTTATCATGGATTCCTTCAATCTCTCTTTTTCGCAAATGGATATGTTTTTTTTTTCTTAATGTGAATGGAAACTGGGACATTATATTATCTATTTCGGTATAGAATATAAACATATTTTTATATGTTTCATACGTAAAACGTATAATAATTTATACAATACTTCCTGCAACTCAGTGCGGTGACGGAATCAGAATGCAATGTGTCAGCATTTCTTTTCATTCTCAGGAAGTCGTAAAAAGCTACCAGGGGAACAGCACAATGCAAGGGTAAGAGAGGGAAAAATAATGTAAGTACTTATGATTTAAGTATTTTCGAAAAAGAAAACAAAATAACATACATGTTATAAAACGCGTCGTCTTCATACTGCTTGTATCTGATAGACAATATATTTCATAAAACATAGCCATCTAGTCAATTATATATTGGAATTAAAATACTCTGTGCCGTTATTCGTTCATCATCATCATCATTTCAGTCAATATCTGTCCACTACTGGACATAAGCCTCCCCCATAGACTGCCATAAAGAACGGTCTGAGCCACCTGCATCCGCTGACTCCCTGTAACGAATTAGAGGTTGTTACTCCATCTAGTGGGGGATCGTCCTACATTGCGTTGCCACTCAAGAACCTTTCTTCCCCATCAGTTGTCGTATCTTCGAGCTATGTGACCAGCCCATTGCCACTTCAGCCTGCTTATCCTTCGGGATATGTCGATTTTTTTTACAACACAGAGGGCAAACGAGCATGCGGCTCACCTGATGGTAAGTGACTACCGCCGCCCATGATCACCCACAACACCAGCGGCATTGCAGGTGTGCTGCCGGCCGTTTAAAAAGGAATATGCTCTTTTCTTTAAGGTTATGTTGTCGTATCGGTTCGGAAATACTGCTGCTGGAAGTTGATTCCAAAGAGTGATTGTGCGTGGAAGAAAATGCCTTGAAAAGCGCACGGTGTAGGACCGCCACTCGTCCAGATGGTTGGGATGAAATATTAGTTTATGGTGGGTTGTACGATGGTGAAAATCAGCAGCAGGTAGCAATTATATTTTATTAGTATTTTGGTTCTTTTGCGGATATCCTATTATTATTCATTAGTGTGTGTAAAATAGAGATGCAGTTATTTAGTTTCGCATATATGTGATAAAAACACACTTCACAAAGACCAATAAAAGTAATGATTAAGAAACAAGAAACACACCCCGGGTTCTTTATAAAAATAAAAAAACACAGTCAAAATGTCTTTCTCCTATTTCAAATCGATTAGAAACGCTATGGTCCCAAAATAAATACACTACATAAAGACATGATGCTTGTATTTTTGTGAACCTGTATTTCTGCGAGTGAGATGGGATAAACTCGAGAAAGAGGCAGAGTTTAGCCATACTCTATCCTCTTTTCTTGTCTATGCTAAATAGACAGATATACTAAATAGACAGATAACAAAGGAGCTAGTATTTTTTATAACATAGGCAAACAATCTCAAATGGTGGCAAGTGACTACCACTACTCATGAGCAACCGCAATACCGGAGGAATTACAAATGTGCTGCTGACCTTTTAAAAGATAGTAAATACCCACTTTGTGGAGAATATCAAAATATTACAGAATAATAAATAAGAAAAAGCAATTTTAAATACACGTTTCGGGGGGAAAGGGATTGTTAGTAATGGAGACTGAGAATCCCATTGCTAGCAATATACCCAACCAGGTCGACCTCCACGCGGTTCCCCCTGGAAACTATCATGGTTAATTCCTGATGAATTCATCATGATGGGCTAACTGGCCTGTTTTCATTCTCATCTATCACCCTTCACTGATGCTCCGCTAGCGTATCCCGTTAGCGCAGGCGGGGCTACCATTCCATTTTCACCCAAAAAAATACACGTTTCGACGTAGATTGCACCACGTCGTGGTCACTACAGGACTGAAGTGAGCGGCGTCTTCGTCTGGCAGCTCGTAACAACAAATAAACAAACGTCGGCAATAAAGAAGCAGATATGCAGGTACTATTTACCTGTAAAGGCTTTTAAATTGCTTTAAATCTCAACTGTGTATTTAAAATATGTGAAAACAACACGAAAGTTTAAAATTAACCAAGAAAAAGCTAGTACCAGTATATTAATATATCTAAACTTGACTCCAAAGCTAGCGCTGACCAGAATATCGTCCATAAGTCTGATAATAACCAAATTAGCATTCATATTGGTACGCCAGCCATTTTGAAATTTATGCAATTACACAATGAATATTACATGAGTGAAATTGTGTGGTCCACGGCTATGTAAATCGTTAGATTACACTGCAATATCACTTCTAAATATATATGGATCATTCTTTATATTTTAGTCCAAGTCGCGTAAAAGTCTATGAGCAATCAAGAAGGATTCATGTAAAGTTTTGCAATTTGGTAAAAATCTGAGAATAGCAGAAAAACCAAAATTAAATAATTTAGTTTTTTTTTTTATACAACTTAGAATGGCAAACAAGCTGACGGTCCACCTGGTGGAAAGTGGTAACCGTCGCCTATAGACATGAGCAGTACCATGGACATAACAGAGTATACTGTTTCGCCCACGTTGCCATTCCTGAGGACTCAGGTGTTAATCCTCTGTACCCAGTAAATTCACGCCTCATTCTACGTGACTCATTCTGTGCCGGTACCACACGACATGTGATAGAAATGCATAGTTACAAAAACACCTGGCTAATGTATAACATCTACTTGCACGTTATATAAAATTTACAATTGAATCTTACTCAGTGCAAATTTATCTTCATTTATTTTCAGCCAGCGTGGCATATATCTTCGTAGAATTTTTATTTCCTAACCAAATAACCAACATTTGCTTGAAGAAGTTATATCTCTGTTTATATGACAAATTCATGACTTCAAAACTGAATAAAATTTCTTCTAGGAATGATTGAATAACAATCATTCTGTTATGACTTATAACTTAATCAATTTTGTTTTTATATAATCGTCTTTTATATCTTCACTTAGTCACTGTATTATATATATATATATATATATATATATATATATATATATATATATATATATATATATATATATATATATATATATATATATATATATATATATATATATATATATATATATATATATATATATATATCGTATCTTTATGCCACTTCGTTTTTACATTCTACAAAATAGGAAGTGGACAGAATCCGTACTATGTTACCCTGTTACGGTATTCTGGCCACACATATATATGTATAAAAATATTTAATTTATATAATTTATTTTATATAATTTGTATATTTAATTTATATAATTTATATAATATAATTAATATTTACATAAATTGGTATCACTTACAAATGCATAATAATCACAAACTGCCGATAAAATAATCTATCTACACACACAATGCATTTTATTCATATTTCTTTTTATTATTATTTTTAATAAGGAATTTCGCGACTGACTCTTGGCCACAACAGAATATCAGTGTTTTGCTCTTTTAAGGGCGAAGCAATAAACTGAGCTGTGATCATTTTATATAACTATGGCACGCGCGTGAAGGAAAAAAAAGGAAATTGTTGTTTTATATATTTTGCTTTTAGTTTTTTTTGTTACTTTTTTTATTTTCATTCTTTTATCTCTTTTACTGTGTATTATGTGTATGTTTGTATTGTTATTTGTGTGCTGTAAGTAATGTAAATAAATTATCTATCTATCTTCACGCTAAGTTAGTTTCCTTAGTTTCTAGCTACCTTAGTAAAGTACTTAAATTCACTTTCGTTACTTTACATGCGTGCATGATGTTTTCAATGACTCTTGATTTCTCCATCATATAAAAAATAATATATCGTATAATTTCTAGGTTAATTTAGATTTCTCTACAACCTGCTTCCTTCCACTGTATATCTCTTTCCTTAACCCTTCATCTAATATTCTTTTCACATACCCAAACCAATTTAGCAAATCCTCTTTGATTTTTACAGCAATACTTTCATTTAAACTCTACAAAAAGTATATTATACTAAATATTTTCTAATATATAGTATTTAATTGCGGAGTACAATTTTGTCTTTGTAGACAACTGGTTGCAAAGCGTAGTTACTTAAGTGGCTGAACAGTCTACAGAACGGCGCATGAGTGGTTTACAACTACTCTCCATTCTTCATTTGTAATGAACATGGAACTTGTGATAATTCTGAAATGAGCTTGTGTATTTTTAATGGATGATAATTAATCACTAGCAATGTACGCTAGTGGGGCACCAGTGAGCGATTATAGGTGCGAATGAAAGAGCAGATCAACTCAGTAAGTCATATTGATGAATGCACCTGGATTTAAGCACGATGGAAAGCACCATATGGAAGTTGACCTGACAGGGTACGATACTCTTCTTTCTTTCTTCGAAACACTGTGTTGGCGACAGACTTCCTTTCATATAAGTTTACCTTTTTTAGATTTATATTTTTATATTATGAATATGTCTTTGATACTTTTTTTGTTTTTCTTCTTGATTGACATATTATTGTTGTATGAAGTGTGCACGTCTTAAGAAAATATATTGGTAAGCCTCTCTCTTAATATTATTTTATTATTGTCGCTGCCCTCCTCTTCTACCAGCGTTGTTTTTACACTGTATAGACCATTGACCAACGATGTAATTATAGGAGTCAGCAGTTGCAAATCTTAAGTTCATTACAAAGTAAGAGATCATGATTAGAATGAAATGATAAATTATGCCGAGTGTCTATGTAGGCACTTCACCTTGTCTGGGACATTAATTACGACTTAATTAATTAAATAAAAGGTCACTAAACTAATTAGTATTAATGTCAAATGTTCAAGTTTTCCTTAATAAATGAATGTTTGATTTTTGTTTCTATAATGAATGCAAAAGAGACGAGTGCTGGTATGATAGAGACTTTATAAACGGCGACCGATGAACGGACTTACAACAAAAAGGTATGCTTGCAATAAACAGGTATTCAATACGTATTTAGACGTCTTTCTACAAAAGGGGTCTAACTAGGGGTAGATAATATATAGCAATATCTATATATTTTAGATACAATATCTATATAATGGCTAAATTCTGTATTTATTTATTTATTTAATACTTTATTGTACACATTAGTTATAAAAATATGACAGAGGTAAACAAAAGTACAAAGGCGAGCTTAACTCTGATAGAGTTTTCTTCCAGCAAACCCAAAGTGGAAAGGAGCATCAATGTCAGCGGATACAGCAGTGTACAATTTTTAAATAGCCAAAATTAAATTAATTAGATTATATTATATAGTACAAATACACACATACATATACATAAATATATACCTACATCTATGCATAAACCTACATATACATACACATATACATACAATATACCTACACATATAGATAAATAAATATATGTTCATAGAGATAGAAGATGCTCTTTAAGTCTACTCTTAAAAATATTTAGGGATTGACTCTCACGGATAGATATGGGAAGAGAATTCCACAATCTAGCAGCATGGACGGTAAAAGATCCACTATAGCGCGTAGATGAGTGTGAAGGGAGTTTGAGGATAAGAGATTTCGTCGAACGGGAGGACACGTCATGGGGAACTAGAAAATCAAAACGTTCACGAAGATAGGAGGGAAAAGTAGGGTTATATAGAACGGAATATAAAAACGACATTATATGAAAGTCTCGACGCCTTCGAATTGGCAGCCAATTCAATTTTGTTCTATAAGCGGAGACATGATCATATTTACGCAGACCATATATGAAACGTATACACAAATTCTGTAATCTCTCTAATTTGTATATGTTATATATGTAAAAGTCTTTTATCTTAAAATAATATTGCATAACAGACTTAACATATTCGATAATAGATATCTTTTTTTTTATACAACTTAGAATGGCAAACAAGCTGACGGCCCACCTTATGGAAAGTGGTAACCGTCGCCTATAGACATGAGCAGTACCATGCACATAACAGAGTATACTGTTTCGCCCATGATACCCTCATGCGTTGCCATTCTTGAGGTCTCAGATGTTATTCCTCTCTCTTTTCTCTTTTCATTTGAGAGTTTCCCCTTGTCGGTGCAACTAATTCATGCGTCTTCTTCCAGCCAGCTCTATCCCAGGCTATATCCTTGACCTCCCTATACGGCATGACACCTAGTGTTCCCTTTATCTGTCCCATGTAGTTATTCCTCGGTCTTCCTCTTCCTCTTTTGTTCTCTATTTTCCTTCTACTATACTCTTAAAACAATCGTTATGTTGTATAAGGTGGCCCAGCATTTTATTCCTCTGTACCCAGTAAATTCACGCTATATCCCACCCTTCAAACCGAAACACAGCCATGTAAACACAACTGTTTTACGGTAGAAACACGAATGGGACAGAGGTACCCAAGCAATCGACTTTTGTACAAAGTTTCCCTCTGGTACATCCATATCTGACTGATATGGGTGATATCGAAATCGGTGATAACCTTTTTCCCACTATAAATGGCCAGAGGGACCTAAGCTATAGATTTCGAAATGGTATCCATATCACATCATGCCTTTGTCTAATATATGTTTACGTCAAAACAAAAGGAAGTCTAATTATAAAATAAAATATATTTAATTTAATAAATTTTATAACATTTTTTTTTACATTTTGTCACATGAAATTACAAATAAATATTTTAACACACACTAAACAATGTTCCTAGCAGTGTAGTATAGTAGCATAGAATAAACCACCCCTTCCTTTCCCGTGGATGTCCTAAGAAGCGACTAAAGGAATTTAATAGTAGAGGGATGGACAGCAACATTCCTGAAACGTCACCAAAGTCTAACTGCGGTTGCCAATCTGCCTATCAAGTGTCACAACTACTGGCAAAATCTCTCAAGAGGGAGGACTATGTCCAGCAGTGGACAGATAACGGCTAATAATGATGAACAATGTTTAATCACTTAAAGTTTTGTTACACATTCATAGTTACTTACACTGTTTGGATAAGTAGTACTTTAAATTATTTTTATGTTAAAACCTTTTTTTTTTCACTTGTGTACTAAATATTTTATTTTCACTTAGTGGATTTTTTTAGTTATGTAGTTCCTACACTACGGAATATAATTTATAATTTTAATTTAATTTATAAAATAAAATATACATTATTTTATGTTGGTTAAATTATAGTTTTAATAATCTCTGTAATAAAACATTATTTATTTTCAAGTTACTTCAAAAATAAATCTATTTTTTATAAAAAAAAGTATAAATAAAAATTTTACTAGAAAATAAAAAATTAAATTCTGGAGAGGACCACTCTTAACTAATAGGGGTATAAAAATAGTCTACGACCTACTCTCAGACCTACCAAATATACACAAAAAAGTTTATAAAAATCAGTCAAATGAAATAAAAACACAACAAAAATCTAATAAATATGCATATATATGTAAGTTATACACCTCATTACATCAATTTTTATTCCACAAATGATTTATTTTCGTAATTCTCACTACAATAAAAAAAAAGCATTATTTATTGTTCATGTCTTTTATAGAATCTTTTGTAGAACAAAATAAGACAGTAAACAGTGGCAGTAAACAAGCTCGCAAGTCTGAATACGACGAGCAAAGGAGCTTATTCCGGAAACTGGAACACCGAATAAGGCGGTTGAAAATGAACCCTGTACCAGTGTACCGAAGCCAGATGTATGCTAGTGCTAGCAGGAAAAATACAACCGGCTTCAGTATGACTCATTCTAAAGTTTAAAACCACGCCAGCATGCTTACGTTTATATTATTCAGTTCATAAAACTTTTTAGGTTTCAGATATTAGTAACTTTTTACAATATATACATTTAAGATAAGTAAATAATAATCATCGTCATGTCAGCCATTCCTTATAGCAGTTTACTTGTGGCGTTTGTAAATAAATATTGTACATATTCATCTCATAGCCACTTATCAACATCATTGCTTGGGTACCTCTATCCCATTCGTGTTTCAACCGTGAAGCAGTCGTGTTTGCATGGCTGTGTTTCGGTTTGAAGGGTGGGATATGGCGTGAATTTACAGGGTATAGAGGAATAACACCTGAGTCCTCAGGAATGGCAACGCATGGGGGGTATCATGGGCGAAACAGTATATATATATATATATATATATATATATATATATATATATATATATATATATATATATATATATATATATATATATATATATATATAAATTATATACCTGTCTGTCTATATTGCTATCATAAAAAACACACTCTTCAAAAACTTTCCACGAGAGTAAGCACAATCAAATTTCTCATTCCAGTCCAGAACAATAAATACTTATTTGTGAGAGCATACACGATTTTCCCTTTGACGTAAATTGTACATCGTACGAGTAAACTATTCTTAGTTCGTTAAGTCCTTGTTATAACTTTAGTTTGAATTTGGCATTTTCCAAGTATCTCCATTCCCTTGGCAGTGGCTCGGAACTCTAATTAGTAGGAAATGTTTTGTATTACTATCACTGCCTATTTGTAGTGCCGTTCACAACTTAAATTATATGTTTGAGTTACAAGTTTCTATTATTAGTGTCAAACAGATTTAAACTTATGACTTAACCGTAATTTTTTTAAAGAAGTTTATATAAAAAAATAGAAACAATAATGCTGAGTGGCGGCCATGTTAGCAATTACAAATGTAAAGTTTTTTTTTTTTTTCTGTTGATAATTGATATAACTCTTTTTGTTGTTGGCAATAAATGTTTTGTTTCTTTCTTTCTAACTAAAAAAAAACAATGTTACGTGTACGGCGAAAGTACACAGAGGCGTTTCACTACATTGTCTTATAGTATTTAGATTGAGAAATAAAATCACCAATTGGCCGTGTGGTCCCGGCATAGGATAGGCTACCCCTTTCTTTCTCGTGGATGTCGAAAAAGACGACTAAAGGACGGCGAGAAATCGACAATAGCGTCCCCTTTAAAACATCTTTAAAGCCTGTATGCGATTGCCAATCCGCCTGCCAAGCGGGGCAACTAATGGCAAAACCCCCCAAGGGGGAGGCTTATGTATATAATAATGTCGGATAAAAAACCACTCAGATACAAGGAAAATACCAGCATCAGACAAAGCAAAACATTTTTTTGTATACAACTTAGGCAGTGGCAGACCAGCTGACGGCCCACCTGATAGAAAGTGGTAACCGTCGCCTATGGACATGAGCAGTACCATGAACATAACTCTGTTATGTATAGTATAGTGTTTCACCCATGATACCCCCCATGTGTTGCCATTCCTAAGGACTCAGTTGTTATTCCTCTGTACCCTGTAAATTCCCGCCATATCCCACCCTTCAAACCGAAACAGTGCACACCGAACCGAAACCATGCAAACACAACTGCTTTACGGTTGAAACACGAATGGGACAGAGGTACCCAAGAAAACGACTTTTGTACAAAGTCTCCCTCTGGTAAACATTAAAAACATATTAAGCTTACAATTATGCATTGCTATTTCTGAGTGCTACGACATTATGTCCATGTACCTTGTAATTTCACTGCCATATCCCACCCTTCAAATAGGTTTCTATTAAGCCTGCAATGGCTGTTCAGTCATGCTAGCACTTAGCAGTGACTCAGACATAAAGGATGCTTCACGGTAACACGAATGACTGAGTCAAATGAATGATTGAAATAACAGGAATAAATAAAATAGCTAGTATTTATCATTGCGCAGAAGTGTATGTAAATGTTATTGTAATTATAAATATAACTCCATCTAGTGACAGTGAAAGGAACTAATTGATCTTGACTCCTGTACTTTCTGTGATTCCTGAATAAAACAGCTGAACAACTGAAGTTTTCTCTGACACCTATAGAGAAAACTTCAGTATCGCCGTCTGTTTTTAAAAAGTTTACAGCAATTTCAGAAAAATTATGTCAAGTGACATCTGTCGGAAACCCTACGATTCATTTACTAGCTTGAATAAGTAAGCTTGAGTAAGTTTCTCAATTTTTATTGTTCACTTGAAAATAAAAAAATATCTTGGTGGATATTTTTTTCCAATAGTGCTTTATATTTCTATCCTTATTAAGCGATTTTAAAAAACAGCAATTGATTTTATTAAATATGAGTAAAAAATAAAATTTAATTTCGTTAGACTTTGAACATTGAAGATTAAACAGGTTTTTAAAATATCTTTTAGATCGTGTCATAATCGTTAGGGGCACTAGAAACTGTTTTAGAAATAATAATAAATACTACAGAAATATGATTTATTTATTTATTAATTATTTTATATATATATATATATATATATATATATATATATATATATATATATATATATATATATATATATATATATATATATTTTGTAATATGGTCAATAAAGAGATGATCATATTACAAAAAATGTTGAGTACAAAAGACGAACTTAACCTTTTTATATACCATTCTCTTCCAATTAATTAATATTTTCATTATTATTATTTCAAGATTTTCACCGTTATATTCTTTGATAAATAACCAACTGTAATACCTAGAACTAAGTATTTTTAAGACAAAATATGCAAATTCTGTGTTTTTTTTTATACAACTTAGAATAGCAAAAAAGCTGACGGTCCACCTGATGGAAAGTGGTAACCGTCGCCTATAGACATAACAGAGTATACTGTTTCGCCCATGATACCCCGTGCGTTGCCACTCCTGAGGACTCAGGTGTTATTCCTCTGTACCCAGTAAATTCACGTGGTTCTTCAAACTGAAATTCTTCGGTTACTTTCAAGCAACAGACATTCAACAAGTTTCCATTCTCAATTTCTATCTATAAGTCTATTCAACCGTAAGACTAACTCCTTTATACGTACATATATGAGACGCAGACGGTTGAGTACTAAGTAATGGGTAAAAGCTAGATATAAATAAAACAACAATATCAGGAAGTATAAGTTATAATAAAAGTTCATAGTATAATTAAATTACAGCATAAATTTTTCAGTAATTATATAACTAGCACAGTGTACGAAATACATTTTCTTGATGTGAGCATTATTATTTATTATATTTAAGATACAATAGCTTATTCCAGTACAAATGTCAGTTTGCTCTATTTAAAAATGATAATGATATTTTCTGTATGAGCCATACTTCAAGTCTTCCCCATAAATCAAGTATGTCCCATACTTAAAGGTGGAGATGATATTTTTCTATAATTAATTTGTTTATTTGCATCAACACGCATATAGTGGCATTCAATTATTATAAAGTCCCTAAATCTGTACTAGACGCTTGTGCGTATTACATAAAATTTGGTCGAAGCTTCAGAAGTGCAATGACTTATCATTATTTGTGTAAATTTCCCCATTTTACACATCGTATCGTTATATAAGAAGTACCTAAGAAGACTACACGAGATCTTAAACGAAAACCTTAACTCGACTCACAACTGTCTCTCATTGAAACTTTAAAGAAAGCATTTCGTCCGCACCACAAATTATAACTAGATATAATTGAAAGTCTTATAATTACCTCGTTATAGTTATAGAAAGCGATATCGAAGCTTCCCTCCTTCCTAATTACTATCCAATCTACTCGAAATTCAGATCACTCCTCATCAGGAGATGGTCCCCGTAAATAAATTTTAGCTTAGATATAAGCTACACTTTATATTTCTAAGGCAGGGAATCACAAAATCTAGCTTTTACTTACAAGGAAATCTAGAAAAGAAGAGTAAATCTGAAATAGTGTTCTTATATTAATAATCGACTTACTAAACTATCGAACTACAAAATTTGCCAAAAAGCGATCTTTCACCTAATGCTAAAAAAGCTAAATTTCTCCCTATTATATGTCTATTCTTTAAATTATGAGTATATTAGAACTGTGCATTATATCTAATAATAAAAAGTGACTTAATATTTGAATGGTGAACGTGAATATACTATTTAAATGTTTAACTGTTTTAAATCTAACAATGTGCTTCATTAACTTATTTAGGTAAATTTTATACTTCATGAAAGATAAAAAGTAAATCATTGATATTATGAATAGAGGCACTTTTAAAGTGGCTGATTTTATGACAGATATATTAGTGCATGACATTATTGCTATACAATTAATGGATGAATATAAGCCTAATTTAATGCTGAACAATTGGTAAATATTATCACAAATACGGTAAAACTGGACTGAATGTTTTTACAATTACTTTTGTTCAACTTTGAATACAGACTTTGCGTTCCCTGATTACACGTTAGAAGCATCGTTACTTAGCTTTATATCTAATATACTTTTCTTTTTATCATCATTTTGAACTATTCGATTTCTACCTTTTCTTCTAAGTGTTTTTGTGATTTTAGCTTTTTGTTTAGTTATAATATGAATGTCTTTTAGATTTTACGAATCTGGGGCTCGTATTTCGACAGTAACCGAAGTAGGTCCAGTTGTAGTCGGCGAACGAAGTGTTGCTGATCTCAATGATGTAGCTGAATGTCCACTGCTTGCTCTTGAACCTCGGCGAGAACCTAAAATTAAAGGTTTTCATTAAAAGTAGATAAGTGTTAAATCGCTTTGTTTTTGCTTTGAGCAAAATTCGTAGCATGATGTCAAATGAAACATGCTGAGTCATCAAAAGTTTCTTCCGCTATCAGATCAAAGGTATATGATTTTTGAAAAAGTATTTTCGTGAAAGCCGGGTTTAGAGAGATGGTACTAACGCTATCTAATAGGCAATTTATTTCATTCCAAATGCAAAGCAAGATTTCCTGTTACAGTACGGTTACTTTATCATTGAAAGAGTAAATTACCAGCATTGTACAAGAAAAGGAAATTAAGTTACTTGTTCCAATGATCTTCACATGCAAGTCGTCAAATTACTGGAAAAAAAATTTAATGCAATTTCTTGAAGAATTTTTCAACTATTCGAGCTAATCGTTATTATAAAAATATCTAATTTTTTAACAGGATTGTGTGTAATGTATAAATAAGTTATCTATAATATTCTAATAGTCTTATTATAATATGCAATCCAAAATAATGTGAATGCTAGCATCTGATATAAAACATACTTTTCCAAAGATTATGGTGAAAACGACGGTATGTGATATATAGTATACATGACAAATGTTTTAGATGTATATTGTAATCAAGGTATATTTTAGCTTAGTCTATTGTAAGTATATTTCTTTACATATATACATAATTATCACGCATGTCTCCCATTAGCGTAGACAAAAATAATATTTCTTTTATTACATTGAATGTACCTACATTGATATCAATATTTGTTTCTTAAACATTAAATATAGTATAAATAATGTAAATGTATGTAATTTATCTGCAGAGTAAGTTACATGAAAATTTTCTATAATATTTAATTGTTAAATCCAACATAAAAATGTTGAATTTAATAATAATGACGATAAAACAGATACGCATCTAAAACATTAATCAACAAGTGTTGTTTATGGTTGAAAATAATAATGCAGCAGATTAAGCAAAATTAAAAATAAATGTAACCTGAGGGTTTTCGGTGTAACTGATGGCTTTGGTGATGGAGTGCTGTTAATAAATGAAATATTTATGAATAACATCAATAATAAGGATTTGAATACAAAAAATAAACAAAACGATGATTTGAAAGAAACACACAATAATACTAATACGCGTTGTATAATAACTTATATATTTGTTAATGATTTTGATAATGATATTGATAATAGTAGTGATGATATCAATAAACATAACACAATATTAGTAACAACGCCGATTTCAATTATAAATACTATAGTAGCTCTTAGTTATTTTATAATTAGACATATAATAAACAAAATACTGTGTAGTTTTGTCAATATAGATAAAAGTAAAAGGTGATTATAATGAAACTGAATAGAACAGCCATATTATTTTAAATAAATCATTTGGCTTTAGAATTACAATATTATGAGCAAAGTATAACGTTATATTGTGATTTATTTGACGTTTTGGTCTATATTAACTTATAGGCTTTCACTTTGTATAATTTATAAGAAATATCGCCTCAATTTGATTACTGTCCTTTGTAACCTGGACAAGAAGTCGAGATAACTTAGATAAATTATTATATTTGACCTAATTGGTTGCGTTAATTACTGTCTCTTGTAAATCTTGTCTTGATCAGATACTGAAGTTGACGAAATATATATTTTTTTTTTTCTATAAAGAAGACTAAATTAGATTGAATTTGATACCTGGACTTGGTGAATGCGGCCGCAATTCTTGTTGACTAGTCTGTCTCGATGGTGGCCGAACGCTTACACGAGATCCACGACGATCCTAAAAATATTTTAGTATTAATTCCTCCATTCATATAGCCAGATATGAGTAAACCTTGTCAATTTAAATTTTACAAATATGTGTTTCATGTGCGTTTCATGGTATATACCATGAAACCATTGCATAACTGCTGGTAAATTCGTCACGATCAGCCGAATGTCCATCTTCACAGGTATTTCTTTCTATATTATCAGTGTATCAATAACTCAGGTGGAATCCATTCCATTTTAATTCGTTACAAAACATCCAATATTATAAAGAAAAAAGTTTGATTGTTTGTTTGTAATTAATAAACTGTCATCACCTATTGAAAGCTATATTATCAGCATGAGCTGTATTTTATTTAAAAAAAAATCATACGAATCCAAGACTGGAAGACTTTTTTTATATAACTATCTTTAAAAACTTTTATATTTGCATTATTAGTTATAATATTATCATCGTACTTTTTAGTATAAAAAAAAATTTAACCGACTTCAAAAAAATAAAGATAGTTCTCAATTCGGTTGATTTTTTTATCTTAGTTAGTTCATATCTCCATCAGTTGTAAATTTATTTGGAAAATTCTTTACTTATCTGAAGGGATATGCTTACAGATTAGTCTCAGAGAAATTTTATCAAAATCAGTTCAGTTGTTTAATTTTTAGATCAAAACAACTGGTTTTGTCACAATTGAAGTTGGTTTCTTTTCGTGTGACACAATCTTCAATTACTTTTGTTCTAATATATGCCATAAAAGCAAATCCCATAAAAGGCATGTAACAATCTATAACATATTTACCTGTGCGTGTAATAGCTTAGAATCTCTCAATAAGGACACATTCATTAGCCTCGGATTTGGAGTGTTGAAAATTGTGCGATTCTCCCTCCATCTTGCTCTGAAAATTAGACACAATTTATGTAATAGGTTGTCTGTAAGAGATTGCCCTAGCGATAAGACCGCCTTTTGTACCTTTATGTGTATATTTCAATCTGTATTTATGTTACTGTATTTCATTTGAATTATTCACTTGTCATTGTATATTTTTATTTATGGTGCAATAAAGAGTTAAATAAATAAATAATATATTGGAATGAAATATATGTATATGTATGTATGTATACTGGTTAGTTGGTAGACAATGCCATATAGCATTAAGCTCGCCATTTCTACAAATTTTATTATTCAATAAAGAATGAATAAATGAAAGCCGTAGTTAAAAATGCTTAAATGTCCTTCTTGTAAATATAATAAAAATTACTATAGTATTACAACTTTAGATAAAGATAAAGAGATAAAAAAAAGTATTTTTTTCTCACTAGATTTGTCTTAGAAAACATTCTCTCAATGCCAGTGTAAAATGTATAAAGACTAATTAACATATTGAATAATTTTTTTTTTACTAGCTTTATGCTTATTAAAACATAAATTCACCTGCTGAACAGCCGAAGAACAACGCAAATAATAACGAACATCAGCGCCATGCCAACGAGGACCCCAATCATAGCTGGATCCAGGGTCCTTATTGGAGTCTCCGGGCTCTTATCCGCTGAAAATGAGAAAAACTGAGTTTTAGACTCACATAACATACAGAGCACATCATAAAAAATAAAAAAATATATCATCAAATACAAATTCAAATTCAAGATTAACTTTATTTAAATAAGCTTATTATTTATAGGTATATATATATATATATATATATATATATATATATATATATATATATATATATATATATATATATACATTTACATTATAGGACATTTAACATCAATCTAAGGAGGAAAAACTTGAAAATAAACTCTATTCCAACTCATATAACCCGTGTGGTTTACAGTACAATTTGTTCGACCTACGTGATCAGTAAAATTTTTATAGTGAATGAATGAGTTTATTTGCATTATACAATATAGGAAATAAACAAGACAATTAATATAACTATACAATTGTATAAGTACAGTAAGACAGTCTTATTGCTGAGAGCAAAATAAATAAATGGACGAAATTGTTGTGTCGTATTATTATTTGTAAATAGCATACATGGATCAATAACACCAACTAGATTCCAAAATGACCAAACGAATAAGGTCTCACTTACAAAGTGAGTTTCCATTTTAAAACAACTTCAAAAGTTCAGAAATATCAAAGCGTCGGATTTGGGAATATTTTTTTTTTTTTAACAGTTTTAGCAGCAAACTTTAATATTATAAAAGGGCCAGCATAAAAGATTACAGATGTCGCAGTGTTACAGGTTTCTCTGTCAGAAAAACTCATCTCTGAATACAATAAATACCTAAGATCTTATCGTCACTTAAGATCAGATGAGATTATAGTCAAATAATAAAAAAAAAATCACTTTTCATAGTTATAAAGTTGTATTTTTTTTATTGAATGAAAATGGAGTGGTAACCCCGCCTACGCTAATGGGATACGCTGGCGGGGCACCAGTGAAGGGTGATCGATGAGAATGGAAACAGGCCCATTAACCCATCATGATGAATTCATAAGGAATTAACCATGACAGTTTCCAGGGAGAACCGCGAGGAGGTCGACCTGGTTGGGTATATTGCTAGCAATGGGATTCTTAGTCTCCATTACTAACAATCCCTTTTCCAAATACAGTCGTATTACTTACCAGTACACGTGACACTGCCATCGACGGTAACTTCCGGTATCATATCAAATTTGCATACACATCTCTCATTCCGGCATTGTGTCTTAAAGTTAACATCCTCACATTGTTCGTTGAACGTGCACGTTTCGTTTATCGATGCAGCTGTAACAAATAATAATATTAAATAAATAAATAAATATATATGTGAAAATATTAAAACACAAAAATTTTATTACACTAAATATCCTGTGATTGAAAAAATACGAAGTGAGAAGGGTTTGAATCTGCCACTTCTACGCCATGTCAAGGTTGAAGCTTCATTTTCACTTCATTTTTAATGGAATGTTCAATCTCACCTGGGTTTTCTAAATCAAAACGAGTAATTCCGTAGGCAGTAATTCATCATATATATAAAAGTGTACATGTATATTTTTATACATAGGTATTAATATATAAATACTATATTAAATTATGAAAGTTCGTATATACGAAATTTACCTTCTTGTACTAAAATATAAATAATTTAAGTTTCTTTTTATACAACTTAGAGTGCAAACAAGTTGACGGCGTACTTGATGGAAAGTAGTAACCGTCGCCTATAGACATGAGCAGTACCATGAACATAACAGAGTATACTGTTTCACTCAAGATACCTCCCATGCGTTGCCATTCCTGAGGACTCAGGTGTTATTCCTCTGTACCCTGTAAATTCACGCCATATCCCACCCTTCAAACCGAAACACAGCCATGCAAACACAACTGCTTTACAGTTGAAACATGAATGGGACAGAGGTACCAAAGCAAACGACTTTTGTACAAAGTCTCCCTCTGATTAATTAGAAAGAGACTAACATAGCTGCGAAAAATCTAGCCATTTAAATGACTAATTTGATATAACTATCGGATATTGATCACTATAAATTTAAAATCTATTCATATCACGGTGTAGAGAATGTATTTATAAGCTGCTCTGATGGTTGCTTTCAAGAGGTTATTCAGGTCAGCGTTAGTGATTCACATTTCGTATTATAGGAGTAGCAAAGTCCCTAAAAAATAAATAAGAAAGATTCGAAATTCTTTTCTTTACTCGACTGTTCTTTGGATTAACACAGGATGTTTTCTATCGTAATACATGTAGACAAAGCCTCGACCTTCTTTTGGTTTAATACATAGGATATTTTTCATCTAAATAAATAGTTAAACAAAGTCGTGAGATATTTAAAACTAACCGTTTTTAAATATTGTTAATTTTAAATATTTAGTTTAAACTTCAACAGCCTTACTATAAAAAATTTACCTTGCTATAAGCAGTTGTGTTCGCATGGCTGTGTTTCGGTTTAAAGGGCGTGAATTTACATGGTACAGAGGAATGGCAACGTATGGGGGGTATTATGGGCGAAACAGTATACTCTGTTATGTCCATGATACTGCTCATGTCTGTAGACAACGGTTACCACTTTCCATCAGGTGGGTCGTCAGATTGTTTGTCATTCTAAGTTGTATAAAAAAGGGGCTTTCTCGTGTTCCGATGAGAAGAACAGAGCTAGTAAAATAGGCTCGTCTGCTCAACGGTGCCAGGAGCCAGAATCCGGACTTGGATATATTTATTAACTTGTAAACTTGTCGAGTATCGCAGAATAGCAATACATTATTTAGAAAGTGTCCAATAATTAAATGTTATTATGTTTGTTTATATTGTGATTGCTAGTGGAACAAATTGAGAAACTGTCAAGCTCCCTTAGTTGATAAATATAAATAAATAAATTACTATATCAACTAAACAATGCTTGAATTTCTGTTAAACTGTTTAGATGAGTAGTGTTTTAAATTATCTTTATAGTAAAACCACAAAGATAGAAATAACTTTTTTAATATAAAATCATTAAATAACAAATAACTCTAAGAATTCACTAAACTGGTTGCAATACCATTGTGTACTTATTTTAATAACAGCTGCATAATAAGTGATAGTAGTTAAAGAGCATATAACACGCGATAATAAATCGATTCATGGTACAACACGGGCGTTCCACTATCAAAATTATATACAGTAATTGTATATGTTTCAGTCAGAACTCTTAACCAGTTAAAAGTACTATTGCCTGAACAAGTTAGTCAAAAATGGTTTTGACTTATTGGTTATTAGGTCTGCAAATTTGGGTTTTTTATGGGTGAAAATGGTATGGTAACCTCGCCTGCGCTAACGGGATACGCTGGCGGAGCACCAGTGAAGGGTGATAGATGAGAATGAAAACACGCCAGTTAGCCCATCATGATGAGTTCATCAGGAATTAACCATGATAGTTTCCAGGGGGAACCGCGAGGAGGTCGACCTGGTTGGGTATATTGCTAGCAATGGGATTCTTAGTCTCCATTACTAACAATCCCTTTTCCCCCCGCAAATTTGCAGTTAGGTTTGGTTAGGTTAGATACTTTTAGCTGTTATTTTAGTCAAAAATGTTATTGACTAAAGCATAAGGTCAAAAGTACTTTTGACTGATTAAGAGTTGCGACTGCAATAAATATATGTACGTGTTTTTTTTTATACCACTGAGGTGGCAAACAAGCATACGGCCCACCCGACGATAAGTGGTTACCGTAGCCTATGAACACCTCCAATACCAGAAGTATTACGTGTGCGTTGCCGACCCTGAAGAAACCTTTTTACCCCCCTTTTGAAGAACCCCCAGAGAGAGACTTTATACAAAAGTCGATTGCTTGGGTACCTCTGTCCCATTCGTGTTTCAACCGTGAAGCAGTTGCGTTTGCATGGCTGTGTTTCGGTTTGAAGGATGGGATATGGCGTGAATTTACTGGGTACAGAGGAATAACACCTGAGTCCTCAGGAATGACAACGCATAGGGGATATCATGTGCGAAACAGTATACTCTGTTATGTCCATGGTACATGGTCCAGGTGGGCCGTCAGCTTGATTGCCATTCTAAGTTGTATAAAAAAAAGTAGTATAAAATAATTAAATGAAATTAAAGAATAAATAAATAATAATAAATATTTCTTTCTTTTCTTTTTTCAAAATTAAATAAGTCTTTAAAAATCTCCAGGAAAAAATCTGTTTAAAAATTGTCACAATATTGTACACCGCTCTACTCGCTGACATTGATGCTCTTTTCCGCTTTGGGTTTGCTGGAAGAAAACTCTATTAGAGTTAAGTTCGCCTTTGTATATTTCATAACTTCTGTCATATTCTTTAACCTGATGTTATTGTGTTATTAGTGTTATTGGTCTATTGTACATAAAGAATTAAATAAATAAATAATATAAAAAAAAAATGTAACTCCTGAGTCAAGCGTTACAAATATAAACAACACAATCGCCGGATTCCGTGCGATTAACCAAATAAGATTGTCCTTCAACAAATGACCTTATAACAAGGATATTTCAACGGTCCCTTTTCACGAGACCCCGTTGTTTATTTTATTATCCCCTGGGGAAAATATTATCTTCATTCCTTGTTTAATTTCTTATTCACATACAATGGAATATGGGTCAAGTTTGCATCGCATTCAACTGGTGACCTCAGCGGTCGCTTGTAGAAGTGTTTTTTGAGATTTTAAAAGAAATAATTTTAATTAAGGGAATTATATGAAGAAGCAATATTGAATCTGTGATATTTATACTGTGTTTAAATTCGTTATTGAATTTAAAGTTTTACATACATGTAAAATGAATTAGGAATAATTTTTTTTCACTGACAATGAATATTAAAATATATTTTTCTGATTTACATATCTCCTTTTCTATATTACATAGACTTTTTTTAATTGAATATATTGAGAATTTAACTTATGAATAAGGATTGTGTCCCACAGAAATACCGATTTAAATTGTAAGAAAATCAGTTATTTTCGTAAAAAAAATAAACTACTTAACCCATTTTGATAAGACTTTGACCAGAGGGAGACTTTGTACAAAAGTCGATTGCTTGGGTACCTCTGACCCATTCGTGTTTCAACCGTGAAGCAGCTGTGTTTGCATGGCTGTGTTTCGGTTTGAAGGGTAGGATATGGCGTGAATTTACTCGGTACAGAGGAATAACACCTGAGTCCTCAGGAATGGCAACGAATGGGGGGGTATCATGGGGTAAACAGTATAGTCTGTTATGTCCATGGTACTGCTCATGTCTATAGGCGACGGTTACCACTTTCCATCAGGTGGGTCGTCAGCTTGTTTGCCATTTTAAGTTGTATAAAAAAAATTCTATGGCACTAATCTCTAAGTATATCTATTTAGATAAAAAAGAATTTTCCAAATCAGTTTACAACTGGTGAAGTTATAGAATAGAATAAAATAAAGGAATAAAGGTAAAAAAATATAAAAAAAGAAAAGTCAAATTGCGAAATTTTAAAATTTTTCTTTTCGGTTGAAAATAAATACTTTTTAATTTCCTCGTATTCAGAAATTCAAAATTAGAATATTTTTTATCTCCTTTTGTTTAGTTAGATAAAAGATGTTTGAGGTTATCTTATCTTTGATTCGCTTTTGGGGTCAGCCTACAAACTGACGCACGGTGCTCCATCGGGATCTTTTGTGCTTCCCTCTGACTTGTACAATCATTTTAGAGATCCTATGCATTAACCCTACGACATCCCGCGGTTTATGTTGAAAGTTAAACGTCGTAAATTGCTTTGTCCTATTTCACGAGAACATAACCAAGATAAAGCCATATATGTAGATGCTGGAAAGTTAAAATGTTTTAAGCGTTATTTAGGTCGTTGTCCTATTAATACTCGTATCATAAATGCGAAGGTTTGTAACGATGGGTGGATGTTTGTTAGTCTTTCATGCAAAAACTAATCAACGGATTTAAATGAAATTTGGTACACGAGTAGGTTGTCAACTAACTCAACATATGGGATACTTTATATCAGTGGCGTAACTATACCATTTGGGGCCTGTGGCAAATTCCTTTGATGGGGTCCTATCATTTATTTTCAAATCAAATAAAATACTCAAGTACAAGGTTCGTCTCCTGAGCCGGGGCCCTTTTGGGTCGGGGGCCCGTGGCATTTTGCCAGCCCTGCCATCCTATTGTTATGCCACTGCTTTATATAAAGATGCACGCTGAAGGAATATATGTTTTTCAAACTAGTCCACGTCTAAATATAATATTAGAAAAAGAGTTTTTTTTAATAAAAAAAAATGTAGATCCAACTTTCCATCCATAATACGACTAGCTGATCCGGTAAATGTTGTTTTGTCATATAAATTATTTTTAGGGGAAAATTGTTTGGAGGAGGCCATCTTTTCACTTAGGGGTATAAAAATAGATAACAATGTTATCTCAGACTACCGAGTGTACATATAAAATTTCGTCAATATCGGTCAAGCCGTTCCGGAGAAGTATGGCAACTAACACTGTGACACGCGAATTTTATATATAGATATTAATTGGATTGTTACAACCACAATAAATAAGTCTACAGGCTTTAACATTTTGACTACCTTTTAGTTTGAAAGGGATAGTTGCGGGTAGAACTAAATAAAAATATGCCTAATGTATTTAATTAATATACTTTTATATAGTTAAAATAAAGTATTATTATTATTATTAAAAAAAAGTACTCACGTTTGCCACATTTATCGACGTGGTTGCTGACCGGCACGTCTGGGTGGCACTTGCAGATCTTATGCACCTCGTCGCATACAGAATCCGTGAAGTTGCAATCCACCGCCGTGGAGCACGTATCACCATAACGACCGCGTGAGTTCTTATCTGAAAAAAGTCGTATTGTCACTTAAGACTTTGGTCTACATATATACATATATATATATATATATATATATATATTATATTTATCTTTTGTATCTATTGTATCTATATTCAGTTACTAATAATGAATTCAGTTACTACTGTTTTTACCCGAAGATATGCAAACACCATCTGTTACCTATAACGGTACCGTGAATACTTAATTCAGTGGGCCAAGGCGCGCATTCAGGCTCGCGTTCGTATCACAGCCGCTCATGATTTAAAGTCCTAAATTAGTCCCGAAACTAAACGAACTTTCTTTACCCAATTACATGGAAGTTATTATTTATAGTTTATTATTTGTCATATTATTTATGTACCATTTATATTAATTTACATATAAATCAGGATTCAGAATCTTATTTGCGCAAAACAAGGAAGTATGAAGCCAACACAAGAAGTGATAATAAAAATATAGCACAGGACGTACCACGAAATTATGTCGTTTCTGTCTATGAAATTGTGTCGTTTCTTTATAAAAAAAAATAACATTTTTAATATGAGAACACTGTCTTAAATTAATATTAATCAGCTAGTTTTTTATGGATGAAAATGGAATTTTAATCCCACCTGAGCTATCGGTATAGGACATAAGTAAGAAATAAGTCAGGTCATTGAACCTTACGTGATAAATTCCACGATGGTTACCAGAAGCAACCATTTGGAGTTCGAACTAATAGGATATTTTGCTAGCAATACAGTTGTTAGATTACAAACAATTCCTTTCCCCTAATGATTAAATAGGCTGTTAGTTCTTTTACCATTTCATTTGTTGGCACAAGAATACTGTAGGTTTTGCATAAGAATACTACCCACATTACAAATATTTGCATACAAATTTATGGCATAATGTAATATTATCATCGTATAGTTATAATGAAACAAAGTGACTTTTCTTGTCCCCTAATGTTTACGGCAACATTTACAAATGTCTCCAGTGACAATATCAATTCCCCCTAAACGAGTATATACTCAAAAAAGTGTTTGTAAACAAAAACTAAGTAAATTATCAGCTTAATACATACATATATACATACATATCTGTCACGCCTGTCTCCCATTAAGGTAGGCAGAAACAATGGAACGCCAAATGCTTCGATTCAAACAAACCTCTTTCGCTTCTTCCACATTCATCAATCTTTTTATACACGCTCGCCGGTTACGGGTACTTTTAATTTGGCCCTTCTTCAGCACGTCGCCTACTTGGTCAACATACGTCCGTCTAGGGCGGCCCCTACCGACATCTCCATTCATTCTTGCTCGATAAATCTCTTTCGTAATTCTTCTTTCATCCATCCTCTCCAAATGACCAAACCAACGTAACATTCCTTCCCATTCTTTTCTTATCAGCTTATTCTAAACAGAATTATTGAAATTAAGTTTTGATGTTATTTATTTAGGACTTTTTAATAGTTTCTGTCACTGTACAATAAAGTTGATTTTACTCAGCAATATTAAACAATTTCAAACACAATATAACGCCGAGGAGCAATAAAATAATGAGTAAATTCGTGCAACTTAGAATGGCAAACAAGCTGACGACCCACCTGATGGAAAGTGGTAACTGTCGTTTATAGACATGAACAGTACCATATTATGAACTACCATGCCGTATTTTGGTAGTCGCTTAAAAATACAAGTAATATTATTATTGTCGACCACACATTTTCATTTCTCCAACCGATATTTGTCAAAATTATAACAACTCAGTACATATTATTCGCTAATAAAATCAGTATAAAGACATGACCACCGCTAAGTACTGAGATGCCCATAAACCTACACAATTAATTCGTAAAACAATAATTTTTCTATTCCTTCATTATTTTTCCAATGCAATAGAGTTCATAATGGCATAAAAATTAATTAGACAAACGGAAACCTGGATTGGTTATTAGTGAATAAGACTATAACTGATGATAAAGTATTGACCGATGGACATAGAACACTTAAAGGCCATATAAAAAGGATAACGGACATGCCAATCTGGCCACAAGGTAATACAATATTCGTTAATGAATTAGCTACTTTATCCTCTTTACCTGTGTAATCAATAAAATTCTAAAGGAAATAAGGGTAAGAATAGCTTGACCTGGTTATGTATATTAAATGAAGGTACGCAAATTAAGTTATCAAAATTTCTATTAAATAAATTAAATTTTCTAAGATAGAAAATCGTGACAATAGCGAAATAGTATATATAGTAGTATATAGTATATTGTTATTAATGGGATCTAACAACTCCATTGCTAGCAGTATACTCTATCAGGTCGACTTCCACGCTGTTCCCCCTGGAAACATCGTGGTTAATCCCTGCAATGCTGACTGACTGAGTGCAGGTGGGATTACCATTCTATTTTCACCCATTAAAAAAACTTGCCCGTGCTAACGGTATACAGGTACCCTGGTAACCCTACCAGGGTACTTGTATACCGTTGAGAAACCAGTGAGAAATTAAAGGTGAGGATTAAAGCAGGTCAGTTAAAATCACTGCAATAAACAGGGATATAAAGTAAGTATTCCCTGTTCCTGAAAATGTGGTTTACAACTATCACGTTTATCTATCTTAACTAATATACGAAGTAATTTTTTTTTTAATAGTAAAATGAATGGGTGCGTCAGATAAATTAAACAACGACAACAGGGTCTTCTCTTTACCCGCCAGATGAAGTGTGGGCGGGCGAGGTAGGGGCCTCGGGGCATACCCCATTACCCCGGCTACTCCGGAGGCGACTACCTCCGGATCGCTGGGTTTGCAGCCGACATACACTGTTGGTCTGTGTATGCCGGCGTGGTTTGATAAATTAAAATAAATAAGGAAAGAGAAGAATTCATGCGCCACTTTAACTTAAATAAGTTGAATGTTGTTCTTATTCAATCTATGTTAGCTGAACTTAAACCAGAAATTTTTTAACATCTCTGTAAATTATTGATGCCCATTAATTCTTCTCTTTCCGCGTCTAGGGAAAGTAGATAAAGTTTTGTTTGAGAAATCAGTTCAGGGTACAATAGGACTGATGAAGAAGAAGTATATCAGTCCTTAAAATAATATTAAAAAAATAATAAATAAATAAATTAAACTTACTGGACGCTGTGTCGTACTGTGCGAAGCAGAGCGGTGGAAGCGCAAGCGCGATGAGGGTCGCGAGCGCGGCGAGCGAGGCCGCGGCCCGCTTAGAGCGCTCGCCTCGCATGCCGCTCACTTCGCCCGCGTCACATGCCAATAAAACGCCTGCAAAGAGATAAAAATCAGTTTTACTAATAAATATACTTAAGTTTATTTCTTTTTTATCCGATCGAATTCTGTCTACTAAAAATGGTGCGGGCAATAAAAAGAAAACTGTTTACGCTATCTTACCATTGGGACTTCTTGTAATAAAATACATTCATGTTATTGTAACTAATTCATAAAATTATCCGTGTCCATTTATATTTATAAAAAAAACTGACGAATCTCCCCGGCTTTGAATATTTTTTATTTTAAATAAAATACTACCCATTTTGGTGTCGTAAGAGGCGCTGAAAGAGAGCAACGGATGGGTAGCAGCGTCCCTCTTAAATATCTCCAAAGCTGTAAAGCAGTTGTATTTGCATGGCTGTGTTTCGGTTTGAAGGGTGGTATATGGCGTGAATTTACACAGTACAGAAGAATAACAACTGAGTCCTCAGAAATGTCAACGCATGGGAGGTATCATGGGTGAAACAGTATACTCTGTTATGTCCATGGTACTGCTCATGGCCGTCAGCTTGTTTCTCATTCTAAGTTGTATAAAAACAAATAGGGAAATGACTTTGTTTTTATTATTTTTATTGATTACTAATTAGTAAAATCATTCGAATATGAAGATTAGTATATTACTAACTTAGTAGTCGAATTACCTATATTTAGTTTGTCCATTACAGACAAATAAATCTAATCTTACCACTGTATAATATTAGTTTACTTATTTAACTAGTTTACTCCTCTCCATCCAAAGGTTGCCTGGAAGAGATCGCTCTTAGCGATAAGGTCACCCATTATTTTCTCATTGTGATTATTTCTTATAATTATTTATATTTATAATAAGTTTACTATTGTAATCTTTTGGAGGAAACAATAAAGAGTATCTATCTATCTATCTATAATATTAGTTAAGATACAGTCTTCACTCCAGATAACCCAGCCTCGTTTTCCACAAAGCGGTATGTATAGACTATTCAGTAGAACGTTAGCTCGGCTTTTGAAGCGAGTTTATGAATGGGCTTGTAAGCGCTCCAAACGGATACACAACATTACAATATTGACACGAATAAAGGAGTGTATTTAGATACGTTTAAAGAATCTTATCTGATGAGACACAGCAGATTGTCTAATATACAGGCAGTCCTCGACTTAAGTCGTTTTTGTTGATTTTTTTATACAACTTAGAATGGCAAACAAGCTGACGGCCTACCTAATGAAAAGCAGTAACCGTCGCCTATAGACATGAGCAGTACTATAACAAAGTATACTGTTTCGCCCATGCGGTGCCATTCCTGAGGACTCAGGTGTTATTCCTCTGTACCCTGTAAATTCACGCCATATCCCACCCTTCAAACCGAAACACAGCCATGCAAACACAACTGCTTCACGGTAGAAATCACGAATAGGGCAGAGGTACCCTAGCAATCGACTTTTGTACAAAGTCTCCCTCTTGTAGTTACGTTACGTCGAACAATGTTTTGACATTCCTCAAGCATACGTCAATTGTTTCGATTTACGACTTAAGAGAATTCACTGCACTTCATATATAATTATTTTAAGAACTTACTTTTAATAATAAATGATGTGTCTCGACTTACGTCGTTTCGATTTACGTCGCGTATTTCGAGAATCTAACACGCCGTAAGTACGAGGTCTGCCTGTATATCTAAAAGGAAATTTTAAGAGCACAATGGTGAAATGGAAATCCTATTCGGATTTTAGCTGTAGCAGATCGGTACGATCAAAGCAGAGTCGACTCGATCTTTTTTTTAATGGTCAAGAGTGTCTATGTATCTATAGACACTCTTTATTATTTTCTCCAAAAGTTTACAGTAATAAACTTATTATAGATACGAGTACAAACAATATTGATTTTAAAAAATATAATATGAATACAACTATTGTTTTTAATTTTCTTTCATTTTTTCAATAAAGTTCAATTGTTTTTCTGTCTACGCATCTAATTTTACTAAAATTAAAAACTTTCGAATTTACAAGCTCAAATGTTTTATCATAATGAAAGTTCATATTATTTTTATTTTGTTTAAATATAACACCTTCAATCCATCAGGCAAAGATTGATGAGAAGGTCGGAGAAGGGTCACAGAGATAAATGAACCGTGAACCACATCTTAGGTTATCGTTTTAGTGCGATCTGTTTAAAATAACTAACTATTCACCCGTTTACTGAAAACAGATATAAATTAGAGGTACCATGAGTACGAGGTTTGTCCGGAAAGTACGTATAAAAGTTTTTTAAAAATTTTATTTTACAATTATTCAGGTAAATCAATTTTATCCCCTTCAAAGTACTCCCCCTGTGACATAATGCACTTGTGCCAACGCCGTTTCCACTGTGAGAAGGCTCCTTGAAAGTCCTCTGGTTGTAGGTTTCTCAGCTGCCCCGTCGTAGCTTTTTTTATCTCATTTATGTCCCCCAAATGCCGCCCCCGAAGTACCAATTTGGTTTTTGGGAACAAGAAGAAGTCACACGGGGCCAAATCCGGCGAATAGGGGGGGTGTTCGGTCACCGTAATGGAATTTTTACTCAAAAACTCTCGGAACGATCTTGGCGCAAATTTTTTTCATTTGAAGTTCGTTTCTTAGAATTTCGTGGACCACGGTTTTGCCCAAATTAAGCTCTTCAGCCACCTGTCTGACCGTTAAACGACGGTCCCCATTAACACAAGTTCGAATTCTTTCCACGTTTTCGTCGGAATGTGAAGTGGAAGGACGTCCTGAACGTGGGTCATCTTGAACGCTTTCTCGGCCCTCTCTGAATCTTTTTAGCCACTTGTGGACGGTTGGTTCCTTCACAGCATCATCCCCATAAACTGTTCTGAGATCGGCAAAAATTTCACGGCCATTCTTGCCGAGTTTCGAGAGAAACTTGATTACGACGCGCTGCTCTTCAACGGAAGCGGGCTCCATGCCGACGGGGTTTCGTTAAGAGGTAACTTCACAGATGGCGTGACAAGCCAGTTCGCACCGCACGGCGGTCAGACCAGAACTGAAGCATTGTTAGGGACATAAGGAAGGGGTCCTGCGCTTACCTGGCCTCCCCACTCCTCTTTCTCGCATTCCAGAACACTTTTATACGAACTTTCCGGACAGACCTCGTATTACTTTCTTTTTTATTGTCTATGGTTCCGTTCTAGTCTGTCTCTTTTTTTTTTTAATAATACCCTACTAATATTACGTATAAATATGACAGTTTTTAAAGATGTTTGTTACTTCAATCGTGATAATCGACTGAACAGGTTTGAATTAAATTTGGTTCGAAGGTAGATTATTTTCTAATTTAACATGTAGGATATTTTATACGATAATCAGTTAGTCAGTAGAGGCAAAGGCAAAAGCATTCTAATATTTGCCACAACAGTAGGCATGCACATTTTTATTAATATATAAAATAACAAAAAAATATATTTAAAAAGTAACTGATATTAGTGTTGAATTCCGATAATATAATAAGCATGCAATTAATTAATTTCAACCAACTATTTTCATTTTAATTTAAATACAAAATATGTCACCGCTCAACGATTGTCTGTAGTCGACTTAATTACGACATGATTTATTTTTTTACTTCCTCTTTATTGCACCATTTATAAAAATAATAATACAGTTTACTTTAATAAGAAGCGATACAAAAGGCAGCAGTTTATTTTAGACAGCCTTTGGGTAGAGAGGGGAAAGGGATTGTTAGTAATGGAGACTGAGAATCCCATTTTTTTTTTTTTTTTATTTTTATTTTTTTTTTTTTTTATTTTTATACAACTTAGAATGGTAAACAAGCTGACGGCCCACCTGATGGAAAGTGGTAACCGTCGCCTATAGACATGAGCAGTACCATGGACATAACAAATTATACTGTTTCGCCCGTGATACCCCCCCATGCGTTGCCATTCCTAAGGACTCAGGTGTTATTCCTCTGTACCCAGTAAATTCACGCCATATCCCACTCTTCAAACCGAAACACAGCCATGCAAACACAACTGCTTCACGGTTGAAACACGCATGGGACAGAGGTACCCAAGCAATCGACTTTTGTACAAAGTCTCCCTCTGGTAAAGTAAAGATAAAAATATACATCACTTTTGAAATTAAACGTTCGTCTAAATTAGAATACAACCATAAAAGCCTGAATTTACAGTGTACAGAGAAATAACACCTGAGTCCTTAGGAACGGCAACGCATGGGGGGTATCATGGGCGAAACAGTACATTCTGTTATATCCATGATACTGCTCATGTCTATAGACGACGGTTACCACTTTCCATCAGGTGGGCCGTCAGCTTATTTGCCATTCTAAGTTGCATAAAAAAAAATTAATTCATGCCTTGCGCCACCTACCCACTTCTATCTGTTTCCCTTTAACTGAAGGTTGTCTGTAAGAGATTGCGCTAGCGATAAGACCGCCTTTTGTACCTTTATGTGTATATTTCAATCTGTATTTATGTTACTGTATTTCACTTGAATTATTCACTTGTCATTGTATATTTTTATTTATGGTGCAATAAAGAGTTAAATAAAATAAAATAATTATATATACCATTTATTAATGATTAACGAGAACAAAGTGGCAAGATACCGTTAGTATATATACTAAACATTAGAATATATTCTAATATCTAGAATTGGGGGGAAAGGGATCGTTAGTAATGGAGACTGAGAATCCCATTGCTAGCAATATACCCAACCAGGTCGACCTCCTCGCGATTCCCACTGGAAACTATCATGATTAATTCCTGATGAATTCATCATGATGGCTACTAACTGGCCTGTTTTTATTCTTACCTATCACCCGTCACTGGTGCTTCGCCAGCGTATCTCGTTAGCGCAGGCGGGGTTACCCATAAAAAAAAAAAAAAAAAAAAAAAAAAAAAAACTAGAATTTTGGGTAAATATAAACACTAAAAAATATGCCATTAAATAATTTTAAGCCGTGTTAAAATCGCATATAACTATTTCCAGTGTTAAACCATTTATCAGATAGGGAATACGGCTGTGTTCCTACTGGCCTAGATATTTGTTGAAGCAAATAATAGATCGAGTCTCGGATGTACCATTGGCTGTTACCGCAGAATAAATGGGATCTCATATTACATTTATATGCAGCCTGCTTCTCACGAAAAATTCTGCTGCTGGCTTCAGTTAGTGCTTTCCAAATGCAAAATTATGTAATTTTTGAAGATTTCAGATTCATTCATCATTCATATCAGCTGTTAACAGTCCACTGCTGAACATAGGCCTAAGAGGCTCTCCCTAACTCCTCTTATGGAGATAAGACGAGTTTTGCCAGTTATTGCCACATTTGGCAGACGGGTTAGCAATCATTATGCAATATGGTTCAACTCAACGTTGGCTGGCTCGATCGTCATCCTCGTAATCGAGTGCATCTAGTAAAGACTGATTTATTCAATAATACTTCAATTGATTATTATAGTTTTTATCGATATGAGGTTTACGGTTTAAATAAATGTATTATATATATATATATATATATATATATATATATATATATATATATATATATATATATATATATATATATATATATATACGACCTTATCTAATTTTCTATGTATATATAATATATTTTTATGTGTATATAATAGTCAAAACAATTGTTGGACACAAAAAACATAGTAAATTCATAAAATTCCCATTATACAGATATACATAGACGATACTAAAATGTATTCTCTATTAACTGCTATTTTGTTTCTGAAACATAAACTTGACTGACGTGTAATCTGGGAATTTGCTTTGTTTCAGTCATTCCGCTTAGCAAATCCATTAGACCGCGGGTAAGTTGGTAAGTACCAGTATGTAGGTTGAAAAGGTTAATTTACTTAAGCGAAATTAAATATTTATATCTCGCCATTTAAATCGAACCAATTGTCAAATTTATTAAAGCGCTTTATTTATTGTCTGCTGACTTTGCCTTATATTTTTTGTGATCCCTTATTCAGAAAGTGGATGTTCTCAATTCAACTCTATTTTTATGTACAGTAAGTACTCTTTAGCTTGGCTGAGCATTGACCGATTCTGATGATAGTATTTTATGTGAAAGCGTTGCATTTTTTTATCGCTCTTTTATCGTTTTTAATTTAAATTTTAAAGTGTTTTTTAATATCACCACCCACTAGATGGAGAGACGATACATATACACATGACATGAGCAGTACCATGGACATTACAGAGTGTGCTGTTTCGCCCATGATAACCCCCATGCGTTGCCATTCCTGAGGACTCAGGTGTTATTCCTCTGTACCCTGTAAATTCACTGCCATATCCCACCCTTCAAACCGAAACACAGCCATGCAAACACAACTGCTTCACGGTAGAAATACTATATATGTCATATGACAATTATCGTCAGGCAATGTTTTCTAATCATTATTTATTATTATACTCTTATTTTGTTTTAGATAATAAGACCTTCGCTGCTAATGTTACATTTCTGAAAACACTGTCTCCAACGGAATGATTAATGAAGCGAAACCGTGAAATTACGAGTTGGGCGTGATATTAAAAAACGTTCAGTGCCTTATTACGATTACATCTTGCATAATCGATTTTCAATACTTTTAGGGGACTCGAAAGAAATATTATCAATTGGTTAAAATAATTGAACATTAAAATGTGTAAATCATCTTTTAATGTTCGTTTGCTCGGGCACTTCTGTCCCATTCGTATTTCTACCGTGAAGCAGTTGTGTTTGCATGGCTGTGTTTCGGTTTAAAGGGTGAGATATGGCAGTGAATTTACTGGATACGGAGGAATAACACCTGAGGCCTCAGGAATGGCAACGTATGGGGGGTACCATGGGCGAAACAGTATACTCTGTTATGTCCATGATACTGCTCATGTCTATAGGCGACGGTTACCACTTTCCATCAGGTGGGCCATCAGCTTGTTTGCCATTCTAAGTTGAATAAAAAAAATACAAACGCCCAAAAAGTCACTGTAATAATTTATTGCCAATAATATATATTATACCATTTGATAAGGCAACTTAAAACTATGCCCATATTGCATAACACTGCATCGATTAATAACAATTCTCTGTGTGCGTGAGACACGCAATATTTCTAATTGTTTCCTACCCCAAAACGTTTACTGTTTGATTTCGCGGTTCCTTTGATTATACAACATATATACCTTTGAATTGTTTCTGTGACTTGGATTTGTATTTACGCGACAAGCAAGTAGCTCGATTAAGGCCGTCACGAATTAACACGAAATTAAATACAATAATTAGTTTTAATTATTTAATGTATAATATATGTACTTGATAACGAGAGGTTAATGAACTTATCGTATTTGTCATTTGTAACATATTCTTTCAAGTTCACACGGAAGTCTTCTTTAGAGTGAGTGCGTTGCTCATATCATAATGTTACTCCAGCACTGCAGGCGCTCACAGTCGGCAGTGTTGCAGGCTGTGGCCGTTTGCACCGATAAATTCACGGGTTTGCAAGCTACGTAGTAAATAATATGAAGTATATATAAATTTTAATATTTAGTAATGTTTTCATAACAGTTAACATATCAGCAGTTAACTATTGTTAAACATAGGCCTCTCCCATAAGTATAAAATAAATTTTGTTTAAATATAAAAAAATGATTAGAAGACTGTCATCATTGTGTTCTCTTTTATTCGATATGAAGGGTGGGACCCTTCAAATCGAAACACAGCCATGCAAACACAACTGTTTTACGGTTGAAACACAAATGGGACAGAGGTACCCAAGCAATCGACTTTTGTACAAAGTCTCCCTCTGGTTATTTATTTATTTATTGTAATTTTACATTATTTTGTATTTGTATTGCATTTATTACAGTACATAACTAAAGTACACATGATGGACACAATACCTAAAGTCGTTTTGTTTGAGGGAAGGGATTATTAGTAATGCGGACTACCAGTCCCATTGCTAGCATTATGCCATGTCAGGTTGATCTCCACATGGTCTCCCCTGGACACCATCGTGCTGAATTCCTGGTATATTAATCACGATGGGCTAATTCACCTGCATTTTCGTCTCACTTATCATCACTCATTGGTGCCTCACCAGCATAGTGCTAGCGCAGGCGGGGTTACTATTCCATTGTCATCTATTAAAAAAAAGTCATTCTCTACTAATTAACTCTAAGGCAAGCGGAAAAGTATGTTGCCACTAAAATATACTACTGCTATTGTAAATGTAAAATTTGAGACTATTTGTATGTACAATACATACATATTGTATGTATGTATAACATACAATATATTAATAAAAAAAATGTTTTTCTCTCGTTTAACTCAGGCTTTTAACTGCATTGATGTGAACGAATTTTTAAAATCAGTTAAGTATTTTTTGTGGTTTTTTATTGTAAACAATAACTTATGATTGTGTTACAGAAAAAAAAAATAGTAGAGAAAGCAATTGTTTGCAAGAAAAAAAAGAAATATTTTTATTCTAATAAACTTAAATTTATGCATTTAGGAATAGTCATTTTTCCATTATCGTCCATTCCGAATGCAGGTTCTACCAAGAAGAATGGGCTGAAAGTATATCCTTTCAGATAAAGATATTAGATAAAGTTATTTCACCATATAGCTACCGCTTTTTTCTTTTCTTCTCTACCCAAAGAAAGAGATTGCTTTAGCCATAAGAACGCCTTTTATATATATATATATATATATATATATATATATATATATATATATATATATATATATATATATATATATATATATATATATATATATATATAATGTTTTGTATGATTCTTTAAGTAATGCAATAAAGAGTAAATAAATAAATAATAATAGAGTAATAATAATAATAGAGTTATGTGGCATCAAACAAAAATAACACATAAATTGAGATCCTCTTCATTTTTAAAAGTCGGTTAAATTTTCTTTTTTTCCTTTTAGCCATAGAGTGGAAGTAAATAAGGACCCGATCAAACTGTGGGAAGTATTCTGTGAACATTTCTGTCCATCAAAAAAAGGGGACGAACAAAGAAAAAGAATTTTATTTGCATAATACAATACATACTGTTTGTTGCAAGACAATGGTGGCTGTCAATTTTATCCTTAACGGATAAAAATTCGTCACCTGCGAAAGCATACCAATTCACGTCAAAATAATAAAAGTTTATCTCATTTAAACGCAAATTTTTTCTCAAATTTTATTAATAATACTCGTATTATTCGTTTTCCTTTATTAAAATGAACTTAATTACGTTGACATAAGGTATTTACAACATTGTGATGAGATCGTGGCCCCGGAATTTGTATACATAAATCGAACTTTTCACTTGGTTCAATAGATGGCTTTATTTCGAATTCAGCGTGCGTTTTGTCGCCGCCATATTGACCACATTCCACAACATTACCCTATATTAATTCCAACCTAGCAATATCTTTTAATATTCGCTCAGAGAAACGTTTCATAAATAATGATAGAGGGAGATTTTGTACAAAAGTCGATTGTTTGGGTACCTCTGTCCCATTCGTGTTTCTACCGTGAAGCAGTTGTGTTTGCATGGCTGTGTTTCGGTTTGAAGGGTGGGATATGGCGTGAATTTACTGGGTACAGAGGAATAACATCTAAGTCCTCAGGAATGGCAACGCATGGGGGATATAATGGTCAAAACAGTATACTATCGTATATATATAATCATGGGCGAAACAGTATACTCTGTTATGTCCATATGCCCATATCTATAGTCGACAGTTACCACTTTCTATCAGGTGGGCCGTCAGATTGTTTGCCATTCTAAGTTGCATAAAAAAATATACAGCATGAACTGCATGACCTACCTTCACGTCATATTGCCATAATCCTCTGTTATGTTCATGGTACTGCTCATGTCTATAGGCGACGGTTACCACTTTCCATCAGGTGGGCCGTCAGCTTGTTTTCCATTCTAAGTTGTATAAATAAAAAAATCCGAAGAAATGCAACAAATGAGGAATGCCACAGGTAGCACAGTATACTTATAGCATTATTTTTATGACATTGTTCATATTTGCAAGCGATAGTTGGTGCCCACTTTCCGTTAGGCTATAATAATGCCTAGCGCAAAAATAAAGTACTGTAATAAAATTTTTACAATAATGTGTTTATAGGGGGGGAAAGGCATTTTTAGTAATGGGGTCTAACTGACCCAACACAACAACCCTATCAGGTCAACTTCCAAGCAATTCCCCCTGGAAACCATCGTGGTTAATTCTAGTGGAATTCGTCACGATGCGCTAACTGACCTACATTTATCGTCACCTATTATATCCCTCACTGGTACCCCGTCAGCGTATACCAATAGCGCATGTGGGGTTACCATTCTATTATTACCCATTAAAAAAGGCTCCTTCCGGTAACAATAAAAATATAATAAATAAATTATATTAATAAGGTTTCTAGTAAACTGCCAGATCAGAGGTCATGTCGAAGTATAAGTTCATGTAAGCATAATACATTACCGATCGACACGAGAATTCCATTAATAATTACAATATAATAATAGTTATCGACACTTGGACATGTCATAAGCATAAGCGCTATGTAGTCCACTTTCCCTTAAAATAACGAACACTTTTACATTTTAACCGATTCCAAAAAAGTAGAGCTCCTCAATTCGGTTGCATGAGAATTCAAGCAATAATTACAATATAATATTAGTCATCGACACTTGAATCTAGTATAAACATAAGCGCTATGTTGTCCACTTTCCCTTAAAACATCGGACACTTGTAGATTTTAAATGACTTCAAAAAAAGGAGAGCACTTCAATTAGTTTGCTTTTATCTTCGTTACCTTTATAAACCGATTTTGAAAACAACCATGAAATTTTAACCACGACTGAAGTCGTTTATTTTTGTGGAACATAATTTAATTATGTATACATATTATATATATATATATATATATATATATATATATATATATATATATATATATATATATATATAATTTATATATGTATGTATTTATATATGTACATATCGCATAATGCTAAAATTGCAGGCATACATAGACTACGATGACCGCTTCCCTTCAATGGGATATGTGCTTACTTGTTACTTCAGTAGTATAAAAAAACTATGGATTTTCAACGCATCGCTTGTAACATGTAATTTATGCACAAAATGGTAAACAGTTGAGTACGGTATCAGAGATGTCATGTGCGCGTTGTCAACTATTAACATTACGCCCCTTTCAAAACCCCATGCTGTAGTCCCAAGGGAAAACCGCGACAGGAAACTCATTCCACAACCTGAATGTTCGCGGAAGGAAATTCCTTTGAAATGGCACTGTGCGTGACCATTTAGCTTTTAGAGTATGGGGTATTCAAATTTATGTTGAAATCCAACTTATAAATGTGAATGTTTGTAACCCAATAATGATTAAACGCCTAAACAGATTTGAATGAAACTATTCGAGTAGATTATATCTTAACTCTGATACATGAGATTCGTTATTCGTTTCAATATATGGCAGTCATGGATTTTTTGTCAATTAGACATGAATCAAAAATTGTTAAAAACATAAAACCTCCCATAGTAAATTGTCAACTTAGAAGTTTAAACGATGAGAAAAATATTTTCGAATTTATTTATTTATCTAAATATAGTTACAGTAACACATTTCACATTGTATTTACTATAAGAAGCTTTATAATTAAGTAATTGAGCTTAATTGTCTAGGGTTGAGTAGTAACGTCTTCTCTCGTTAACCTCTTAAAACATCACCAAAGCCTAACCGCAGATGCCAAGTCGTCTGCCAAGTACGACAACTATTGAGGAGTTAGGCATTGACAGCCACGATACAGTTATTTTTAACTAATGTGGCTGTTATCGTACACTACCCTACTTTTGTAATTCTTATGGTTCCAATAAATACATTTAATTTTTAATTTATTGGCAACCATCTCCCCCCCCCCCCCTCCTCTACAGAAGCCTATGTTCAGTATAGGACAATTAACTGCTAATATGTATGTTAAATTCAGATACTTCATTTACAGTCTTAAGTTAAGAATTTAAACTCATAGCAAACATGTCCAAGTCATTATAATTATTCTACCTTTTATATACAAATGCAGTATAATATAAATTTAATAATCTCTCCAGCTCTTACATATGTATACACCAAGTATTCTTTAAATAATATAAAACAAAATCGCTATCGGTATCTGTTTGTTTCTTCTTTTTTAAACCATCCTACAATTTTTATTACGGCTTTGCGGAATATATGCGAAATACATTCTAACTAAACTTTTGCATAAATAGATGAATTTAACATTTTGGAATAACTTGCACATACGCGAAACTGGGAAGATACCTAATTTCCTATAACAGCAAACAGTTGTAATATCAGACAATTGCACATTTGCTGTCAATCTACATGTTTCAACCGACTTTAAAAAAGAAGGAAATTTCCCAAATCAGTTGTATTTTTTATGTTTGTTACCTTATAACTCCGTTAGTTATAAACGTACTTGAAAATTTCTTTTTTAACTGGAAGTATATATTTACAGATTGATCCAATAAAAACTTTATCAAAATTGTTTTTGTTTTGATACTGTTTTTATTTTTTAATTTTTAAATCAAAATAACTAATTTTACTACGACTGAGGCAGTTTTTTTTTTTAATTACCTAACAATTAAACGGCAAACATTAGTTCTCCCTCTGCAATGCGATTTTCTACCTAGAATAAATATTATAAATGAGTCCAGTCTTTTGATTTTTTATTCAACGCCCTTTTTTTTAATATTATTTTAAGGGCTTTTACCTTCTTCAGGTATATCAATCCTATTGTAGCCTGAACTGATTTCTCAAACAAAACTTTATCTACTTTCCCTAGACGCAAAAAGGGAAGAATTAATGGGCATCAATAATTTACAGAGATGTTCAAAAATTTCTGGTTTAAGTTCAGCTAACATAGATTGAATATTGGAAAAATAATATTAGAACAACAATTGTGCTACGTAATATCATTTTTTTATATTAAGCAATCTTTCGCAAACTGTTCTCGTAGTTTTACGTTACACGAAATCACCCCGGACCGGGTCGACAGTGTAATCAAAAAAAATAATTTCCCCAATGAGTATATAAAATATTTATTGCAATATCACCCTAGCCAGTCCAGAGTCTATGAATACTAGAGAAGTAATAAACTATTAATGCACGTTTTCCCATCTTTATGAAGCTGGAAATGTTGCCATAATATTGATATGTAAGTGTTGTCACTATTTATTCTCCTTACATTTCTTTTACCTTTTTTTGAAAATTGTGTCTCTAAAGAAACATTAGTTCTTCTTAGGGTATTCTGCAAGAACTTTATCAAGTTCGCTGTCTGATTGTTTCGGGCACTTTTAATTCGATAAAAAGAACTGTCAGGTTTAATCAATGTGTCAAATTTAGAAAATAAAAGGAATTTAGAAAAAAATATGAATTGTAATAGTCAATTCTACAGTATACTTATTATGAAGTATATACATTATGTTACAAATTTATAAAGCCAAGTATAAAAACGAATAAAATAAACCCCTAAAGTGGCAATAAGTCTATGAGAGTGCCATCTACAATCGCAGTAGGAATATGAATATAACATGATATTGCATTTCTTTGAATGAACTCCACCTGTACCTTTGGCCGGAATTGCTTCGTGTGACAAGTCCATAAGTTAAATTATCCATATTGAATTGCATCGTACGACGATAAAAATAAGGTTTGATTTCACTTGCAGTCGCCAACGCATGCGTGGTTACGATACCGCAGTGCGCGGCGCCCACGAGACGAGGAAAGCGTGCGGTTTGCCCATTACAAAAAAAAAAAATAGTTTCCATCCGTGACGTTAGACAAACATTTGAACCAACCCCACTGACATGCAATGTTCATACAAAAACTTCGTCCGAGTTTGTTTGGCCAAGCAACACATAAATTTGTAGTACATCGAACTTTAATAACTATGTCACCAGCTGACCAATGTGCTCGGCTCATTAATGTACATTTAAAGCTGTCGTGCGGACAAAAGTATGTCAAACTGGATGTAATTATTTTATGCCAGGAAATTGGAAAACTAGTACTTAATCTAGATAGGTCTGCATATTTTTTTATTGTACTAAATAACTAAAACTTAAATTAGATTCCGATTCCGATAATAATTATCTATAAGGCATTATAAAATTATTTCCTATCTATATAGAATATCAGTGTTTTGCTCTTTTGAGAGCAAAGTAATAAACAGAGTTGTGGCCATTTTGTTTTGTTATAGAACACGCGCAAAAGGAAAAATTGTGTTTGACTTTTACGCATTTTATTTAATTTATTTTTTTATGCATATTTATTATTTCATTTTTTTATATTTATCTGTGTCTGTTGTGATTTGTATACTGTAAGTAATACAAATAAATTATCTATCTGTCTTTTTTTTATACCACTGAGGTGGCAAACAAGCATACGGCACACCTGATGGTAAGTGGTTACCGTAGCCTATGAACACCTGCAATACCAGAGGTATTATACGTGCGTTGCTGACCCTGAAGAAACCTCTTTACTCCCCTTTTGAAGAACCCCATGCTGTAGTCTCTTGGGAAAACCTCGGCAGAGATCACAACATTGCCCAAATATGCAATATTTTTATGAGAGACAAATTTGCCTAAATATTTTATATTTAATTTATTTAAATAAATGTATTTAATAAATTATTTAACCGTGTGATCCCGAAATAGAATGAGCCACCCCTTCCTTTCTAGTAGGTGTCATAAGAAGCGACTATGGGAACTTAATGATCAAGAGAGGAGCAGCAGTGTCCCTCTTAAAACATCACCAAAAGTTAACTGCGGTTGGCAACCCGCCTGCCAAGCATGACAACTACTAACCCCCTCTTTATGGGGGGAACTATGTTCAGCAGTGGATAGGTTGACTGAAAGAAATCTCTTTTACAGATAAGTTCGCCTTTGCTAACATTGTTATTAACTTACTGTTGTTACTGTATGTTTTAGTGCAATAAAGAATGTATATATAGTTAACGGCTGACATAATAATAATTTACTAAATAAAAATATGGCACAAAATGCTAACTTTATGCTAGTAACATTCTCTACCAGTCAACCTTTGGGATGAACAGTGAATCACGAACGCGGTACTTCATTATTAGGATACGGGAAGGTAATAACACGTAAATATAATAAAGTAATATAAAAATTGTAATAATATAAAATAACAATCACTATAAATGGATATTAGAGAATATGCCAGAGAATGCCATACAGCATTAAGCTCGCAATTTGTACAAATTTTATTGTAAAATAAAGAAAAATAAATATATAAATGTTTTTGCAACAAACACTAAATTATGGAACTAGATAAAATAATATCTAGTTTAGTAAGTAAACAATAGAAGATTTTAAATGTTTCATTAATTTTGACGTAGGTGCTTATTAGATTAGTTAATTCTGTTAACCACGGCTTAGTTTGGAATAACCAAATTGTAAGCTCTCAGTGTAATTCGCCATTGAATTGGCAGTTAGTTTAATTAATAATTAAACTTTTGAATTAAACTTTAGGAGCACGTAGCAGTCAAAGTTTAATACTACATACGATTTAGTTATAAATGTGAAAGTAAGTTTGTTTGTTACTTCTTATTTCCTTAACAGTTTAACCCATAGTAATTAAATTTATTATATTTGGATTAATAAGGATATGGGCTACATTTCAACCGACTTCAAAAAGAAGGAAGTTTTCGGTTCAGTTGTATTTTCTTAGGTTTGTTACCTCAAGACTATATCAAAATTTTTTAAATAGGTTTGTAAAACCGATTTGGAAAATTATTTTTACATAATATAGAAATTTTATTAAAATTTGTGTAGTAGTTTATTTTTCAAAATATAATTATTGATTTTGCCATAATTAAAATCGATTTTTTGACCTTTTTGTAGAACACACTTAATCTTGATCAATTAATATATAGGTCACAGGGCTAAAGACAATGTAAATAAATACATGATTTAAAATACACCTGATTATAATCATGTATTTAAAAAAATATACGACTTAAAAGTGCTTCTCAATTCATCTGTTTCTGTTTTAACCAAACATGATAATTATTTATTGTAAATGATAAAGTTTCTTCTGTGTTCTTCCGATATAATTTTTTTTATTACAAAGTAATATTCTGCTTATTACAAAGCAATATCTGATAATCCATACAATTCTGCGTTTTAAATTAAAATACTTTAAATCTAAATATATTAGTCAATTAAAATTTGTTAAATTTGTTTAAAGTTAAATAATTTGTTTAATTCCACTACCATTAATTTGGCGTCCAGATTGATTCGCAGTCCAGTCGTAGAACTTCTACTAATAATAATAGTAGTCAGTCATCAAATTTAAGCGTTCACACGCATATTAATGGTAGTGGAATTAAACAAAAATAATTCAAATCGACTAACCAATGATATTAACTTCCGCAAAATAACATCTAGTTCAGGAAAATATTGTAAATGTATTTACAAAATATTTCAACATTTATCCAAATAAAATAATATTTACTAAGTAATTGATATTTTTAGGAATAAAGAGTATTTTTTATTCTGCAAATAGTTTAAAATGACATAATAAAAAATAAAAAAATGACACATTGAATTCTTAAGTTCTCAATCTAACAAACTTCTCCAAACTTGTAGAAAAGTCTTTTTAAACCTCAATCTTACTGTCTTATCACGACGTTAACCAAAACTCAAGACAATTCATATCTCTTGCCTTACCGTAGCGAGTAAACAGTCATATAAATTCATAAGATGTCTCTACAGTTTCAACCGTGAAGCAGTTGTGTTTGCATTGCTGTGTTTCGGTTTGAAAGGTGGGATATGGCGTAAATTTACTGGGTACTGAGGAATAACACCTGAGTCCTCAGGAATGGCAACGCATGTGGGGTGTCATAGGCGAAACAGTATACTCTGTTGTCCATGGTACTGCTCATGTCTATAGGCGACGGTTACCACTTTCCACCAGGTGGACCGTCAGCTTGTTTGCCATTCTAAGCAGCATAAAAAAAAATCTGCATCTAGCTTCACAAAGAATGATGAATGATAATTAATTCGATTCATAATAGACTAGGTTAGAGCAGACATACTAGTAAGCAGAAGTTGTGCATAAAATTGTCATTTTTTATACTCTATTCGACTCCATGAGATGATGAATTCCTCACGATGGACCGACTGACCTAATTTCGTCCTCATCTATCATCCTTCATTAAACCCCGCCAACGTGTACCGATATTGCAGGCAGGGTTACCATTACATTATCATCCATTAAATAAAAACATTAAGACATGGGAAATCGTATATTATATCGTCATAGTCGTAGAATACAGATCCGTCATCTGACGAATATTACATATAAAGATCCGTCAGTATTCTACGACTATGACGATATCGGTACAGTGTATTATACCATCTCTATATTAGAGAAATCTAAATAATATTACTTCTTGTTTACTACATTATACATCTACATTTCATCAACAAAATTATCATCTTTCAACCCTTATTGTAATGGTTGGTAGGCGGCATAATATGTTTTATCCATATTACCCAAGATATTGGCTTTTCCTTTTACGAACGCCTGCATGACATCAACCCTCCGGGGGGAAGGAATTGTTAGTAATGCGGACTACCAGTCCCATTGCTAGCAATATACCCTGTCAAGTCGACCTCCACGTGGTTCCCCCTGAAAACTGTCATGCTGAAATCCAGATACATTCATCATGATGGGCTGACTTACTTTTTCATTCTCACCTATCATCCTTCACTGGTGCTCCGTCAGCGTATACCGTTAGCACAGACGGGGTTACCATTCCATTTTCATCCATTACATCAACCCTCCTTGGACTGCATTTATTGTTGGTAACTCACATACGGTATGGAGGAAAGGATCGAGGAAAAAGGAACACACTACACTTCGTTGCCAAACAGAAAAAATTCAATAATATGTTTTTAAACACAAGTGATTAGCCAATCGACATGACCGTTGTATATCAAATCGATAAATTTAAACTATCGGCCACTCAACAGTGGAAACATTTGGCCTACTGTATCGACTGGACAAGTTCAAGGAGAAAATTGGGTATAAAGTTAATAAAAGTCAATATTGTTCATAATTTATTAATTGTACCTACCGATACGGGCGTTTAAACAAGATTTGAGTGTTTATACACTGTTACTTAGATATTTAACGTAGATAAACAAATAAGTCCTATATATAAATAATCTTTACAATATAATAATCTATAATAATAATAAATAAATCTTTATTATCTTTACTATGCCGGGACCACACCCGGCATAGAATGGGCCATCCCTTTCTGTTTCATGGATAACGTAAGAGGCGACTAAGCGAACTTATTGGTCGAAGGATGGGCAGCAGCGTCCCCCTTAAAACATCTTGTTTGTTGTTTGCCATTCTAAGTTGTATAAAAAAATCTCCAAAGCGTAACTGCGATTGCCAACCCATCTGCCAAGCGTAGCAATTAAACGAAGAACCGACAATCGATGGGGAAGAAAGGTTTTTGAGTGAGTTCTTGAGACATGACCTTGTATTGCATTTGAGGTCGTCTTTCTCAATGAAGGGACGACCTCAAATGCAATGCAGGGAGTCAGTGGATGCAGGTGGATCGAGGCTGCTCCTTATGGCAGTCTATGGAGAAAGGAGATGATGATGATGATGATGAATATTAGAAATGAGAAATTAATTTTATCTGTTTATTACCTCTTAGAGCTTTAACGACTTAGTCAATCACTATGAAATTTAATATTATTAATGACTGCAACTGTGTGGAGATGCACAATAGAAATTTGTTTAGAAATAAATTTTGCTCCAGAATGAGAAAGATTATGCTCCGCAGATTAAAGTTCCAATCAAGACAATTAATATGAGACGAACACGAGAACAAATTCTATCATTTTTAAATGTACAGGTAACATGCTTACACTGGGGGGAAGGGATTGTTAGTAATGCGGATTACCAATTCCATTGCTAGCAATATGCCCTATCAGGTCGACCTCCACGTGGTTCCCCCTGGAAACCGTCGTGTTGAATTTCAGGTGTATTCATCACGATGGGCTAACTAACCTGCGTTTTCATTCTCACCTATTATCATGCACTGATGCCCCGCCAGTATATACCGTTAGCGCAGGCGGAGTTACCATTCCATTGTCATCCGTTAAAAAAAAACATGCCTACAGTAAAAATAAAACAGGCGAATTTGAGAAGCTTCTATTTTTAAAAACCTTTTAAAAATACTCTTCAACTTCGTTTATAAGCTACATTCAACAGATTATTTCTGTCAGAATTAGAACCGAAAAAAATAAATAAAAATAGTATTATTAGTCATTCCCTTAAAAATTTCCGTAATTTACTTCGACGATTGATTTGTTTACTTGGTAGCGAGAAACATAAATGTTTACAGCTTTCTTTATTTCGCCATGTTGGTGAACGCAAAGTTATTGCCAGTTCTTTGTACAATAATAGATAAGTACTCCTGCGGGCCAACTATAAAATATTTTTCGTAATTTCGAGGCCAAACGAAACACAAATTTCATGTTAAAAGTACATAATATATACCGTTTAAAAATATAAAAAAAAATATTAAAATATCGTTCCTTTGGACTTTTATAGAAGAGTTTATGATGAGAAAAATGTTATGCTCCATTTACTGCGTCGCTTTCGAACAAAAACAAGAAATTAAGTCCAAAAATTCTGAATCTTACTTTATGGTAGACCCCCTCTGGTCTAAGTAATAACATTTTAAGTACCTATAATATGTACATACATATATCATCAGTGTAATGTAAAACTAAATGATCATCATCATTTCAGCTGTTAACTGTCCACTGTTGAACATACTCGTAGGTCTCCTCCATGAGAGGAATTTTGCTGGTAGTTATCACACCTAGCAGGATTAGCAACCCACGGAAGAGGAAGGATAGGCCCATTTTTTGCCGAGGCAACAAAAAAAACTAAATACCTACATGTGCCTTTAATCTTGTGATGATAATAACTATCCGACCGTTATTCTTAGTTTACAAAAAAATATGGTTATATTTTTCACTGTTCCAAATGCATTAATCCATGTAGACACAGTTTAAGAGTTATTGTAGCATCACATAATATCTAGGGTACAAATGACGTCACAGTGTACGTCACGACTGCAGTAAGAAACGTAACACGCGATACAATTATGTGAACTCCAGTACATAGTACTAACAATTGTTTTTTTTTCAATGTATTTTTGTTTTGTTATTAAAGCTTAAATATATATGTAAATATATATGCCAAAACTCTTAACCAGTCAAAAGTACTATTGACTAGCAAAATCAGTCAAAAGTACGTCTGACCGTATGCTTTAGTCAATAATACTTTGGTTCTAAAATAACAGTTAAAAATACTTTTGACTAAGTGATTCCGTCAAAAGTCGTTTTGACTGGTTGTATCAGTCAAAACTCTTAAAAAGTCCTAACCTAACCTAATTTACTTAAACTACTTTAGGCCTTAAATAAATAAATGTCATTTAGCGGCTGTTATTTATTTATTTAAGGCAATTATACAACTTTAAGCTTTAAGCTGGCCATGCGGTCTTGGCATAGAATAGGCCACCCCTTCCTTTGCCATGGATGTCGTAAGAAAAGACCTAGTAGCCTACTAGCGACTAAGGAAGGGTGAAAGACAGGAAGCAATGTCTCTCCTAAAACATCTCTAAAGCCTAACTACAGTTGCCAATCCACTAGCCAAGCTTGGTAACTATTGACAAAAACTTCCCAAAGGGGAGACTTATGTTCAGCAGTGGATAGTAAAAGGCTGACATGATGATAAACATACAGCTTTAAGAAAACAAATAAGTCAATTATTCAATTAAATAATAGATCTTATTTTTAACAGAGGGTGACTTTGTATAAAAGTCGTTTGCTTAGACACCTCTGTCCCATACGTGTTTGTAAAGCAGTTGTGTTTGCATGGCTGTATTTCAGTTTGAAGGGTGGGATATGGAGTGAATTTACAGGGTACAGAAGAATGACACCTGAGTCCTCAGGAATGGCAACGCATGGGGTGTATCATAGGCGTAACAGTATACTCTGTTATGTACATAGTACTGCTCATGTCTGTAGGCGACAGTTACCGCTTTCCATCAGGTGGGCCATCAGCTTGTTTGCCATTCTAAACTGCATAAAAAAAAACATCAGCTAACACAAAAAGAAAATACTATTTTTGAAAATTAAAGCATTACAGCAAACACACCCTTGTTTACACATATTTCAAATACACTATCGGGACTTAACCCGAGGAAAAATGGTCCTGTCGTGACCACGACGTAGTACAATCCATATCAAAACGTCTGCAATGAAGAAGCAGGTATGTAGGTACTATTTACTTGTAAAAGCTTTTACATCGCGTTAAGTCCCGATTGTGTATTTAAGATAAAATATAAGTAATAATATTACAATTAAATAAGTCAATATGACAATAATGATTTTAATATAATAATAACATATATAATAAAAGAAATATATACTGCATATTCTTGATAAACAAATATATAAATTACAATATAAAATAAAAATTATATTTGTGTAAATATATTACAAAGATAAAGTTATACATATTATCGCAAAGGATTTGAATGAAATTTGATACACGGGTAAGATATATCCCAACTTAACAAATAAGATATTTTATATACTAGTTTACGCAGGCAGAGCTGCGGTAAATAGCTAGTTTATAATAAAAATAGAACAAGCATTAAAACGTGTATGTAACGCGATATTTTTTATAAATGAACGTGTGCACACAGTTTGACGGTTTGATAAAGCGCTCTACTAAGTACACGACGATTAATACCGGGTGCTGAAGGCGAGTTCCGGATAAAGATAACACAATATCCGGCTGTCCAAACATATCGGTCCAGTTGGTAGCGACGGAAAAGAAAAAGTATTAAAATAGGTAATTTGAAAACGGATTACTTTGCATGAACACTATTCAGCTCGCTTCTTATGAACGAATAAATGAATGAATGAATTTTACAGTAATAATACAATGTGTCTATGTATTTTTTTATGCCATTTTAGAATGGCAAACAAGCTGATAGTCCATCAGATGGAAAGTGGTAACCGTCGCCTATAGACATAAGCAGTACCATGGACATAATAGAGTATACTGGATCGCCCATAACACTCCCTATGCGTTGCCATTCATGAGGACTCAGGTGTTATCCCTCTGTACCCTGTAAATTCACTGCCATATACCACCTTTCAAACCGAACCACAGCCATGCAAACACAACTGCTTCACGGTAGAAACACGAATGGGTCAGAGGTGCCCGAGCAAACGACTTTTGTACAAAGTCACCCCCTAGTAGTCTTCCTATCTGCATTCATGCCACATCACTTACGGCGTAGGTAGATAGAAAAATTTTAAACTATCGTACAAACAGATTTACTTAGAACACGTTTATTATAAAAAAAGAAACATTAAAAAAACATAACAATCTTTATTATCAAAAAAAAGATGTTTAACATAACAAGTGGCTCGAAACTCTGCAAGCATTAAGAATCGTAAACTTGTACCTTTCACTCCGTGGCACCGCTGGCATAATAAATATATAAAATATAATTCACTCGTAAAGATGTTCAAAGGGAATAAATGAAAGGTGTACATGAGAAAGCAAGCATTAGGGGTCAATTATTTGACTAATCACGAGTATTAAACCCAATGGCGTAGCGTGATCAGTGATAATTTTCAACAAATTTTAAACAAATTAAGATTTGTATTATATATTAAATATGAAAGCGTAGCGGTTTTTTGTATTAATTGCCGCATGCATTCTTATGTAAAATGTGAATACTATAACTATCAGATGGCAATTGTGAGTAGCTTTGACGTGGTCTAGTGTTTTGAGTAGTCATGCTCACTAAAATGTCCAGACTTGTGGCGGCGTGGTGGGCCGGGTCATTGGGCTCCCTAAAATATGGTCGAGCGCAGTGATGGCTGGCTCATCCGTCATACTCGTGAACGGGTGCTGCTTGTAGGGACTGGTCTGCTCTAATCACTATGACTGATTTCCTCTTATTAATTGTTTAACCAGTTGGTTATGTATTCAATATTTTTTTTTCTTTTTGAGTATTTAATTGAATTAGTGCTAATTGGTGGTTTGTATTCACACAATTAAACTTGAAAATGTAAAGTAATAATAAAATTATTTAAAAGAGCAACACGCAAGTTTCTTGCTCGTTCTTCTTGTGATGAGACAGCTTTCCGAACGAGCGGTAGATTAAAAAAAAAATGTAATGACTTTTCAAAAGTGCTTCAATGTAAGTTTATTTGAATAAATGATTTCTATTCTATTCTATTCTATTCTATTTTATTACACAAAAATAACAAACACTGACTTGAATCGTGGCAAAATAAGTTGTTTTAATTTAAAAATAAACTACTGAACAGATTTTAATAAAACTTTAACAGAATCAATCTAAAAGTATATCCTTTTAGATAAACAAAGAATTTTCTAAATCGCAAATAACGGAGTTAATAAACTTAAAAAAATACAACCGTAGATTTTTAACTTATGTCAAAATAAGAGAGAACCTCCTTTTTCAGAGTCAGTTAAAAAAAAGAGAAATTAAGTGGTTTTTTTTTTCAATATTTTTATAGGTAAATATGCTAGAAGATATTTTCGTCAATTTTAATTATTCTTTTAATATTCTATATAGTTTTCCATTATTCTGATCCATATTTATAAGTATCTTTTTTTAAGAACTAGCTTTATTTTGTTCATATCAACTTTTACATAGAAGAAAACCTAAAATATTTATGTGAATATTCATAGTATATATAATTTAATGGTAATAGATACATTTTTACCGCGTAAAACAAAAACAAAAAAAAAACAGTAAAAAAAATCAGTAAATTCAACCATTAACGAAAATAAAATGATTTCCATAAAAATTGCAAAAAGAATTATCGAAATCGATTCCGAAATCGAGAAGTGTTTTTATTGCATTATTTTTCTTCGATGAAGTCTCTATTAAAAAAAATACCGCGAAAGATACAAAAAGAAAATACTGCCCACACAGTACGCCCATTTTTCTTTTTCTGGAAGCCTAAACGCCAGCTAACTGCACTTCTGCCTGGGCTTACTTTGTTTTTTTTTTTTAATAATAATAACTACCTAATTTCTTTTTTGCATCACCAAATACGGGCATTTATAAACTTTAAATGACGTCATTATATTTAAAAAAAAATTTATTATTTTGTTATGACTTTTCCAAATTATTTTCAATCATTGAACATTATCCTAATTATTTGCTACTCTTGGTTCCGTAAAAATATTTGTAACCCAAAGATCTCGTTTAGAAGACTTAAGAGCAAATAAATTTTATACAAGTTCCGTGACAGTTGTAAATGTCGCCGGATTTTCGCGGGAACTGAAGCGTTTGAAGTTACGCGCAGTTAAACTTAGAAGAGCAATTGAAAAACGTCGACGGCTGACTCGTGTTACTTGGAAAGGTGAGTGTAAAACGAGCTTATTTTTAACGTTACTGTAAAACATAAATGAAAAAGTAGTGCGTATATACTACGTTAATTAACGTAATCTATTCCTTGCAACTAATATTTATTCCATAAAGTAAAAAAGAAACTTTCCAAGAAAAAAAAATTAAATTCCATGCCACTACACAATATGTAATAGGTATGTATATATACCTCGTGATTAACCATGTGATCCCAACTTAGAATGAGTCACCTCCTTTCCTGCGGGTGTCGTAAGAGGCGACTTAGGGAACTTAATGGTGGCAAATAAGCAGCAGCATCCCTTTTAAAACATCAACAAAGCCTAACTGTGAACTGCCAACTCATCTGCCAAGCGTGACAACTACTGGCAACACTTTCCAAGGGGGACGCCTATGTTCCACGGTAGACATACTCGTATGTATATTCAATATGATGCCTACGGCCACTTTCTATCATCGTACGGCTCGCCATCGACAGGGGGTTCACCCTCATACCTTACAGCCTAAATGGTCGCGTACAACGTGGTTTCAGAGATGTTTTCTCCCACGAACACTCAGGTTATGGAATGATTTCCCTGCCGAGGTTTTCCCAAGAGACTACAGCATGGGGTTCTTCAAAAGGGGAGCAAAGAGGTTTCTTCAGGGTCGGCAACGTGCGCGTAATACCTCTAGTGTTGCAGGCGTTCATAGGCTACGGTAACCGCTTACCTTCAGGTGGGCCGTATGCTTGTTTTCCACCTCAATGGTAAAAAAATAATAATTTAATGGCTTATATGATACGATACATACTTTTTATTGTATTATATAGCACCGTTGGTACAGATACAAGTTCTTATTTTTTTTTATTTTCTTTAGAGTTTCGTAATATATATTTTTTATTCATTTTTCTACAGAACTCCTAGGTTCCGAGGAACTCACTTTAGGAACCGCTAGCCTAGACATTCCCATAAAAGTACAAAACTCCCATGTCCAGCAATGACAATTAACGACTGTGTTCTTATAATTATGATGAGTAATCATACTGAAAATATAGGGGAAGGGATTGTTAGTAATGGGGGAGGGTTAGTCCCCATCTCTATTAATATACCCTATCAGGTCGATCTCCACGCGGTTCCCCCTGGAAACCATCGTGACGAAATTTATCGTTGAATTCGTCACGACGGGCTAACTGACCTGTCTTTTCATCCTCACCAATCAGCACTCACTGGTGCCCCGCTAGTGTATACCGATAACGCAGGCGGGGCTACCATTCCATTATCATCCATCAAAAAAATAATAATAACTGAAAAAAAAAAATTTTTCAGCACAGGGGGCAAACGAGCATGCGACTCACGTGATGGTAAGTGACTACCGCCGCCCATGATCACCCACAACACCAGCGGCATTGCAGGTGTGCTGCCGGCCTTTTAAAAAGGAATATGCTCTTTTCTTGAAGGTTATGTCCCAATCTATTTTAATATATGAAAATTACTCTCAGCAGTACACTCAATTACCCAAAAGATACAAACTTAGTTGTTTGAAGTCAGCAAATTTAGATAACATTAGTTTCCAAGTTCATAAATGACTTGTTAATTAACAAAATCCATCAGAGGTACAGTTTCTGTAATGCAGTGACATTTACGAATGTTAGACCATCTCTCCGGATTCACAGTTCAATGAACTGAACTCTAATATCATTACTCTAATGAAAGGACACAGAGTATATGACAGACTCAAATGCATAGATAGAGTATATGTGAAATAAAATAACTTTTCTTTCTTTTCTTTTCAACCGACTTCAAAAAATGAGACTCTTAATTCGGTAGTACAATATTGTTCTCTTATTTTAATTCCTTGTAACTCCGTCTGTTCTAAATTGAATTTTTTATCTTATGGTTGGGTTCCATAAAAAAATTATCTAAATCGTTTCAGCACTTTAATTTCTAGATCAAAATAACAGGTTTAGTTATTGTTATACTAGCTTTTATACATATTTGTACTAACATTCTTCCGCAACTTCTTACACATGGAGTTTGGAAGTAAGTTTTTTAGACATTTATCGGGATAAATCATACATTAAAAAGCTCGGAAATTAACAAAGCCATCCTGAAACAATGTCTAAATTATATATAAACAGCTATTATTCACAATCTAGTCCAAAATTATAATTTAATATAATTCAAAAAATTATACTTTAATATTATATATTACCATAGTTCTTAAATTATTCATTCTCTTGTTGCAAAGACCACTGTAGTGTACTTAACTTCTTATATGTTTTTATGCAACTTAGAATGGCAAACAAACTAACGGCCTGATGGAAAGTGGTATCCATCGCTTATAGACGTGAACAGTACTATGGACATAACAGAGTATACTATTTCGCCCATAATACCCTCCCATGCGTTGCCATGCCTGAGGGCTCAGGTTTTATTCCTCTGTACCCAGTAAATTCACGCCATATCCCACCCTTCAAACCGAAACATGCCACACACACAGCCATGCAAACACAACTACTTCACGGTAGAAACATGACTGAATAATGGGACAAAGGTGCCCAAGCAAACGACTTTTGTACAGTCTCCCTCTGGTATTATAATGAATTCTGTTGTCAGTTCAGATAAATATTCATTAGTATGTAAAATTACTCAAAGTCAGATATTGTTACAATATTATTTATTTACATTGCAACAGAATACTAATCAAGTTGTAAGAACTTCAAAAAGTCGACAGACAATAATCTGTTAACATCTACCTCTACAAAAACGGAACTAACAGAGAAGATCGTTATTTGGCAATCTCGATAAGTACAGTTGCAAAAGTAAACTAATCCGTTCTGTTCCGCCGGATATCCGGGCGGCTGAACGCCCGCGTATAATAACCGGCTCGATGTGAGAACAAGTGATGTTCGAAATTTCGAAAATTCGAATTCTATATTCAAACTCAATCTTTAGTTTTATAAGTACCATTTCTTTTAATGGGTGATAATGGAATGGTAACCCTGCCTGCACTAACGGTTTACGCTGGCGGGGCGCCAGTGAGAAATGATAGGTGACGATGAAAGCAGATCAGTTAGCCTATCGTGATGAATTGCACTAGAATTAGCCACGATGATTTCCAAGGGGAACCACGTGGAGGTCGACCTGATATGGTATATTGCTAGCAATGGGGCAGTTGGACCCCATTACCAACAATCCCTTTCCCCCTTATGAGTACCATTAGGGACTTATAAATAGTTAAATTTTCAAATTTCAATTTACAAATTCCAACCGAAAGAGATGTCTCTTTTTGTCTATATTTATTTGGATCTACGATATTTCGTTGTAACTTTAAAATCGATTTTAATAGTTTATTTTAGTTTTTATTACGATACTTACAATGGTAAACAAGCTGACTGTCCATCTGATGGGAAGTGGTAACCGACGCCTACAGACATAAACAGCACTATGAGTATAACAGAGTACACTGTAATGTTCACGGTACCTCTCATGCGTTACTATTCCTGAAGACTATGATGTTATATCTCCGTACTTTGTAATTTACTGTAATGTAAATGTAAGCTATAGTGACCGTTTACCATCAGACGGGCTGTTTGCTTGTTTGCCATCTTTGTAGTTTAAAAGCTTTAGATCATTAAATTTCCTTAATTGCCTCTTACGACACCCACAGCAAAGGGAGAGGTAACTTATTCTATACCGGGACCTAACTATCATATCCTTCATTTAAATCGAAACACAGTCATCCAAGTATTGCTGCTTCACTGTACATCAATATGAGAACTGATAGTGTTTATTCTCCTTTATATTACTTACCTAAAGTGGATTTTTTTTCCTTTTAAATTAATGCGATTTTCATTTGTTCCATCTATCAAGAACGACAGAATTTATCAAACGTCGAAATGCGTCTGGAATTAATCTTACAAGATTGATTTTAAATAAGACGAAGCTGCAATATCACTTGCATAAATTCTATGCATTTGTTTGTTTCGATTATCATGAATAATATAAATAAACAAATACACAAACAGAATTTAAAATTGTAATTATTTCACATTTTTTTTTAGATCAATGCATCGCCATTTACTCTCTCTGTTTAGCGTAACGGTTGACTGGTGGAGAATGCCATCAGGGATTAAGTCCGTCCTATAGACATATTTTAATATGTGCAAAAGTATAAATAAATAAATAAACATAATACACATACTATAATATATAAAGCATTACGACATATGTGTAATAAAACTTATAAATTATTATTTACTGCGCCATATGACTAGTGGTGGGACACCAACCATAAAATTTAGATGGAACGAGAGAAAATGCTGACGTACGCATAGAATGCAGAATGAAGCAAACCGCCGCATAATATTTCAACAGCCCGAGTATTTCCTCGACGCGAACAATGAGAAATTCTCATCAAAAATATAACGAAGAGTACGTGATTGTCAGAAGAGGATATACGTGGTTGTTGGAAAACGTACGTGGCGTTTATAGTACAATATATTGGTAAATTCCTATCAGGAAGCAGCATTATTGGAAGTATTATAAAATAATAAATTTATTTATTTATTATACTTTTACACACATTAAAATATGTATTCAGGGCGAACTTAATCCCTGATGGCATTCACTAGCAGTCAACCGTTACGCTAAACAGGGAGAGTAAATGGCGATGCTTTAATTTATTTATTATTTTATATCCCCCCCCCCACACTAAGCGAACCTGTATCGCGGGAATTCATAAGAGATTACCAAGACACGGTGATTTATAAATATAAATTAAATTAAATTAGATTAATTTAACAAAAACCTTTTGTAAATTAAATAAATATTTTGATAGATTACAACAAGAATACATTTTAATATAAATGATCATATATACATATAGAATAATATACTTAGAATGGCAATGGCAATGGCAATGGCAATGGCAAAAATTATACATACATAAATCACATACAATACAATACATATATAATTAACCATATATAATACATATTAATATCATAAATATATAAGTAATGACTAATTATATAATAGTACAGATTGACGCTCTTCATTATTGTGATAATTTGAAGTAATGTTCACGAAGGGACTTTTTGAAGGAAAATTTAGTAACTAAAGTACTTACAACAAATAAAAAATTTAGGATTTGATCTAAATGATATCACTTTAATCATGAATAAATTAGCATATTAATTTTCTCTAGTTCTATACATAGAAATAGTAGGCAAGTGAGTCCATGCCGACGAAGTGCTGAATTAGAAAACAAAAGAATATTTATGTCAACCTAGTAATATCAGTTTTATATTATCTCAAGCTGTTCCCACGTGCTCGTCCGCATGACCGGTATATATTGATCAGAGACCTTTGTCTTTTCTATTTTAAATACATACACACATGCATATCTGTCACACCTGTCTCCCTTTAGTGTAGGCAGAAACAATGGAACGCCAAATGCTTCAATTCAAACAGGCCCCTTTCGCTTCCTCCACATTCATCAATCTTTTCATACACGCTCGCCGGTTACGGGTACTTTTACTTGCCCTTCTTCAGCACGTCGCCTATTTGGTGGACATATGTCCGTCTAGGGCGGCGCCTACTGATATCTCCATTCGTTCGATACATCTGTTGTAATTCTTCTTTCATCCACCCTCTCGAAATGGCCAAACCAACGCAACATTCTTTTTTCAATTTTTGTCAACATGACTTGACAATTCTAAATATTATATCTAAAATTAGTTCATCAATTAAGATTTCAAGAAATAAAAACAAGAAACTCATAATGTTTACAATAAATTAATTTTATTAAATTTAAATAAACAAAAATATACTTTTTTACTATTACCATAATTATGGAAATAAAAAAATCAGCATGATGTCTAAAATCTTTATTTAAAATTCATATTATAAATAATTAGACTTGAAAGGTTGACTGGGATAGAATGCTATATAGTATTAAGTCCACCTTTTGTACCAGACATTTTTTGTAATGTGGTTAATAAATAAATAAATAGATAATATTAATAATAGAACTTTTATTTGCTACGATTTTGGGTGTCAATTTACATCTTAAAAATTAGATATTTTTCCTTACAAAATCAAACAAACATGCAAATATTGAAAATAAAAGCTACAATATTTTAATTTCAAATTTTTAGTAGCATTAAAAAGCCAATTATTTAAGAATAAAATAAAATAAATTAAATCTATTAAATGTTATTAATATTTCTGTATATTTCTTTATACTTGGCTAATTTGTCGGTTTATTATTACTGTAAAATAAACTCGCTTTCACATTTACTATATTAGTAAAAATTATGTCGTTGACCATGAATATAGCGCCAGACACTTGCGTGATTCGATCCATTATTTTTCATTTAATTGCAAAAACAAAGAGACAATTTACTCATTTATCTATTTCTATGATTAATTAATAATATAATATCTTAATCAAATAAAAGTGTATAAGTATATTGTGAAATAAACAGTAATACTTTAATATCTCGTCTCTTCATAATATTAAAATGTTTTGTATCCAAAATACTATATAAATAACTTATACTACATTTTCATAACTAGCTGTAGGAATTTATATATTTATGCATACATACATATATTGACGACGGATAGGACGGATGATTAAAACATCTCTAAAGTCTAACTGCGGTTGCTAATCCACCTGCCAAGCAGCAAATACAGTCAAATCCCCCTGGAAGTGGGGTTAGCAGTGGACAGTATTACCAGTTTCCAAATTGTAACTCGGTAAGTCGTTTAGATGAGCATCTATGCCCATTCTACCAGCAAACATAAAAAAAAATTATTAAAATGTGGTAAATGTATGTCAATCGCATGTTTTCTATAACTGTAAAAGCTTACTTTATAATCATATATGTAATTGTATATATATATGGAAAAGTAACCGTGTTCAATACCAACTAATCTTCTTTTCCAGGAAGAAAAGAACGAATAAAGATTTTCGCCGTCGAAACATTGGTATCTCAGTAATTATCTCAGTGCGTAATGACTTCATTAAACAAACTCAGTAATGTAACTGTTTCTTGTTTGCTATTGAAAAACTTTTCTGTTTCTTAATAAGGGAAACAATACTGAAAGTTCTGCACGTGACCTGAATTCTTATTTATAACTGCACTGCTCTGTTTGCTTCCACTTAGCAGGCTATATATTTCTACAGTTTACCCTCTGATCGTACAGCCATAAGATATTCATGCATATGATAGTTTAGATAAACTTACTAAATATTGATTTACAATAATATTACAATCAATAGAATAATTAGAGAGAAAAGAATATTTGGACACTGACACAACACGACTTTCATCCCAATCATCTGGACGAGTGGCGGTCTTCCACCGTGCGTTTTTCAATGCACTTTCTTCCCCGCACAATCACTCTTTGGAATCGATTTCCAGCAGCAGTATTTCCGAACCGATACGACAACATAGACAAACAGGTTGTAGGCAAGATAGAGGGAAAAAGACCACGCGGAAGATCGCCTAATCGTTGGTCGGACCAAGTAACCGCCGTTACGGGACTGTCAATTGCAGCTGCCCTGCGAGAAGCTGAAGACCGTGCAAAATGGAATAACATGATAAAAGAGGCAACAGACACCTTTCAAAGACACGACCTTTAATAATGAAGAGAACGAAGAGAGAGAAAGACGACAACATAACCTTCAATAAAAGAGTATATTCCTTTTTAAAAGGCTGGCAGCACATCTGCAATGCCGCTGGTGTTGTGGGTGGTCATAGGCGGCGGTAGTCACTTACCATCAGGTGAGCTGCATGCTCGTTTGCCCCCTGTGTTGTAAAAAAACATACTAACAGACGACATGATGAAAGAAGGAAAGAAAGAAATGCAGAAACCAAGGCATATCAAATAAAATCAAATAAAAAAGTTGGTGTCGTGACATATTAAGAGGTGAAGAGACTGGCTAAAATCGTAGAGAGTGGCAAGAGCTCTACTGACAAGGCGCGGTTCTTAAACAAGAATGAATTGGCTTATTACATACTAGCGGCCCGTCCCGGCTTCGCACGGGTCATCATTTTTACAACATTTTACACTTTTCAACATAATATCTTTCGAATGGAATATACCTACGATTTGAAAACAATTTCGTATTTTTGTTCGTACCAAAATCGACCCAGTAAATGGAGCTTAACATTTCGTTCATCATAAATCCTATTCTAATAGTCCAAAGGAACGATATATTAACATTTTTAAAAATTTTAAACAGCATGTATTATGTAATTTTAACATCAAATTTCTGTTTCGTTCATCCCCGAAATTTCGAAAAATACTTCACGGTAAGCCCTCAGTTTTAAATACGTAATAATTTATTTGAATAAAGATTAATAAATAGGTATGAATAACATGTACAACGTGACAGCGTTATTTTTTCTTGTTCTATGACTTATTAAATTCGTAATATCTATTGAATGGAATAGCCAATTTGTACAATTAAAAAATTTATGTACATAAATTGAAAGAGTTTTGAAAACAATATGATTTATTTGGATAAGTATTTAAATAGAAGTTATTCATAACATGGTCGATATTTCTAACAACTTTTAAAATGTAAAAAGTAGTTATTGTGACATAACGATAATAGTACACATATAGTGTCGGGAAGTTTTTTGTAGTTATTGATATTATCTTCAATATTGTAAGGCATACTTTTGTTCTATCACGAATAGTTTCCGCAGCGCACGCGACGAAAGATATTTTATAGCATTTTTTTACACTTTGTTACATTACTAAAGTTTTAGTAAGGATCCCTAATCTTTTCTAGCAATAAATATAGCCTATGTTACTCACGGTGAATTTAGCTTTCTAATGGTGAAAGAATTTTTGAAATCGGCAAAGTAGTTTTTGAGTTTATTCATTACAAACACAAATACACTAAAAATCCAAATTTTTCCTCTTTATAATTTTTTTTTATTCCACTGAGGTGGCAAGCAAGCATACGGCCCACCTGATGGTAAGCGGTTACCATAGCCTATGAACGCCTGCAATACCAGAGGTATTACGCGCGCGTTGCTGACCCTGAAGAAACCTCTTTACCCCCCTTTTGAAGAACCCCATGCTGTAGTCTCTCGGGAAAACCTCGGCAGGGAACTCATTCCATAACCTGAGTGTTCGTGGGAGAAAGCATCTCTGAAACCGCGTTGTACGCGACCATTTAGGCTGTAAGGTATGAGGGTGAACTCCCTGCCGATGGCGAGCCGTACGATGATAGAAAGTGGCCGTAGGCATCATATTGAATAATTACACAATCCGTTGTATAAGCGGTAGAACACGCAGAGTGAGGCAAAATCTCTCCTAAGACTTAAGGGTTCAATACCGCTTGCAAGCATGGGATCATCGACAATTCTCATAGCTCGTCGTTGCATTGAGTCGAAGGTTTCAAGCTGGTATCTAGGTGCTCCCACCCATAAGTGACAGCAATACTCCATATGGTGAAAATGGTATGGTAACCACACCGCCTGCACTAACGGGATACGCTGGCGGAGCACCAGTGAAGGGTGATAGATAAGAATGAAAACAGGCCAGTTAGCCCATCATCAAGAATTAACCATCATAGTTTCCAGGGGGAACCGCGAGGAGGTCGACCTGGTTGGGTATATTGCTAGTAATGGGATTCTCAGTCTCCATTACTAACAATCCCTTTCTCCCCTCTTTATATAATTAGTGTAGAGGTAGATTTTAGGAAATTGTAAGTGAAATGTACAGTTTATAATTAAGTATATAAATAGCCAGCATATACAAAGGACGCTTAACTATCCAATCATTCCTAATTGCACATGCACATATGTCATAAAAGTATGCAAGTGAAAAACTTATTAATTGAACAGTACTATTAGTATTATTAAGTCCCATTTTATATTACTACTATCGTAATATAATCGTCATCATACCAGTCATTATTTCGGTTTGAAGGGTGGGATATGGCGTGAATTTACTGGGTACAGAGGAATAACACCTGAGTCCTCAGGAATGACAACGCATGGGGGGGTATCATGGGCGAAACAGTATACTCTGTCATGTCCATGGTATTGCTCATGTCTATAGGCGAAGGTTACCACTTTCCATCAGGTGGGCCGTCAGCTTGTTACTATTCTAAGATATATAAAAAAAAAACTAACTGTTCACTGCTAGACATAGGCCTCTCCCCCATAAGGAAGGTTTGTCAGTAATTGTCACGCTTGTCAGGGGTGTTGGTAACCACAGTTAGGTTTTGGTGATATTTTAAGAGGCATGACACTGCTTATCACTTGATCGTTAAGTTCCCTTAATCGCCTCTCACGATACTTACGGGAAAGCAGTGTGGTCCATTCCCTGCCGGGACCACACGGCAATATATTCAATTTAATTTATTTATTCGTAACAATACTATCGCGCACTACGCGCTTCCTGATGCCATTAAGAGACTACCGACTAAACCGTTTTTCAAAAAAATCGTTCACGCTCACTTTTTATCTTTATCCGAGCAGTAAGTGCTTTATATTATTCTCAATTGTGTGTATAATATAGTATATATCATATATGTGTAAGTATATTTGTTATTCATATATGTATATTTATTCGTTTATATATGTAATTTTAGTATGTTTGTATATCAATAATTACTAGTACCGCATTCGAGTATTCTGACACTTCCCTATGGTTGACTGGGAGAGAATGCTTTTAGCATTAAGTCCGCCATGTACACATATTTGTACTAATGAATAAATAAATAAAAAAAAAATACTACGTTATGTGGAATATCACTATCACTACAAAGTATAAAACAACGTCGCTGTCTCTGTCTGTCCGTTCCTATGTATGCTTAAATTTTTAAAACTACTCAATGGATTTTGAAGCGGTTTTTATTAGTAGATAGAGTGATTCAAGAGGAAGGTTTATATGTATAATAAATACATAATATTGTAGAAAAACAATGATAAATTTAGAGGTTTCTAATGTGATGTCATAATTAAACACATTTTTTGCGCTTATATTGCAAACGCTGGCTGAACCCCACGAGATAAATCAAAATAATGTACTACAGTAGTGTACACCTTAAAAAGGTCAACAAAAAAGTCCGCGATAGTTATATGTCTATCTCCTAAGAATAACCCACAATAATCATTTTTTATCCTTTACATTTTACGGGAAATTCGCCCTATAGCACTTTATCATGTTTGTATTATCTAATGACAAAAAAACTGTAAACGTTGTTTATAAGGGCATTCTGTAGTAGGTAGGTATATTTAGTATCAGCATTACGCCCGTGCGAAGCCAGGGCATTTCGCTAGTTTTTTATAAGTAACAAGAAGATATCATAAAATTTATACAACAGAACAAAAAAAAAATATAAAGCAACAAAATAACCAATAATAATTGTCAAAAATTTTGTTTGTCCTATTTCTATCAATGATTAATCACCACGTTTATATAAAAATACTATGTCACAATGTTCGTTTAAGCTAATTATTGAATTCGCTCGATTTCATTTTATTGAAGATTCGTAAATAAAGGATAAACTTTTTCTTAATAATTACCAATAAAACTGGTAAATGGCGGTAGGGGGTAAATGACGTTGACTAGTTTACACCTCACATTATACTATAGCTATAAACTTCATAATAAACAAATATTTATAGTCACAGGTAAAATTGACATAAATTTTAGTTAACTTAAATTTACAACTTGAATTCTAATTCCAATGACCTATTAAAGATAATTAAGTTTTTATCAGAACGTTACAAGTATGTGCAGTGCAGTACTAGTTTTAATGTCTCTGTAACTTGGCCGCGCGCCAAAACATACGCTTTGATACGTACAAAACGGGGACACAAGGGAGAATAATGTGCGCGTCACCGCGGCAGACATAATAATTTATCTAAAAAATCGCCCATGTTAAGAAAAAAAATAAGTAGTATTTCTTCCGGTGGAGAGGCGAGTTCGAATCTTGTAAATAATAGAAATAAATTATGTACAATTAGGAACGAAGTATATATAGACGTAGGCTTTATATAAATTCTATAGACTTTACTCATATTTGCACCTTTGTTATTGTAAAAAAAATCAGTCTAATTGAAAACTTTTTTTTAAGTCGTTCTAAAAATGAAATTCCAAGGAATAATTTTTATTACAAGCATCAACGCGACAGTCATAAAAGTTCTTAACGAACTAATATCCTTTTAAGAGGCAGTTTTAAAGATGGTAAAATTTTATTGCTCGTAGTGCTTTAGTTCTTGATAGTCTCATGTAAAATATAAATGGATACGTTAAATTTACAAGAAAACGCTAAAAGTAACATAAAAGTCACTTAACAGTTACAGTTAAATAATCTGTAACCTGGCAGCTTTGTATTGAAAGAAAGCAGTTAACAAATACTTTGTAATACAAAGCTTAACGGTAAATCAACGTAAAAAGAATACTTCTTGACTCTTCTACTGATCTCTACTTTTTACTTTAAACCGCTAAAATATATTTCTCATATGAAGTAAACAAATTCTTACTATATATTATATTATAAAGTTACTCAATCACGCAAATATGGCTAAAGGGATTGGGATAAATTTTTTGTACACAAATATTCTATATAATATCTATCATAAGAACTATCCAAGCAAATGACTTTTGTACAATATCGCTGTCTAATAAACAAAGTGTATGCGGAGACATATTTGTCTCGGTTACAGGAAAATATAATATATGCCAAAACATATTTATATTCATCATATGGCTATTGGGCCACAGAGTGTTATAAATATGAAATTTTGTATGCTTAAAAAGCTGAAATGGTTTGAATGAAATTTGGCACTCAAATAGATTACAATGAAATCATCATATGGAGGTCACACACGCCATTGAATAAATATATGGATATCCGCATTGTGGATTAGCAAGGCTAACCTCGAGCTAGTCTGGATTTTATTACTGCTTCAACGGCTGGGTTGTTCCAACTATTGAACTGAGCAGACAGCCTAAAGTGAAAAAGCAGATTTTTTTTATTATATAAGTAACTGAATAAACTTCTGTAAAACAATGCTATTTTTGATCGTAAATATACATAGGAATCTAATTTAATCTTCAGATTAAATAAATAAAAATAATCCACATTTTTTTATTTATTTAAGGTCTAATTGTGAAATGCATAATTTTGTATGTTGGCACGAAAAAGTAAATCCTACCAATGGCAAAAATAATTATCAAAATCGGTTCACATCATTGAAGACATAATGATATGACGATAAACGATTTATATTATTGAAGACATTTGATAAAACTGTTGACGGATCAGAAAGTTACTTAAAAAGTTGTCATTTGTTGAAGAACAAATCTCTTACAGCCTAGAAAGAAAAAAATAAACGAGTACGGAAGATCTAAACAACATGAACCATCTGCAGTAAAGTTGGAATAGAAGACTTATTTATATATATTTTTTTTTTCTTTGTCTATTACCCTTAATTAATATGTATAGGGGTAATTATTTCTTTTTATTTCTATATAATAAATAAAAAATCACAACCAAGATGGCAAACATTAATAGATTTCATCATTATCATCATATCAGCTGTAAGTTGCCCCTGCGGAATATAGTCCTTCTCCTATTAGGAGTTTTTCTAGTAGTTAATTAGACTTTGGTAATATTTTAGGAGAGTCGCTGCTGCCCATCCCTCGATGATTAGTCGCCTCTTACGACATCCACGCAAAAGGGATGCGTCATTCGATGCCGGGACTACGCGGCAAAATATATTTAACCTCATATAAAAATGGAAAATATTCAACTTCCCTATCATTAAAGTCTGCTAATGATTTATATTTCACCCTATATACCTACTACCTAATAAAAAATCACGTTCTAAAATTTTATGGCAACACTAACATAATTATACTTGCATAAATCGAACGCAAACTACCCAATCTTTTCCACTATAATGGCAAAACTTTTGCCGTCAGCTGAGTAGTTAAAAAGGAAACTTTAATCGATACGTTCCTTTTGGTATTTTATTTCCGTGTGTAGCACACGCTTTGTACTGCAGTACCTATAATTTAGTACGAGAATGTCCAAGTTGCCTGTTTTTTTCTATTACCTTGTAATTTTATTGTTGCATTCGATTCATTGTGTTGCCATGTAGTCTCGGTATAGAATAAGCCACCTCTTCCTTTCCCATGGGTGTCGTTAGAGGCGACTAAGGGAATTTAATGTGCGAGGGATTGGCAATGGCGTTTCTCTTAAAACATCATCAAAACCTTACTGCGGTTGCCAACGCATCTGCCAAGCGTGACAACTGTGCCAAACATGGCAACAAAATCCCCCAAGAAAGAGGCCTATTCTATATTCAAGCAGTAGAGATTTAATGATGTGATAACGATGATTTGATTTATCATAAAATACATAAAAAAATTAGCCATGAAAAGACAAAAATCTTTTTAAACTTTACAATAAAGTTAATATGTATTCCCAGATGTTGCAGCGAATTTAAGAAAATACATCAAAAAGGGTTATTACGCATTACAATAACGGAAATAGTTATTGATAACAATTGATCTCTCGATAGTAAAATAAGTATAAAAAGTAAAAAAAAAAATTATAATTTTTAATGACTGTTAATTTTTTTTTTTTTTATTTATTTATGTTGCTGCATTCACACTAACAAGATTGTTAGTGTGAATAACCCTGAACTAACCCTGCTTGATGAATAAATACGTGAGTTTGAAATCAGGGCAATTGACTTACCGTGATCAATTCACCAGGAAATAACCACCATAGTTCCTAAGGAGTACCACATGGAGATCTACATAGGGCATATTGCTAGTAACGGGGTTGTTAGATCCCATTGTTAACATCCATCCCCCCCTTCATTTATCCCCATTACTTACAATCTCTTTTAGGTCTACCATGTTATTCTCCCAGCCGACCGTACGTTTTCAAGGCGCTTACTTCCACGTACAACCACGCTTTGGAATCAACTTCCAGCAGTAATATTTTCAAACCGATACCACATTGTAACCATCGAGAAAAGAGCGTATTCCTTTTTAAAAGGCTAGTAGCACATCTCCGGTGTTGTGGATGCTAGTGGGCAGTGGTAGTCATTAACCATCAGGTGAGCCGTATGCTCGTTTGCTTCTTGTGTTATAAAAAAAGCGCCAGTCATACATAATTCTTTATGAATTATTTACAACAGGTCCTGATTAAATCCTCACTAATCCTCAGGCAACGTAATCCAATACCGCAGACGGGGTTAACATCATATAATATTTTAACCCGTCCCACCTGATGGAAAGTGGTAACCGTCGCCTATAGACATGAGCAGTACCATGGACATAACAGAGCATACTGTTTCGCCCATGATACCCCCCATGCGTTGCCATTCCTTAGGACTCAGGTGTTATTCCTCTGTACCCAGTCAATTCACGCCATATCCCACCCTTCAAACCGAAACACAGCCATGCAAACACAACTGCTTCACGGTTGAAACACGAATTGGAATTGCGTAATTTTATTAAAACAAAAGGACAAGATAAATGGTAATACCGAATAGAAAATTATATCGAAGTGTATACATCAAAATATCTCCAGCCATTATCAATACAAATAATTTACCAAAAGATTAACGTAAAAGATAGAATAAAACCTGTAGTAAAATCCCTTCAGGCTATAACTTTCTAACATAATCCTTGGTCCCCTTTGCCCTTACCAATCTGTGGTTTTAAATTCCTCGTTAAGTTAAAGCTGCTTGGGTATTCTGGGCTTATGGGATTCTTGTTCGTAGGCTTTAGATCAACCACAAAATACGAGGCTTAAAGTATGGATAGTACAGTATAATGACAGATATTAGTCGGTCAATAATTTATAGTATACTAATTTTTACCCGCGACATCGTCCGCATTATCGAGTTGTTTTACAAGAGGGAGACTTTGTACATAAGTCGATTGCTTGGGTACCTCTGTCCCATTCGTGTTTCAACCGTGAAGCAATTGTGTTTGCGTGGTTGTGTTTCGGTTTGAAGGGTGGGATATGGCGTGAAGTTACACGGTACAGAGGAATATTACCTGAGTCCTCAGGAATGGCAACGCATGGGGGGTATCATGGGCGAAACAGTATACTCTGTTATGTCCATGGTTACTGCTCATGTCTATAGGCGACGGTTACCACTTTCCATCAGGTGGACCGTCAGCTTGTTTGTCATTCTAACTTGTATAAAAAAAAAATATATTTATTGACTGACAGAGATAAAAACCTATGTCCTTCTCTATTCTAAATACTAAGTGTTTTATTATAGATACTTTTTTTATGTAACGTGAGAAGAAAGGTATCCAGTGCACCAAATTTGATGCAGTTTTCATAGTTATATTCCATAAAATCAAATTTTCAAAATGATGTGTTTTATCATGATATGACATTTAGAAATGGTTTAATTGGTTTTCTTACTTCTGAAATCGAACGTACGAAGTAGCGAGCAAAAAGCTAGGACATCCTTAGAGAAACAAGACCTTTATTATCATACAAGAATTGTTATGCACTATTATTACTTTAAAGGCCATAAAACTTTATTTATGTGGATTATAAAATAAAAAATTATATTATACAAAACGATAAAACGAAATATGACCTGCCTGTCAGAGACAAATCCCTCTTACACTATGCTGTTAGACTAAGAAACATAATACATAATGCTAAAAACTATCATGAATTTAAAAATGCATTTCGTGGATATAAATTTAAAATAAACAATGCAGCAGCTAAAGCGTTTCTTGCTTACGAAAATACTAAGTTTTGTTACATAAATTGCATGAAATATTTGCTAAGGCGTTTTAGTCACTTTAGTAGGTAATTTACATCAAACCACGGTATACAATGCGCAAAGCTGTTTAAAAAAAGAGAAAAACGATTAGAACTTTGACTCAACGGGTTCCTGGTACAAAAATAAATACTATAAAATCTTTTGTATGCTATATATCAGATACTTTTAAATAAATCTATAATTTTGTCCCTCTGCTTGTATGTCGTTTTGTTATTCCGTTCTTTTTTCTTTTGTCATATTTGCTTATTTTATATAACGCCATCTAGTCCTACATTAGGGTATTACAATGTTATTACAGCTTACATTAGACTATCCAAATGACTGGGAAATCTGGGAATGTCCCTGAATTATCTTGCTAATTAATATAGTAGTATTAGAACTATTTTGTTTAATTTCAAAAATATAACACCCAATTCAGTAAAATGTTATTCGTCTTTGAACACAGGGTTATCCCGTGTTCAGTAAGACTTTATTGTCCCAGATATCGAACATCTATTAATTTTTTTTACGTCATACTGGTAAGTTTGGTATTAAGTTATACTAAAAGCCGTTACTAGCCGGTAAACCGAGTACGTCGGAATCCGTCTTTTTTCTCTGTATACTCTGCCACTATTTATCTCGTCGCCCTAGAATCCTCTTAGAATAGTATGTCCTGGAAACGATAACCCTGTATCTAGCTACCCTCGATTATTTATTTTGCACAGTAAGTCAACTTATATATTTTATATTAGATACCCTTTCAAAAAGGATACTGATAAACAGGCAAAAGTAAGGCAAATTTACCTTAAAAAAAAATTCTCTATTGTTAGTATAAAATAGGCATTGTTCTTCAATACAATCTGTCACATTACACCTAGTTACATTTCATATAATAACTACGTACCTACGTCACTACAATAATTGCCTACTTACAAATATTTCATAGCCACGCGATTAGGTAAGTTACCATTTAAAACGCTTTCGATGAAACGTGAACTGGGTGTCTAGCATAAAATGAAATTCCAAATTTTCAGACTCAATTTCAATCAATACCGATGAGTGCCGGAATAGACTTGTGTCTGAAATCGAAACTTCACTCCATCAAGTTTCGATCTGGGGTGAACAAAATCTTGTCCAATTTAACCCCAAAAAGACACAAGTCTGCGCGTTTACCGCAAAAAAGACGCCGTTTGTCGTATCTCCTCACTTTCAGGGCACTTCCCTTGATAAAAAGTCAAGTCTAGGAATTCTGGGCGTTGATATATCTTGCGACGTCCAGTTTTGCGGTCATCTGGAGGAGAAGGCTAAGATAGCTTCCAAAAAGTTAGGAGTGCTCAATAGGGTGAGACGATATTTCATGCCAGAACACCGCCTGAAATTATATAAAGCCCAAGTCAGGCCGCATATGGAATACTGTTCTCACCTGTGGGCAGGAGCGCCACAGTACCAACTCCTTCCGTTAGACCGCATTCAAAGTCGGGCGGCTCGAATTATCGATAGTCAACGCCTTACTGTCCGACTTGACCCATTGAAACTGCGCAGAGATGTTGCGTCTCTGTGCATCTTCTACCGAATTTATCATGGGGAGTGTTCTGAGGAATTGTTCGGATTGATACCTGCTGCTGATTTTCACCACCGTACAACCCGCCACAAACTAAAGTTTCATCCCAATCATCTGGACGAGTGGCGGTCTTCCACCGTGCGTTTTTCAAGGCACTTTCTTCCACGCACAACCATTCTTTGGAATCAACTTCCAGCAGCAGTATTTCCGAACCGATACGACAACATAACCTTCAAGAAAAGAGTATATTCCTTTTTAAAAGGCCGGCAGCACACCTGCAATGCCGCTGGTGTTGTGGGTGATCATGGGCGGCGGTAGTCACTTACCATCAGGTGAGCCGCATGCTCGTTTGCCCCCTGTGTTGTAAAAAAAAAAAAAAAAAAAAAATTTCGTGTTGCCGTTCATATCTAAATCGGCTCAATAAATGGAACTTAACATTTCGTTCATAAAAAATCGTACTTTAAAAGCCCAAACGTTATTTTAACATTAGTAATGAGGAGGTCCTACTTAGGGTTAAGAAAGAGAGACAAATTATAAGAAATGTTGACGTCAGAAGGGAAAAAATGTTATAACACTTGATACGGCACGACGAACTTATGAACATTATAATAGAAGACAAGATAGAAGAAAGGAGGGGAAGAGGGAGACTAAGACATAGTTAGGAAAAAGTTGATATTTTATCGTATCAAGCGGTAAAGAGACTTGTAGAAAATGGTGGTGAGTGGCAAGAGCTCCATCGACAAGAGCGCAACTCTTAAATAGGATAGATAGATAGATGGTTATTTTTAATACGAAGTCTATATGCAGCCTAAATGGTCGCGTACAGCGCATTTTCAGAGATGTTTCCTCCAACGAACACTCAGATTATGAAATGAGCTGCCTGCCGAGGTTTTCTCAAGAGACTACAGCATGGGGTTCTTCAAAAGGGGGGTAAAGAGGTTTCTTCAGGGTCGGCAACGCGCGCGTAATACCTCTGGTATTGTAGGTATTCATAGGCTACGGTAACCACTTACTATCAGGTGGGCCGTAAACTTGTTTGCCACCTCAGTGGTATAAAAAAAATGTACAACGGGAATTTACTACACAGGATAGAGTCACTCATCTCCGAGAATACCATTGTCTTGTCACCGCTATCTGCGTCCCCAATCCCGCCCGCACTGACGTCTTTATAGCCTCTGCGAGCGTCCCGCAATACGAGACAAGACGCTGTGACGCAAAGCGCCGTACCCCTCCTGAAGAAGACTTCCGGATGAAGTCGAGACAATTGTCGGAAACGACAGACACAGTAAGATCGTTAAAATCCCGTTATAAATTTTTTTTATAGATACAACTTAGAATGGCAAACAAGCTGACCGTCCACCTGATGGAAAGTGGTAACCGTTGCCTATAGACACGAGCATGTTATTCCTCTGTACCCTGTAAATTCACTCCATATCTCACCCTTCAAACCGAAACACAGCTATGCAAACACAACTGCTTCACGGTAGAAACGCGAATGGGACAGAGGTACCCAAGCAATCGACTTTTGTACAAAGTCTCCCTCTGGTAAATATGTATATAGATATAGTATCATGATGTATAAGTACTATATGAGTACTTATACTAATAATTTTAAAGATAAGTAAATTGATATGGCAATGGACTGGCCATATATCCAAAAAAACTTACACCTAATATAAAAAAAAAACGTTCTCCGGTATAGAACGACCCCCAAAAAATGCAGCGACGACCTCAAATTTATTCCAGGATTCCATTCCATTATGTTAATGAAAACAGCTCCAAGACCATTCCTAAATATAAAATAAAAGAAAAATATTTATATAATTAGAAAAAAGAAATACAAAAATAAATTTATATCTAATTAGAAATTACGCGACCAAATTGGTCACTCTTCAGCTAAGTGTAAATAATTTAATTAATTGAATTAAATCCTCACTACAGGGTACAGAAGCATAACATCTTAGTTCTCAGGAATCGCGTGGACCGTATCATGGGCGACACAGTATACACTGTTATTTCCGTGATACTTTTTTTTTAATGGGTGATAATGAAATAGTAACCCCACTCGCGCTATCGGTATACACCGGCGGGGCACCAGTGAAGGATGATAGAGTGAGGATGAAGCAGGTCAGTTAGCCTATCGTGACGAATTCAACAAAAATTGTTCACAATTGTTTCCAGGGGGAACCACGTGGAGGTCGACCTAATAGGGCAAATATACTAACAATAGGGCTGTCAAACTCTTTGCCAAACTTTCCCCCCGTCCATGATACTGTTCATGTCTATAGGCGACGGTTTTAACCATTCTAAGTTGCATAAAAAAATAAAATGGAATAAATGAAATTTTCCTTGTGGAGACTTACATGCAGTCATTCTTTTGAAATTAATCCACCAAGCATTCGTTTCAAAAGATAATTTGCCCTTAATGAAAGATTAAAATTAACTCAAATGAATGTTTGATTCGTGCAACGTTGAATCCATTTTTTTAGATGGATGAAGAAGGAATGATGCACCCGTTTTCACCATCTGTATAGGGAGTACCAGTGGAGAATGATATAATGAAAATAACATCTGTATTAGTAACTAATACAACTAATTGTTAATCGGTTCATTATGATGAATTCAAGAGGAGTTAACTATATACTATGTACTTTAGTACTTTGATACAGATCTCTGATATAGAGAGGAAATTATACCTTATAATTTCCTCTGTATATCTTATAATAATAGAATACAATTTCCTCTCTATATCAGAGAGAAATCTCGATTAATTAGTAATTAGTAAATCATATACTCGTATCTTGATTTACTAATAAATATGACAAACATATAAATATAAGAAACTGCATTACAAACAATGCCGTGTAGTCCCGGCATGGAATGGCCCATCTCTTCTTTACCCACGGGTGTCGTAAGAGGCGACTAAGGGGATTTAATTGTCGAGGAAAGGGCAATAGTGTTCCTCTTAAAACATCACCAAAGCAAAAGCATAACTGCAGCTTATTGCTGCAAAATTGTATATATATATATATATATATATATATATATATATATATATATATATATATGGCAAAGCATCAAGTTACTGCTGACATATCACCGACAATAAAAGACATTCGTATTTGCAAAACATGACATGTTGGTGTTTTGACAGAGTAAGTGCACAATATGTCTCCCTGTCTTTCGCCCCCACCGTGTCACAAGGGGCGGTTAGGAAAATAAAGCACAATTCACTATTACAAAAGAAAAAAAAACACGTAGTGAAATTCTATACTATATGAGTTTATTTATAAGTTGTTAATCGTATAGTATAGTATTCTTATACTTAAAATAATGTAAAATAATGAAAATATTCTTAAATCTGAGTTTACTCGAATAAAAATATTTCTTCTTTTTTTCTTTCTATAGTCACAAATATGTTACATTGCGTCATACGATGTAATTATTTTTAAAATGTAAAATATACAATGAAAATGACGAGTACCTATTAATTTTTGTATTATTTTATTTTTCCTATAATAAATTTCAAATCTTAATTACTATTATAAATGCAGAAATGAAAATATCTGTCGACGGATGTTTGTTACTTGTTCAGGTAAAAACTACCGAATGAATCAATAAAATTTGGTACACGTATAGGTTATATCCTAATTTAGTAGATACTTTAATAACTGAGTTACCTAAGCGAAGATTCAGCTAATATATTATATAAATATACATACAAAAGAATAACTGTCAATTTTTTTGTAAAGAAGAAGCCTTCAGTAAATTTAGGACAACACCATATACTGTTACTAAACAGATATTAACAAAGTTTAACTATAGCAACGAGTCGTTAGACAAACTTTTATGATTTAAACGCAAGGACGTATACGAAGTCACTGTAAGAAAATTACTTAAAGAGTAATAACTTAATAATAGTCGTGTTGAAACAAAATAACTCAGATAACAATTGTAATGTAAGTCAAACTATAAATTTAACTTACCTTGTCATTCCTACGGACAAAGGGCTGTACACACGAACTACCCAGGCTTGTGCCAAGCAGTATCGAACCTTATACCCTTAAGCCACATGTGTTGCAATCACCTATCACCTGGCTGGGGCAAACACTCAAATTTATGCGACACTAACACTCTCTATTGTTTTTACTTGGAATTAATTGTAAGAAAATCTGCAATTGTAACAATACGGGAATAAATCTTCGATGACACGGGCGCGGCCGGTCGGGTCGACCGCTAACTGCGACGAAGGTTTGTTTAGTGTTGGGAATAGGGCAGAAATATCGCCTTAAAAACAATGTTTGACGTGAAACAACATAAATAAATAATAATATTTATTTTTATTAATTTGTGTTATATAGTTACATATTACTTTATTAGCTTGCAAAACGTAAAATCTTATTTACGTGGACAATATATTATATATTCAATACCATATAACACATTTTATATTAAATATTGTATATATTGCTTAATACCAAACTTTCGAACCCTGTAGTTGATTCATAAAAAATAATTAATATAAAATATGATTTAAATTTGAAATCAATTAATACAGCGGCCGAAGAGTCTATAGTTTATTTATAATGATTATTCTACTTCAAAATTTATTTCAAAATCCATCACATCGCAGGATATATAAATATAATATATAATAATAATAATTTAAGAGAATTTTATTATAAATAAATAAATATGTCGAGACAAAATAAAAATGATGGAAAATAATGCAACACAATAAATAAATGTATTTTTTACGGAACTTAGAATGGAAAATAAACTGACTTTCTATCTAATAGAAAGTGATAATGATCACTTATAGAGTTTATACTTATATATATATATATATATATATATATATATATATATATATATATATATATATATATATATATATATATATATATATATATATATATATATATATATATATATATATATATATATATATATATATATATATTGTGTAAAGTTGTGGCATAAAATCTTAAAGGTGAGTATTGACTGTTAATTATCCTTTGATAATTTAATAAATATTCTTCTAAACATAAAAGGCTTCTTCAAACACGACAAAATAAAAAAAAAAACAATCCGGCTATAAATCCTATCAATTGCAAAAAAAGAATGATTAAAATTGATTCCATTAGTTATACAAAAATATTTAAAAATAGAAGATCTACACATATTATAATTTAAGTGTATACGAAATTTTATAACAAATAGTTGATCTGTTAGGTTGTCATAAAATAACAAATAGACAAACTCATTTTCATTTATAGTATTAGTAAAGATTATACCTAAAATAAACGAAAAATGCATGACTTTAAAACTAAAATTTTAATAAAACAAATTATTAAATGTTTCGTAAGCACGCATTGGTACGCGTCACAGTCGCTCATGACTAAAGATCACGAATTGATTTCGAAACTAGTCAAGCTTTTTCGAACTAATGACACGTATGTTAAACCGGTAGTTATTACTTTAAAAAATATTATAAATTGTTTTGATTATGTTTAAAATTAAATCATCGATAATATCCCATCCCTAGAAATGTACTGCACATGCGTAAAGTAGCAAACGGCAGCGCTGAAAATAACGGTTCTCTTGACTGGGGTAAATAATACATGGCAGGGAGCCCATATAGTACCCACTGGCAGTATCTAGAGGGCGCTTTCGCATTTAACGCGAATGAAAAAGTTTGCCATAAACTGCCTGACTTTGTGAATATTTTTATAGTAATACACGGTGTCTATGAAAAATAGGCTAAAGTTTTATTCGTTAAAATTTACCTCATAAAACAGGGGTTGGCTTCTTCTATCAACTTACAAAGCAGAATTTATCTTGTAATTTACAAATAAATAATTAAATATGAATTGATAATGATTTAAGACATAGCTAAAACTGACATTGCTGAAATTTTATTATTCAACTATTTATTAATTAATTCTACAATATGAATATGAATAATTATAAACTACATAATATATTAAAAAACTGTATAATACTAATAACAATTACGATATGAATAGATACACACCAATACTTAAATAATTAATAATAATAATAATAAAAAAATACGTACTTATCGTGATACAATATCAATGACTGGATAATATTGTAACAGATCCTTAGACTATTTCTAACAGGAAAAATGTGTTGGCTCTCTCCTACTTGCTGTGTCCAACAGGGTCCATAATTGAAATGTTGTCTACTAATTATATTATGGAATGCAATAAGAAATAAATAAAAAAATATATATCATAAAATAAACTTTAAAATGGAAGAAACCCTCAATTCATTTAATTTTAAACATTTTACGCAATGTTTTCCTCTAATTTATTTCCGTCTTATTAATCAAAGACATTTAACAGAAGAAGACTGTACGAAAGTCGTTTACTTGGGTATCTCTGTCACATTCGTGTTTCTACCGTGCAGTTGTTATGTTTGCATGGCTGTGTTTCAATTTAAAGGGTGGGATATAACAGTGAAATTATAGGATACAGTATAACACCTTAGTATTCAGGAATGACAACGCATTGAGGGTATCATAAGCATGAGGGTAAAGCAGTTGTGTTTGCATGGTTGTATTTCGGTCTGAAGAGTAGGATATGGCAGTGAATTTACAGGGTACAGAGGAATAACACCTGAATTCTCAGGAATAGCAACGCATGGGGGGTACCATAGGCGAAACAATATACTTTGTTATGTCCGTACAGTACGCTCATGTACGTACGGGACGGTTACCACTTTCCATCAAGTGGGCCATCAACTTGTTTGTCATTCTAATTTGCATAAAAAATCATAAGTCCCATACAAATTTGTCATAGTGTAATATCTGTGATTAAGCCTTAAACACACAAAAAAATAAATAAATAATACAGTATTGAACAACTATTTAATATATGTTTCTATTTAAAATATCTACTTCAGTAGGTAAAATAAAATAATTTTGCCACTTTATTGTATAAAATGTATAAACTCAATACTTAAATATCTAAAAAAAATACAAAAAAAAATCTAGTTATATAGATTGTTTGCAAGCTTTTTTGTTTTAAGACACTTTCATTACAAAAATATTTAAAATTATATTCGAACTTATAGATGGAGTGACGATTTAAAATGCATTGCAGGGAGGCAATGGATGCAGGTGGCTCAGGACTGTACCTTATGGCAGTCTATGAGGGAGGCCTATGTACAGCAGTGGACAGATAACGCCTGATATAACGATGATGATGATGATGTTTGAACTCTACCAGAATTCGAGTGAGTCAGTCTTTAAAGAAAATTTTCAGTTTACATTTTCCTTATGGACTGACCGACTCGAAAACTGACTAAAGATATCTAACATCCCATACAATGTGTCTAAACTTTGAGTCAGTATTATGAGATTTAAATTTTATTTATTCTTTGTTGCAAGCAGAGAAAAATGGTACATATTAGGAAATAACATAGATAGATAGATAGATAATTTATTTATATTACTTACAGCACACAAATTACAATAAAAAAAAAACATACACATAATACACAGCAAAAGAGATAAAAGAATGAAAATACAAAAGCACAAATAAAACAAAAAAACAAAATATATAAACAAACAATCTCCCTTCTTTCCCTTCCTTCATGCGTGTGCCATAGTAACACAAAATGGTCACAGCTCAGTTTATTGTTTTGCCCTTAAAAGAGCAAAACATACAAGGGCTTATTCTAGCAAACCTTCAAATTGCATAGAGATAATCAGGAAAATAAGCATACATTTTTCTTAATTATGACTCTTTTTTCGTCCAATATATCTTTAGTAACATTTTTCAGTTCTACTATTAGAATATTCTCTTAAATGGAACAATAGTAATAGTGATTTCAGCCAGTATTCATTTAAATATTAAAGTTTTGATGTCAGAAGGAGAGTACAGTATAGATGGCGTTCCAAATCTGTGAAATATATAGCAACTAATGGCTCTTACTTAATGGAACATCATTAAATTTAAAGGACCACCGTCAAACTGAAACTCAGACTATATCTACTACGATATCCGTGTATATACGATATACGTTATATACGTAACAAGGCTGAATGGAGTTGAGAAAATGTATTGAGAAACAGCTGGGTGTTCAGTTACTAAAGTAAAAAAAAAAAAGTGTTTTCACCTTTACACTTGTATTTCTAGATTTGGATAATTATTTTTGGAATCATTAGTATTAACTTATATAAAGGTCCCATATTAATCTCGACTCAGATGAAATTAGTATTGTTTATAAATTTTAAATTTTTAAATCAATAAATAATAATAATTTGTCGAAGGAGACTACAGCATGGGGTTCTTCGAAAAAGGGGTTAAGAGGCTTTTTCAGGGTCGACAACGCACGCGTAATGCCTCTGGCATTACAGGCGTTCATAGACTACGGTAACCACTTGCCATCAGGTGGGCCATATGCTTGTATGCCTCAGTGATATTAAAAAAAATAACCTACACTGAAAGTAAAAAAAAAATAATTAAAAACAATACAGAATAAAGATCTAACAAAAACAACACATGATTCCTGTGAGCTAAAATCAATAGAGATTATTCCATATTTTGGCAGCTTATCAAATAATACAAGTTTCAACAGATACATTACAAAATGGTTCTTAAAGTCAATGGTAATAAAGCATAAATCTCCTTTGAAAGATTATATCTAGAACTACTGTAAGCTTATCTGGAAGGAAATATGTATTTTAGTTAAGAGGTTAATTTAGTAGATCAACGCGATGGTTGGATGACAGCATCAAGTATTAGCAACAAGATGACATTTTGCGATAATTTAATTTAACCTAACTGAAGTTTGCGCTCCAAATTACGGTTGAATTGACTTAATCAGTTAGAATGATTCAGTTTTATTTGAAAAGATTGAGTCTTAACTCAATTCTCGGATGGAATGATTGAGGACTTTTCTAAGTTGTCCAGGTGTTCCTTTCCTGGTTTCTTTCCACTAAAATTTTTTATTTATTTATTTTAGGTTAATGTATAATGTGATATAATCTTATATATTTATTTAATAACACATGTAAAAAGGAATAATTTTAATAAGATTTAACTAAAATAACAGAATCCATACGCAATTCTGCGGTGATGGTTTTTGTATGTATAGTACATACAGTTTAACATTAGTATTACACAGAAATGAAATATAGAATATATATATATACATATATAAATAACAATGTTACCAATACAATAAAATTGTAACTAATTTATGTCTGTAACTAGGATATATATTTAAAAAACAAATATATATATATATATATGAGAGTTCTGAATATCTGTCTATCTCAGTATATGTCTGAAAGTCAACACTGTAGCGACCTGATATTCCAACAACATGCTGAGCACGGACCTCGTCTTGACAAATATTGCGACACACACTCATTCTTGCTGAGACTGCTGTAACATGTAGGTATTTATTGATTTTTTTTCTACGTATTTAGTTAATTTAGTTTTTCTATTATTATTATTAGTTATTTTTTGCTGTCGTATGTTTAATATACCGCCAGTTAGAACTAACTTACTTGAGTACGCTCTCTTACTTCGCGCAATACAGATATTAAATAATATTGTAAACATCATTGATGTTTTTATTAGTAACCTGATAAAGACATTAGAAGAGGCTCAGAAATAACTGGAGTCTTTGTGTATTTTCTAATTTTGTATGTAGACACTAAGGTTTACATACAAAACTATATGAATGTTTTTACTGTTATAATGTTACAATTATTTTAATGAATAAATAAATAAAGAAAATTTATACAAAATAATGTTTCTTTCTTTCTTTCTATTAGAGCAATAGTTTTTAATATTTTTGTATGTCTGTTTGTTTGACCATCTCTCTGTGTGTCTGTCTCTATTTATTTGTTCCGATATCACGCATAAACTAGTACATCAAAATTCATACAGTTTTCACAGTCATATTTCTGAAGAACTTAAAATCTCAGTACTTTTTATCTTAATACTCTTATAAGTAATTTTATTATAATTAAATAATTACTCAAAAGTCGACGCACATAAAGTTGCGAACAAATGCTAGTAATATGTATAACATTCACGTAGGGTTACCAAATATAAAACCAGCATAAGTATCGGTTACAAAATGTAATGGTATCACTTTACTATATAGCTCCGATCGATGCACTCCCTAACGGCCAGATGATGCTTCGTTTAGAACTGAAACACGTTTCGCAATATGGGCTTAGACGTGCTTACGGTGGGCAATCACTAGTAGGAGATAGAGCCCATACTGATGTAAGTTTTTATTATAATATTGTGTGCTAAATACTCTAATAGTGATCTAATGTAGTATGTTAGCTAAGTACTTTAATAGTACTCTAATGTAGTATGTATGCTAAGTACTTTAATAGTACTCTAATGTAATATGTATGCTAAGTACTTTAATAGTACTCTAATGTAGTATGTATGCTAAGTACTTTAATAGTACTCTAATGTAGTATGTATGCTAAGTACTTTAATAGTACTCTAATGTAGTATGTATGCTAAGTACTTTAATAGTACTCTAATGTAGTATGTATGCTAAATACTTTAATAATACTGTAATGTAGTATATATCCTAAGTATTTTGATAGTACTCTAATGTAGTATGTATGCTAAGTACTTTAATAATACTGTAATGTAGTATGTATGCTAAGTATTTTGATAGTACTCTAATGTAGTATGTATGCTTAGTACTTTAATAGTACTCTAATGTAGTATGTATGCTAAGTACTTTAATAGTACTCTAATGTAGTATGTATGCTAAGTACTTTAATAATACTGTAATGTAGTATGTATGCTAAGTATTTTGATAGTACTCTAATGTAGTATGTATGCTTAGTACTTTAATAGTACTCTAATGTAGTATGTATGCTAAGTACTTTAATAATACTCTAATGTAGTATGTATGCTAAGTACTTTAATAATACTCTAATGTAATATGTATGCTAAGTACTCTAATAGTACTCTAATGTAGTATGTATGCTAAGTACTTTAATAATACTCTAATGTAATATGTATGCTAAGTACTCTAATAGTACTCTAATGTAGTATGTATGCTAAGTACTTTAATAATACTCTAATGTAATATGTATGCTAAGTACTCTAATAATACTATAATGTTGTGGAAAACTGTCTAGATTTACTATTATACTTTTGAACTGCTACCACATCCGCTTTATTTACCTGATCCAGCACCAACCGACTGCTTTCTGTTCCCAAATCTTATGAAGATTAAAATTGTGTTCCACAAACAAAACATCAACATAAATTGTGGCAAAAATTAATTATTTTGATTTAAATACAAAACTATTGAACTGTTTTTAATATAATGTTTATGGGACCAATCTGTAAGTATATCCTTTCAGATAAAAGAATTTTACAAATCAGTTTACAACTGACACAGTTATGAAGTAACAAATATAAAAAATACAACCGAATTGAGAAACTCTTCTTTTTTAAGTCTGTTGTAATTAGGTTAAATTTAATAATCATATTTATGTAAAGGGGACACGTAGCGCCATCTGTTATCACTTTGAGAATAACTCGGCGTACGCCATATTGTATTTCTCTCTGATATCGTCTGTCACTTGCGTTGCACGGCTAAAATATGTTTTTTAAATAAAATATAAGATATATTAAAAGTTGATGTCTATTTTTCCATCCAACCATCTCAACAAAGTCGGTTGAAAAAGCACTTGGGACTCTAATAATTATCGACAAACGACGAGGTTAAAGCAGTAGTAGACGCAAATTGTCTGTAAGGTATAATTTCAACCATTCTTTTTTTTTTCAATTACATGCTTCTATACGCTTTGAAGTGGAGGTGGTTGAAGTGCATCGAACTTGATAGTGATTACGTAGAAAAATAAAAAATATTATTGATTTCATATGTGCACCTAATTTCTTAGTGTTCCAAATAATTCATTTACAATTGCCTCGATTAAATTAATGTTTAAATTCTCCATACAAACTTATATCTCCTATTTCACCCTCAATAATATTTTATTTCTTTTCCAAGATCCAATTTATCTATGTACCAAAATTCGTATAGGTGGCCTGGTCTATATCTAGTGTCATAAGAAGCAATTAAGAGAATATATGATTACTGGATAGGCAGCAGCGTCTCTCTTAAAACATCATAAAAAGCCTAACTGCGGTTGCTAACCTATCTGCCAAACGTGGCAACTACTGGCAAAGTCCCTCTTCATAGGAGAAGCCTATATTCAGCAGTGGACAGTTAACAGCAAGTATGGTATGGTTACGATTTATAAATGTTATTTTAAATAAAGGTATTGTCGTGTGCCCAGTTACTGCATGCAAGTTCCCTGGCAACAGTTGAGGCATAATGGCGCCACTGATTGCCCACAGTCGCGTGTATACAAATCAATAACTGGGAAATCACACTTGGTAACTAGTTAACGAGTCATAGTGTCGTCGACGCCATTAATCTTTTTGTAATAGTTTAGCTAAGCAATTTTCTTTTTTTTTCCAAGTACTTAATATATATTCATAATATATATATTATGAAATTTTGTAGCTGTTGGATTTTCTTTAATAAAAAATAAAATAAGATTAAGTACTATTTTTTTCGGAAACGACAAAGTATATAAAATTTCCTTTATATATATATAAAGAATTAGCAAAAATTTTTTTCGAAGTTTTCTTAGGATTACTCCAGACCCAAACATTATAAAAAATATTCATGGTCATGTTCGAAAACAAGACATTTGGAGACATTTCTTTTTGTTGTACCATTATTTTCCTCGGAGTTACAGGTTGTTGAAAATCACCCAAAAATTTTGTTTTTTTTTTTTTATATCCCTTAATTTTTGTGACTAGTGTAGTTTATGCTTGAATGCCAATTTGGTTGAAACAGATCTAATGTCAAATTATTTAAAACTCTATTTTAAACGCAATCAAAATATATTCTCTCCGAGGCGGTCTATATGAACGGACACTTACGCAGAGAAATCCCGAGTTCAGCCCTCGTCAAGTGATGTGGAACATTCTACTTCTAGCAATGTGTATAAATATAATAAAAACATGGAATTTATAGTGAGGTATTAATAGAGCAGTTAATTGAAGCGGTAATCGAACACAGGATCTGGGTATATCAGGTTTCTTTCGCAGTCACCTGTGAATAATTGGCACGTAAGTCTTTTAAAATACTACCTGTTTCCCGTGACTTTTCCCGCATGCTACTTTATATACTGATATATAAAGTATCATGTGTTATAATTTAGAATATACCTAACCTACATGTGTGCGAAATTTTATCCAAATCCGTTCAGCAATTTATGCATGACTGAGTATCGAATATACAAATAACTAAAAATCTTCACAAACTTTCATGTTTGTTAATAGGACTATCTTTTATCCGCGAGTTCGTCCACGTAACCGGGATATTTTGGACGAAATAAGAATTATTAGCAATGGGAAATGGCAACCCAATTAGTAGCAGTATACCATTGTTAGCAATATATCCTGGCAGGTCGACCTCTCGGGGGGCCCCGGGGGGAAGAGATTGTTAACAATAAGGTGTAACAACTCCATAATGGTAATATCAGATCGGCATCCACGCTGTCCATACATAACCATCGTGGTTGATTCTTGTTAAATTGATATCTGATTTCACCTATTCCTATTCATCCCTCATCGGTATTCCACCAGTGTATACCGAAGCGAAGCATATATATATATATATATATATATATATATATATATATATATATATATATATATATATATATATATATATATATATATATATATATATATATATATATCAAAAATACTTGATAACAATCAAGTTAAAGCATACACCAGTTTTAAGTTAGATCATTAGGAAAACAACTGTGGAAACCGTATCCAATTTGGTGCAGTTGTTTTGGTGATAAATAGACAGAAATTAAATTAAATTACCAGAGAGAGATTTTGTACTAGTCGTTTGCTTAGGCACCTCTGTCCCATTCGTGTTTCAACCGTGAAGCAGTTGTGTTTGCATGGCTATGTTTCGGTTTGAAGGGTGGGATATGGCAGTAAATTTACAGGGTACAGAGAAATAATAATAGAGTCCTCAGGAATGGCAACGCAAGAGGGATATCATGGACGAAACAGTATACTCTGTTACGTGCACGGTACTGCTCATGTCTATGGCAACGGTTACCACTTTCCATCAGGTGGGCCGTCAGCTTGTTTGCCATTCCAAGTTGCGCACAAAAAATATATTTCATTGAAATTCTATTTAGTAGCACCTATCGTGTAATACTTATAACTAATTATTCAGTTTTCAATTCTTCAAAGAAAATATTCAATGCTATTACTACATTGCGCGCTCTACGCTCTCTCTTTGAAATGAATAGTTCGCAGAGATAATCAATAGAGGGCAGTATTTATAATTTTTACAATTCCTTTCTTTAAGCAATATTTAACAATATAAATTTTATATTTCATAAAATACCCGTATATAATTTAAATTTTCTAATAATTTAAATATTATAATGTTATTATAATTTTAGAAAGTTTAAATGTATTTTCGGATTAAATGTTTGATTACATTTAATCACGATGTATTTAGTTAATGAATCCTTATTATAATTTAGACTGAACGAAACTTTATGTGAAATATTATCTGTATAACACCGTTACCATTCTCTAATGAGTGATAATAACATCAAGTTTTAACTAAAACTATTATCTAGTTATGTAACTGCCAACAATACATTAATATTTCTTTTTAATAATAATAAATATCCGCACTTACAATATTACAGCTCGCAAGAGAAACGCAAACACGTTTTGTCTATATTCACGTCACTTTTTAATGTAGTGATAGCTATAAATCACAGGTTGTTATTTCGAGGTGTGAAAAATAACAATGCTATAAAAACAAAAGAAAAAAGCAGTTAAACATTTCCATTGATAAAACCTGTAATTTATAGAAGATATAATCTACTATATAGGCAACAGTATACGAGTATATTACAATATAATACGGGGCTTTTCAAAAAACGTACCTACAAACGTTTAAAAAGCCGGCAACGAATAAGTAACGCGTTTTGTGTTGCCGATGTTCTTAGGCGACCGTAGCCGCTTTCCACCAGGTGGACCGTCTGCAATGTATGTATGTATATACATATATAAATATATGTATGTGCATAAAATTTTACAATTAGAGTTACTTCCACACTAATATAAATCGTCAACATCTCTAATGACGTACAGTTTCCGTGGTCACCTCAGAAATAAGATGAAGCTGGCATCCAAAAAACTGCGCTTAATAAAGCGAAGCAATACTTCACGCCGGATCAACGATTAATGGTCTATAAATCGCAAATCCGTCCCCACATGGAGTGTTGCTGTCACTTATGGGTGCGAACACCTAGACACCAGCCTAAACCCGTCAATTTAGTGCGAAGAGCTATGAGAATTGTTGATGATCTTAAGCTCACAAGCAGTATCGAATTCTTAAGTCTTATGCGAGATTTTGTCTCACTCTGCGTATTCTACCGCTTCTACAACGATCTGTGCTCAGAGGAACTATTCAATATGATGGCCAGGGCTACTGCCTACCATCGGACAGCTCGCTATCGATAGTGAGTTCACTCTCATACTTCAGAACCTAGATAGTTACGTACAGCGCGGTTTCAGAGATGTTTTTCCAAAAAACCACAGCAAAAACTACTTAAAAAAAGGGGTAAAAAAGTTCCTTTAGGGTTGGAAACGCGTGCGTAATGCCCCAGGTTGGCAGCATGCTTGTTTTCCACCTGAGCGATTTAAAAAACATTATACATATGAAAATCAATTTGATCGTACTTATTTGTTTTTATTTTTTTTAAGGATAATGAAATGGTGAAATTATCTATGCTATAGGTATACAATGGTGGGATAACAGAGAATGAAATAATGAAGCGACGCGTCATCCCCATCGCGACGAATTCTCACAAATTAACAATGGTTTCTGCAGGTGTCCATATAGGGACTAACATCCTCATTACTAAAGATCCCTTCTCCCCGTATTTGTTTCTTACTTCTTATCACCTTTAATGACTCATTATAATTATTATTAAAAGACAGGCTTTTTAGCAGATAACCTGCGCGACCTTTCCATGATCATTTGTGCTCGCCCTGTTTTTTATACTTTGCTGCTAATTCCTATCAATGATAAGAATTTAAAGATGTTTTCTGTAGCGATGTTTTTTATCTCTTTAAGATACTTAAGAAGAAGCCTCCTTTTTACGGTGTTTTGCTAGTAGTTGCCACGCTTGGCAGGCGGATTGGCAACCAAAATTAAACTTTAGAAATGTTTTAAGAGGGTCGCTGCTGCCCATCCCTCGGCCTTCCTTATTCGCCTTTTACGACATCCATAGGAAAGAAAGGAGAGGCCTATTCTATGCAAGGACCATACGCTCAATACAGTATGACAAATACAATATAATTTAAAAAGTAAAATATTGATATGTCGATTTTCAAAGACGTATTATATAACAAGTAATAATACCGAAGTTATCAGGTGGGCTTCACGATATCAGGTAAATGTCCCGGAAAGATCAGAAAATGATACCCTTCCAATAAAATTCTTCCTACATAAATTCTGATTAATAATTCTAATGAATACACTAGTGATTCGGCCTGGCTTTGCACGGGAATATAGAATTTTCGAAATTAACGTATAACCGAAATTACTCGCTGATAATATAATTTTTCTATATATATAAAACAATTTTTAAAATAGGTTGAGCAGTTTTCGAGTTTATCTTTTACTAACAAACAATAATATTTTTCCTCTTTATAATTTTCGTAAAAAGGGATACAAAGTTTTTGCTTCACGTATTAATACATAGATTTACCCGTCCATTGGACCGGAATATATTAAGTGACCGGGATAAAATGCAGTTCAATTTCACATTTATAATATTAATAGGATTTGTAAAGAAAAATCCTATTTTTTTTAATTTCCCTCTCTATTTCTGGAGAATTATGGGAACGGAACATCTTATTTTTATGTAATAACACCGGTTTAATATACGTGATCTAAAAATCTCGACTAATTTCGGCATCAATTCGTGATTCTTAATAATGAGCGTCTGTGACGCGAGCACGGAACGTCTTTCTATAAATAAATATATAGTATTCCACTGCGAACTAAAAGAACCTCATATGATTTTTTTAAATTTTTTATGCAACTTAGAATGGTAAACAAGCTGACGGCCCACCTGATGGAAACTGACAACCGTCGCCTATAGACATGATCAGTACCATGGACACAACAGAGTATATAGGCAAACAGACATTTTAAGTTACATAAAAAAATATGTTTCGCCCATGATACTCCCCATGCGTTGCAATCCTGAGGACTCTGGTGTTATTCCTCTGTAACCTGTAATTTCGCTGGCATATCCCATCCTTCAAACTGAAACACAGCTATGCAAACACAACTGCTTCACGGTAGAAACAAGAATAGGGACAGAGGTGCCCAAGCAAAAGACTTGTACCCTCTCGTGATGAACAATTATCCTCAACGGATTCAACGATAAAGCACAATCGAATAGAGTGGACACGTTACCACGTAGTTGATTTCCTGCGTAACCTTTGGGTTGGAAATCCAATAGGCCAATAGGTACTTCTATCTGAAATTGGTTTGGGAAAGAACTGATTAGCTACTCCTATCGTAAATAGATACTCATTCATTCGATACGGAACCTTTACTCACGGCTTTAACCCCAATATATTTATTACAAGCGATCCGACCCGGCTTCGCACGAGTAGACAGAACTTACGAAAATCAATACATACAATTAAAAAAGTTTCAGCCAATTCAACTGATCGGTTATTTTATAGCAATTTCTATGAGATTCTTTAGATTGCTATAACTTTTTTTATTTATGAACCGAATGAAATAAATCAAAACACTAGTAGTGAAAACCGTATTCAAATCTGTTAAGCCGTTTCTGAGATTAGCGTACACAAACGTACGGGCAAACAGACAAAATTCGCTGTAATATTTTTCTTATATATCTTCTATGTACAGACAGCAACCATTTTATTATATGTATTAATTGTACTAAAGGTTAAGACTTTGTACAAAAGTACTTGGGTACCTCTGTCCCATTCGTGTTTCTGTCAAGATGCAGTTGTGTTTGCATGGCTATGTTTCGATTTGAAGGGTGGGATATGGCGTGAATTTACTGGGTACAGAGGAACAACATCTGAGTCCTCAGGAATGGCAACGTATGGGGGGTATCATGGGCGAAACAGTATACTCTGTTATGTCCATGGTACTGCTCATGTCTATAGGCGACGGTTACCACTTTCCATCAAGTGGGCCGTTAGCTTGTTTGCCATTCTAAGTTGTATAAAAAAAATTTAATAATAGAATAACCCCTTAATTAGTTATTTAGAAACCAAATTTCAATTAGCAGTGGAGGCAATTAGTGAAATGGTTTCAAATGTTTATTATTATGGTAATTACTAAATTACCCGTAAATTTCGGGTCTACAATTTGAAGACTAAGATTAATGTTGCTCAGTTTCCCTTTAAATTCGATGCTAGGAACATTTGTGGGGCAGGAAGGGGGGGGGGTATTTGCTAAACTAGCGTAGTTTGAATTTGTACTCAATTACCCGAGAACTTCCTTTAATTTGTGAATATGTTACTACGAAGTATTAGTGTCGTATTCAACCGCATCTCTACTAATATTGTGAATGTTAAAGTAGGTTTGTTTATTTGTTATTCAATTATTAGAAAATAAATTTTCCTATATTGGCTTAAGGTAGACGTGGCATCTTTATTTTTTTTTTCAATTAGTGAAAATAAAATGGAAACCCCGCCTGCGCTATCGGTATACAGCGGCGGGGTACCTGTGAAAGGTGATACGTGAGGATGAAAAGGCAGGTCAGTTAGCCTATCGTGACTAATTCAACGATAAATGAGTCACAATAGTTTCCAGGAGAAACCGCGTGGAGGTCGACCTGATGGAGATGTATATTGATAGTAATGGAGACTAACCTCCTCATTACTAACAATCCCTTCCTCCCGGCATCTTTATTATTTGGTTTGATTGCTGAGACTTCAACTTGGCCATTTTTTTGTCTACATCTACAGTAATGGCTGAAATAACATGTGTTATTAAATTACATTTTAGTTAATATTAACACTCTGTAAGAATAAGAATCTACGTTATTTATTTATTTATACACTTATTTTTCCTTACTAAAAGAAAACAGACTTTTTGCTCTAATTTCGAGAGCTAGCACCTTTATATAATTAACTTATAAAGTTCCCTTATTACCCAAGTTTGTAAACTTAAACGCTAAGTTGGAATAACTTTAACGTCATTAACTAACTTGACTGTTACATTAATATAATAATGAATAACTAGTTACGTGTATATTTGTTGCTTTTGTGTAAATATTTTTCAAATTAAAACTACACATGCCTTTTAATATTATTTCTTATAAAATTACGTACCTGTCCTAATATTATAATTACGACAATTAATCCGTATGTACGCTGTTTATATATATATTATATATATATATATATATATATATATATATATATATATATATATATATATATATATATATATATATATATATATATATATAATACAGGTAAGTGACTACCGCCGCCATAAGCACCCACAACACCAGAGACATTACAGATGTACTTCGAGGTTTTTCCAAGAGACTGTAGCATGGGGTTCTTAAAAATGAGGTAAAGAGGTTTGATTTTTTTTTGTTTTCAGAAGGCAAACAGAAGGCACAGACGAGAAACAATTTTTTTCTGGATATATATTTTTTCTTTTTTGTCTAGGGGCATTGATTGTTAGTAATGGGAATCTAACAGCTCCATTACTAACAATCCATTTCCCCAGCCTTAGTGTCTTCCCCTCCTGTAAATAATGACCTTCGTAACTATACTGACATGTACTACGGTGGACATCTCATTATTTGGGACAAGGTTTTTAGCATTCAGACCTGCGGAAGAAGGCGATCGTGTCGTTTACCGCCTCATTTGTAAACAGCCCTCGCTCAACCCTCTGGAAACGACGGTAACTCCTATAATACTTAACGCTTTCTGACTTGAATTAATTAATGTATCAATAAATACATGTAAGTTTGTATAAAACAACTTTTTCAGCATCCTTTAACGGTGAGTTCTGTTAACGAAACTGAACACTTTCAACAAAGAAAATGAGGGTCAAAAAGGACGTAAAATTTTGGGCCTTTCCATACCAATACCGTATAGGTATACAGCTGTTGAAATAGTTTTACCACGGAGGTGGCAAACAAGCATACGGCCCTCCAAATGGGAAATGGTTACTGTAGCCTATGGACGCCTGCAATACCAGGGGCATTATGCTCTCAGTGCCGACCCAAAAGTAACTAGTAGTTTATCCCTTTTTTTGAAGAATTTCATGCTGTAATCTTTTGGAAAAACTTCAACAGGGAGCTCATTCCATAATTTGAGCATTCGTTGGAGGAAACATCATTGAAACAGGCTGTACGCGATTATCCAGGTATAGGGGTAAACTTCCTGTCCATGACGAGCTGTAAAGTGTGGCCGTGAACATAATGTTAAACGATTTCTCTAATTCTCATTATGCAAGCGTTAAAATACGCACAGTGAGGCAAAATCTCTCCTAAGACGTAAAGGTTAGTACAATAGACTTAAAAGATTTGATTGTTTTAAAATATTTGATTCGTAAAATTTTTGTTGACAAACTATAGGAGCTATCTACTAATGGGAAAAGATATACATCGCCTTTAGACATGAATATCACCATGGATTTAAAAGAATACATTGTAATCACCATAATGCAATAGCAATATCATTCCTAAGGACTAGATGAAGCTGCCCATTGTTCTCTCATCATGCAATCTTTTCTTGTAAATGTTAAGTTTACTTTTGGAGATACTAACAAAGGGCTAACTCTGATTACTTAAATATGTTTTATTTATTTAGTTATATATATTATGCCGCATTAATCTGTAAATTATGCATAGGCACTATTATTTTTTTATGCAACTTAGAATGGTAAACAAGCTGACGGCCTGCCTTATGGTAAGTGGTAACTGTCGCCTATAGACGTGTCATACATAAACATATAGAGTTCACACTAACTATATTTTTTGGAACATCAGCTTATTTAGTACTTACTTACTTTAATTTATTAAATTAATTAATTATTCTATTTTGTCAGATTTTAACATTCTTCTCCATACCATATAGTATGCGTGAATTTACAGGGTACAGAGGAATAATACCTGAGTCCTCAAGAATGGCAACGCATTGGGGGTATCATGGGCGAAACAGTATACTCTGTTATGTTCATGGTACTGCTCTTGTCTATAGGCGACGGTTACCATTTTCCATCAGATGGGCCATTACCTTGTTTGCCATTCTAAGTCGTATAAGAAAATATATATATATAAAATAAATAAATAAATAAATTTCTCATAATTTAGCTAAAATTTTGCATAGTGTCTGATATTTTTGTCTAAAACGATGCTTCGTAATCGCCGAGTCACGGCAGTAGGCTCACATTTTGCCGTAGTTCGTCGAAATGTCGAGTGTTAAGTAAGTTTATCACAACGACAAGGCTTCTGACTACCCCATTAAGGATTACAGCCGTGCGCAATGCTTCGTTAATACAAAGTCCCGGATTACCAAAGGATAATATTCCAGCATCAAAAGGAGCATCTTCATTGAAATCTTGAACTTGATTAAGCTGCGTGGAGACTAATTATGTCTGAACCTCTAGAGAATTTCTCTTAAAGGTAGAAAATAAATGTACTTTAGTATAGATTAGTTCATTAAATAGAGTACGCATTAAGCGGACTACGTAACTGCACGAGGGTCTAGTCTAGGCCATTGTGGATTAAAAATATTATCCTGTTCCATTCCAGTAGTGTAGTATTAAACATGTATGTTATGCTTCTTCATACATTTTATACATGAACTATGCGAGATATAGTTTACACAATTTTGAACTAGATGGCGCTGTGTTAAATCAACTGCAACATTTATTACTGGCTTTTCGCCCACCACTTCGTACACATGGATTTCAAAAATAGAACAACCAATTAAATAGATCATTTCTAGATGGTGTATTAAGATAAAACATATATCGGATTTTAAGTTCAGGAACATAACTATGAAAATTACATCCAATTTGGCGCAACGTTTCGCTCGATGCCAGTAGAAACATACCTACATATGAATATTGATTTGGTTGGGAGAAAAGGAGTGTCCTTGAATTTTATGTAACATTTTTTTTATGGGTGAAAATGGAATGGTAACCCCGCCTGCGCTAACGGGATACGCTGGCGGAGCACCAGTGAAAAATGATAGGTGAGAATGAAGCAGGTCAGTTAGCCCATCGTGACGAATTCAACAAGAATTATTCACGATGGTTCCCAAGGGGAACCACATGGAGGTCGACCTACTAGGGCATATTGCTAGCAATGGGGCTGTCAAACTCCGTTGCTAACAATCCCTTTCCTCCCCAATGGTTAACTGTTGGATAGTGGTAACCATCACTTATAGTTACAAACAGTAACATAAATATCAAATAATGCACTGCAATATCTATGATGCATTGACAGAAAGGAGACAGAAATATTTTTATTCAAGTAAACTTAGAATTATTTTTTTATTACTTCACCGTGTGTACCCAGGCATAGAATGGACCACCCCTTCCGTTCCCGTGGGTGTCGTTAGAGGCAACAAAGGGACAGCGAGGGATGGGCAGCAGCGTCCCTCTTAAAACATCTCTAAAAGCCTACCTGCAGTTGCCAACCCGCCAGGCAAGCGTGGCAACTAATGGCAAAACTCCCCTTATAGAAAAGGCTTATGTTTAGCAACGGACAGTTAACGGCTGAAATAATAATTCCACCCTTCAAACCGAAACACCACCATGCAAGCTCTACCGAGCGGCGAGAAATACAAGTGGGACCGAAGTAGCCACGGTGACAACTGTTTCCAGGCAGGGGATAGGAATTGTTAGTAATGAGGATTTATAGCCCTATGGCTAGTAATATTGTTAGGTCGACCTCCTCGCGGTCCCCTCTGGAAGCCATCATGCTTATTACGAGGCGGATACAACATGATAGGTTAATGGACCTGTTTCATCCTCACCAATCATCCCATGCTGGTGTCCCGCCAGTGTATACTGACAGCGCAGACGGAGGGGGGGGGGGGTTGCATTCTATTATCAACTAATAAAAAAAAGGTTCTTTCCAGTTTTTATTTCGTGGCAAGTAAAATTATTTATTATAATTAATAAACAAATATCTTAGATCAACACCTAATAATAGTTTTTAAGTCAATAACACCATTGGAACATTTTGTATGCAAATTTATGCAAACACTTATAGACACGGAAAACTTGACAATTAAATAAATGTTAATCGGAATCTAATAATAAAAATAGTGAAACGCAATAAACGATTAGATTGAGTGAGATGATGTTATGATTGTTGACGCAATAACGGCTTTTGTTGCACTATGTTAAGCCATAAATTAGGTACAGACAGCATCAAAAGTCGATGAATACCTACTTTTTCTATATATAACAAAAAAAAATAGACTGACTTCAAAAACTATAAAAAAGTCGCTACACTCACCACTATCTCTTCTCCTACCCTAATACCTATACACATTTTGGGGTCAACGTAGTATGTTTTAATTCATATATGCCAAATTTTTGGCTTTTAATTTTGCAACTGGCCACTTGCTAGACGTTAACCATCCTTAGGAATAAAAAAACCACTACATAAAAAAACTAAAAAATAAATAAGTAAAGGCTTCTAAACACTACGACCAGACAGACATCAGACTCTCACTAGACACCAGAGAGAAACCGTGCGTCTCATTCATGCGCATGTGTGTCGCAAACAGTCACATTATATCGTAAATTATATCAAGACAATTTTTCAAATCCTCGCTGTGTTTAAAATAAAGCTATGTTTTGAGGGAATTGCCATATTCATAAAAGAAAGTATACTTTTTTTTTATAGGTGAAAATGGAATGGTAACTCCGCCTGCGCTAACGGGATACGCTGGCGGAGCACCAGTGAAGGGTGATTGATGAGAATGAAAACAGGCCAGTTAGCCCATCATGATTAATTCATCAGGAATTAACCATGATAGTTTCCAGAAGGAACCGCGAGGAGGTCGACCTGGTTGGGTATATTGCTAGCAATGGGATTCTTAGTCTCCATTAGTAACAATCCCTTTCCCCCCAAAGAAAGTATACTAGTGTCAATTCTTCCCGGTACATTATTGTTATGGTGCAGGGGTTTTGAAAATCTTTGAATGTCTACACTCATCGTAGACAGAATAACAGTAAAAGATTGATAACTAATAGTTCCCTATTAGTCAATCTGGCAACGCTGGTAAAAACATCAGCCTCTATCAGTGTTGCTAGATTGGGTATCTTCTTTCGCAATTTTGCATAAAAAATTGTCTATTCATAATATTTGGTAAAATGACATTTTAGAAAAAAGTGAAATATGCTTAAAGAAATTTAGGTATTTTTTTTGGAAATTTTGAGTAATATCTTTAGTACTTATAAGCTGTGTACAGGTAAATAAATAATAATAGTAAAATATATGACTAAAGACACTTAGCAGAGGGTGGAATAAAATTCTGAAAATCATATCAATTTTAAAAAACAATTGATTAAAATGGGGCCGTGGGGCCCAGATGCAAAGAATTTTTATCGGACGATCGCAGCGCGCCTCATCGAAGTTACTGGTGATCCAAGAGCTGGTAGCTACTTTGCCCAAAATATAAGTTTGGCAATCCAAAGATGTAATGCTGCAGTATCTTGGGTACGCTGCCTCGGTGTGGTGCGTTGGGAGATTATTTATAATTAGTATTAGTATTTAAGGAATTGTATATTAACTTTATTGATGTATTGTACGTATAATTGAATTAATATATTATTAGCTGTTGATACTAGATGTAATAATAAAATTGATTAAAAATAAAAGTTCGCATCTAGCCGCTTTGACCTCTACTTATTGTAGACAGTCCTCGGTATCAAGTATTGATAATTACACGCATACTAATAGTAACGGAATTCAATAATACTAACCAAATAACCAATGACATGAACTTCCCCAAAATGACACCTAATTCAATAAAATCACAAAATATTCATGTACTTTTGATGCTGGTCGTACAAATACCTAAATAAGCATAAATGCATTTACAAAAGGTAATCCATAATTGTTTGGATTCCTTACAAGTTTGAATGGAACCATAATATTCAGCCAATATACTGCAGTTCCCAAAAACTTTTATCAGAAGTTTTACAACAATTTACAACTAAAGTTTCATCCCAATCATCTGGACGAGTGGCGGTCTTCCACCGTGCGTTTTTCAAGGCACTTTCTTCCACGCACAACCACTCTTTGGAATCAACTTCCAGCAGCAGTATTTCCGAACCGATACGACAACATAACCTTCAAGAAAAGAGTATATTCCTTTTTAAAAGGCCGGCAGCACACCTGCAATGCCGCTGGTGTTGTGGGTGATCATGGGCGGCGGTAGTCACTTACCATCAGGTGAGCCGCATGCTCGTTTGCCCCCTGTGTTGTAAAAAAAAAAATTTTACAATTTATATACAACGAGGAAATATCTGCATTACCATCAGTCCCCAAACTAGGCCAGACCTGTATCTTGGGGACTATGAGTGCGATTACCTATTTATTAGTACACTTTATTTACCAAAAACTAAAATGAATAAATAAATAAGGAAAACTATGTAAAATGGTGAGTACGTGTGTGCGTGCGTGCGTGTGCGTGTACGTGTGTGTGTGTGTGTGTGTGTGTATGTGTGTATGTGTGTACGCGCGCGTGTGTATATGTTGTGTATGAGTGAGTGAGTGCGTGCGTGCATGCTTGTGTATTCGTGCATAATTAGGTACATGCGTATATATATGTACACAGTCAGGATCAGGGTTTCATGAATTGTGTTTATACAAGTGTTTATAGATATTTGGTTATCTCACTCACAATCGTGTTTCTGCTGTGATATAGTAATAAAGGTTGGTATTTTTTTAATGGATGATAACGAAATGGTAACCCTGCCCGCGCTATCGGTATACACTGGCAGGACACCAGTGAGGGATGATTGGTAAGAATAAAAAGCCAGGTCAGTTAGCCCACCGTGACGAATTCAACGATAAATTAGTGACGATACTTTCCAGGGAGAACTGCGTGAAGGTCGACCTGATAGGGTATATTGATAGCAATGAGGACTAACAATTACTAATAATCCCCTTCCCCCCTGAAGATTGGTATTAGGTATTAAAAAGTTATGTCCATTATTGATTTTAATTAAAAGAAAAATAACTCTAATTTGTTCTTGATAAAGTAAACAACAAATCGATATTTCCTATTTTCCTCGATTCTGTTTACTATATTTCTCTAATTGCAGACTTAATTGTGATTTGATAATGCAATTAATTTTGTCAGCAATTTTTCTTACTAATTGATTCATTAACTATTTAAGTAAGATTCTGATACGCTCTAATAAAAGGATGGTCATTACCAGTACAGTCTTTAAGGCATCCTGTCCTCACTATTAGATACTGTTTTTTTTTGCTGGGTGAAAATGGTATGGTAACCCCGCGTGCGCTAACGGGCTACGCTGACGGAGCTCCGCCAGCGTATCCCGTTAGCGCAGGCGGGGCTACCATACCATTTTTACCCATAAAAAAAAAAAAAAACATTTTATATAAACATGTTAATTAGGATAAAGAATGTTTCTATTCTATTATACATATGTCTCACAACCTATTCGTTTACTAAATGTAATTCCAAAATCCTTCAATCCTCTAGGTATTGTTGAGTAACAAACTTACAAACTTTTTCATAAACTTTTATATTTATATTATTATTAGGCATAATTTGCGAAGACGCGAAATTAGTTTACATCAAGTTATGAAAGTGAGTTTGATTCTTTGTTAGCTGTTAACGCCTAAATAGTTTCAAATACTAATTCTAACTAGGGATGAGTAAAATATAGTAATATCTATATATTGATCAAATAAGGAATATATAAAATACCGGTTATCGAATATATAATATTGAAATGTTCAACCCTTCTTCTAAATAGCGAATATAACGAACGCACACAATCTATATTTCTTTCTTTTTTTTTTTTATTCTTTTTTTTAGTGGTATTTCGCGGCTCACCTTTGGCCACAACAGAATATCAGTGTTTTGCTCTTTTTAGGGCAAAGCAAAAAGCTGAGTTGTGGCCATTTTGTATTATAGTGGCACACGCATAAAGAAAAAAAATATTACTAAATTTATGCATTCCGGTTTTTTTTTTTTTAATTTTTTGTACATGTATCTTTTTTTATCTTTTTTCACTTTGCATTTGTGTCTTTTGCTGTTTGTGTGCTGTAAGTAGTGCAAATAAATAATTTATCTATCTAAATGTAGCCGATCAAAATTAACACAGATATCCGACCGATATGGATGATAACGAAAAGGGTGACGACCTTTTTACCACCAACAATGTCCTAAAAATCCAATATATAAATATCGAAACGATACTCATATTACCCATACCTACTTCTAACATAAAGAACCTTCAAGAAAAGAGCATATTCCTTTTTAAAAGGCTGGCAGCACACCTGCAATGCCGTTGGTGTTGTGGGTGACCATGGGCAGCGGTAGTCACTTACCATCAGGTAGAACGTCAACGTATTTGCCATTCTAAGTTGCATAAAAAAAAAATTCCCCTCCTTTAGTATAGATAAAATATAAATAATTGATATTAGAGGGAGACTTTGTACAAAAGTCGATTGCTTGGGTATCTCTGTCCCATTCGTGTTTCAACCGTGAAGCAGTTATGTTTGCATAGCTGTGTTTCGGTTTGAAGGGTAGGATATGGCGTGAATTTACTGGGTACAGAGGAATAACACCTGAGTCCTCAGGAATGGCAACTCATGGGGGGGTATCATGGGCGAAACAGTATATTCTGTTATGTCCATGGTACTGCTCATGTCTATAGGCGACAGTTACCACTTTCCATCAGGTGGGCCGTCAGCTTGTTTGCCATTCTTAGTTGTATAAAAAAAAAACTATTGATAGCATATATATATATATATTGTATCTCAGCGTATTACAATATACATAATGTTGTGAATATATTAAAATAGAGTCATTAGCATACAAATACCTACTACCTGTCCCATATTTATTTTTGTCATACCATATCATACCTACCTTACGAAAGTTGTAAACTTGTTGCATCAGAATACTTGTTTTAATTTTATCTATTTACACATCTATCTGTTATTGTATACTTGTATGAATGTAACTATTTATAGCGCAAGGTAGTTACAAGTTTAGGTAATAACAATCTTGATCGTTACAATACGAAAAAAGCAAAGTGTTTTAAACATCACTTTGGGTAATATTGTATCTATCACCATATTAGCCGTTTACTGTCCACTAATGAACATAGGCCTCCCCGTAGACTTAATTAATTAAAATATCACCAAAGCTTAATTGTAGTTGTCAACCTGCTTGCCAAGCGTGGCAACTACAGGCAACCCCGGCCCCCGACGTCAATATGTATCTGCGGAAACATGTTTATCTACACACAAATTGAGAATCTTTTCTTATAGGATGTGCTAATAGAATCAGAAAAAGACATAATATACACAGAACAGTTATATTTACGTATATATATTATAATCATAATTTTATATTATTTATTGTGTATACATAGACATTTTTCAATGTGTGCAAAAGTATAAATAAAGAAATATATATATATATATATATATATATATATATATATATATATATATATATATATATATATATATATATATTTATATATATATTTAATGGATGATAATGGCATGGTAACCCCACCCGCGCTATCGGTTTCACCGGCAGGGCACCAGTGAAGAATGATAGGTGAGGATGAAGTAGGTCAGTTAGCCCAAGTGAACAATTCTTGTTGAATTCGTCACGATAGTTTCCAGGGGGAACCACGTAGAGGTCGACCTAATAAGGTATATTGCTAGCAATGGGACTGTCAAACTCCATTGCTAACAATCCTTTTCCCCCTATAGGTATATATTATTAAATATTTTTTTCTTTACCTATCCCAATTATGAAGTAACCACGTCCGTGATTTACTGTTCATTCTAAAGGTTGACTGGCAGAAAATTCTACTAGTATTAAGCCCGCCTGAAATTAAGGAATATATATATTCTTTATTGCGCTTGAAAAAAGGATACAATAATTAGTTTAACAATTTGTTGTTAACAAGCTTATCTCTAAATTAATGTCTAGGGGGTAATCTAACGTAGGAAAGGTACAGGAAAAAAGATATATATATATATATATATATATATATATATATATATATATATATATATATATATATATATATATATATATATATATATATATATATTTCTTTATTTATACTTTTGCACACATTGAAAAATGTCTATGGGCGGACTTAATGCCTAATGGCATTCTCTACCAATCAACCACCACGCCAAACAGAGAGAGCAAAAAATATATATATGTTATTATTTCAATAAAAAACAAAAAAAGAAGTGTCTGAGTTTAGTTCTTATTTGGCTACTGAACCCCAAAAATTACTTATAAATAATTACGATACAACACGTAGGTAACGAGTTTTTGTTCCATTAACTAATTATGCATATTTAATGAATCATAGTTTGATTATTCAAGTGTCAAACCATTCTACGGATTGCAGCCAATGACATGCTTATCAAACAGGTTTAACGTAAACAAACATTTACGTAAGACCAACTATTGATATTTGTATCTATACTGATATTATAAACTTAAAAGAAATTGATTGTTTGTTTGTAATTGATTACTGTAAACACAAAAACTAGTCAACCGATTTTCAAAATTCTTTTATCTATATTATTTTTGAAAATTCTCACTACACTTGCGCAGCTGGGCCAGATCACTAATCTTCTATACTTATAATAAATCTGTAGAGAGGTCAATTCTGTACATGAAATATATTTCCAAAATAACTATCAGGGGGTGATTAGTGATCGATACTGATGTCAAAAATGCAATCGGTAAAATTTTTGTCTGTCTGTCTGTATGTTCGTTATAGAAACAAAAACTACTTGACGGATTTTAACGAAACTTGGTAGAATTATTTTTCATACTCCTGGGCAGATAGTATACATTTTATCACGCTACGATCGATAGGACCAGAGCAGTGAAGGGAAATGTGTCTGTTACATCAAAACCACTGAACCGTGAGAAAGGACATAGGCTACTTATTTTACGAAAAACGACGGAAACGCGGCCGAAGTCGCGGGGAACAGCTAGTAATTAATAAATTAAAAAATGTTATTCACATGAAATATACCAACGGCTCTGAACAAACGATCACAACTTATTCTCGAAGGTTATGGAATCTATCATTAACCGCCAACTGCTCCGGTACCTAGAAGAGCACTGGCTTAACAGCTTAACAGTTTAATGGCAAGAATGCTTATTTAACGCACCAATAGACAGTAACAATAGATAGTAAGGGAGAGGCCTTAGCTGTTAATCTGGATATTGCGAAATCCTGTGATCGGATGTGTACTACCCTATATGTATTGTACCTTAATTTGGATTGCTTGCAAGATTATGCAGTTGGATCACCAGTTCTCTCAAAGAACAAAGCATTAAGGTCGTATTCGACGGAACGTGCTCTGATTTAAACCTGTGAATGCTGGTATCCCGCAAGGCTTGTACTATTCCCGACCCTGTTTCTTCTGCCTATCAATAATATGTTACAGACCAGTGATATTCATTGCTATGCGGATGACAGTACAGGATATATTATATACCGATCATACAAACATCTCGCGGGTACATACCAATGAGTATCGGAATAAACTTCTGTCTAAAATCGAAACTGCATTCGATCCAATTTCGATCTGGATCGAACAATCAATAAATCTTGTTCAATTCAACTCTGAGAAGACACAAGTTTGCGCGTTCACCGTAAAAAAGACGCCGTTTGTCGTATTCCCTCACTTTCAAGTAACTGCCCTTGAAAATAAGTTGAATTTAGGGATCCTTGGGGTTGATATATGAAGCGACATCCAGTTTTGCGGTCATCTGGAGTAAAAACTAAGATGGGTTTCAAAACTTCAAAGTCGAGGTGCTCGAATTATTAGTGAGCCGAGCAGCACCTTACCACCCGACTCGACCTGCATATAGATGTTACATCTCTATGCATCTTCTATCGAATATATCATGAAGAGTGCTCTGAGGAATTGTTCGAATTGATACCTACTGCTGAATTTCAGCATGGTATAACCCACCACAAACTAAAGTTCCATCCCAACAATCTGAATGAGTGGCAGTCCTCCGCTGAGCGTTTTTCAAGGCACTTTCTTCCACACACAATCTCGCTTTAAAATCAACTCCCAGCAGCAGTTTTTTCGCAGCTAACAAGAAAAGAGGATCTTTCTTTTTAAAAGGCCGACAGCATGCACACAATGCCTCCGGTGTTGCAAGTGCTCATGGGCGGCAGTAGTCACTTACCGTCAGGTGAGCCGGGTGCTTGTGTTATAAAAATAAGACTTGATAAATGATAGAATCAAATACTTTGTAACTTTGTCTATGCCATTTCGAAAAAAAAAACATCAGAATAAATCTATAATTGATGAACATAGTGACTTATAAAAAATCGAGGATTTTTAATTCGATATATTTTCTGCTGATGTCCAATCTAAATCGATTAATTGATTGATTAAGTCTATCGATTTGTTACTAACTTAGTTTAAAGAAGAAAGAGTGTCACTGTGACCCCCTTGCATTAAGGTCTATTGAAACAGATTGCTATCAGGCGAATCGCATACATAAACCCCCTAAAGTGCAAGAAAAATAAAAATTAAATCACTCACAAACATTACCATTAATCTCAGAGGCCCGTTCTGACCCTGACACGGTTCAAATTATCTCGTATATTAACCTTCTTTCATATACTTCCTTCTGATACATTAGTAAATATGTCTATGACTTAGATTATAGAAAAACTAAGTTTAAGAAGTAGCGGTATTCATACATGTTGATTTCAGATCTAGAAAAAGCAATAAAGTAGACAACTTCTTGATAACAATCAAGTTAAAGCATACACCAGTTGTTTTAAAAGTTAATTTAGATCTTCAGGAAAACAACTGTGAAAAAAATATCTAATTTGGTGTAATAGTTTTGGTGATACCGGAACATACAGACAGAAATAAATTTATAAACTTATACATTTTGCTTTGCCATCTATCTTATTAAGTACCTTTATATTATTTACCCCTTAATATATCCCTTAACACAGGTTATTATATTAACCTATTTAGAAGCTCAGGTCTGAAACCACGACTACTGTACCCTTATAAAACTATAATATTAACATTTGTTTAAAATCTACAGTTATATTTTTAATGAATAAATCTTATTTATTCTTAAATATCTCCCATACACAGACATCGTCTAGTTACAATTTTATTATATTTTAATGTAATAAATACCGGTTTAACTTACGCGTAATTATATCTAAAAAACTCGACTAGTTTCGGAATCATTTCGTGTTCCTTAGTCATAAGCGGCTGTGACGCGAGCACGAGCCTGAGCGCGAGCTGTAGGCGCTTGAGGTATTGTTACAGATAAGAAAGACGGCATTTGAAACTCTTTAGGTACGAACAATTTTATTATATTTATAATGCACATACTTAGATAACAATTTTGGAGAGTGTGCTTCAGAACTTCATGACCTGATTCCTCCTTCACTCTTTCGACATCGGACGACTAGATGGAAAGTGGTAACCGTCGCCTATAGACATGAGCAGTACCATGGACATAATAGAGTATACTGTTTCGCCCATTATACCCCCCATGTGTTGCCATTCCTGAGGACTCAGGTGTTATTCCTCTATACCCAGTAAATTCACGCCATATCCCACGCTTCAAACCGAAACACAGTCATGCAAACACAACTGCTTCACGGCTGAAACACGAATGGGACAGAGGTACCCAAGCAATCGACTTTTGTACAAAGTCTCCCTCTGGTAAACTCTCCTCTTGCTTATATTTTTCTATCCAAATATATTCTGCATCAATTTAAATAAAAATGTAAATTAACTATTAGTGGGCCCACGAGCCCCATCTTAGACCACATCATCACTTTCCAACAGGTGAAATCATGATCACTCACAGGACCCACAGGATTTTTTTTTATCTATTTATGTATTCAATCTTTTGCGTGGGGGGAAAGAGATTGTTAGTAATGGAGACTAAGAATCCTATTGCTAGCAATATACCCAACCAGGTCGATCTCCTCGCGGTTCTCCCTGGAAACTATCATGGTTAATTCCTGATGAATTCATCATAATGGGCTAACTGACCTGTTTTCATTCTCATCAATCACCCTTCACTGGTGCTCCGCCAGCGTATCCCGTTAGCACAGGCAAAGTTACCATACCATTTTCACTCACAAAAAAAAAATTGCGTATTAATAATTGTTACTTTCTACCAGATGCGTTTTCAGCTTTCCTGTTTACTACTCCAAGTAATATATAGTCTCTAGAAATATGTATGTAAATGATTCACAAACTAATTATCTCTAGCTATATATGTCTAATAGAATTACAATTTATTATAAATGCGGTATAAAATTGTAAACCACATAGATAATTCACTGCGGCTTTCATGCTGATATTGAAATTATTATCAAAGTATATGTATGTAATGAATAATTTATTATAATATTATTTATTCTTGTAAATGTTACAATTTAATACAATAATATTTCTCATATTGTGTATCTAAATCTTTATTAATTGCACTTATGTTATAGATGTAAACTTTTATAATAATAATAAAAAAATCTTTTTATTTCAGGTACATACTCGTACCTTATAAAAATGTTTATATGTTAGTTTTATCAATCACGCATGTTACTCGATTAAACTGAATATTATGAAAAATCATTAAAGGGAAACTTTGTACAAAAGACGTTTGATTGGTTATTTCTGTCCTATTTGTGTTTCTACCGTAAGGCAGTTGTATTTGCATGGCTGTGTTTCAGTTTGAAGGGTAGGATATGGCAGTAAATTTACAGGGTACATAGGAGTAATAAAATATTTTTCCACTGCAATGGCAACGGGAGTATCATGGACGAAACAGCATAATTTGTTATGTCGTTATGTCCATGGTACATCTCGTGTCTATAGGCGACGGTTACCACTTTTTATCAGGTGGGCCATCAGCTTGATTGCCATTCTAAGTTGCATACAAAAAAAGAATAATTTTGAACTATTTTGGTACACGAGTAATTAATATCCCAAGTTAAACGAGTGACGCTAAATGTTTATTTTTTTATCTATTTTTTTAATACATAAAACATTTCTCCCAGAGAAGATTTTGTACAAAAATCGATTGCTTGGGTACCTTTGTCAAGAAAATTTTAATAGCGACTTGTACATAGTACAACGCCATTCTGATTTCAGAACTAAAATTTCTATACAAAAATACATAGTAATTAATAATTTTTCTCGTGAAAAAAATACTAACACCTTTTTTCGGTGATTTCGAGATAGCTTACCTGCCTGAGGCTAAAAAAGCTTGGTCTCTGGCTTGTCCCAACGTAGCTTCTCCCATAAATCCCAAAATCCAAAGGCAATGGGATGAGCCCATTAATGATTTATACAGAACTTCGTTACTAGACTCTTCCCAGAACTCTGCTGAAAGCGCCCGTCTTCTCGCGGTGTCCAAATGGGAATCTGGCCTTTGGTTACACACAATTCCCTCACCTCATATCGGAACATTATTGGATAACGCAACGTTTAGACTCTCAATCTCTCTCAGATTGGGGGCCAAAACGAATGCTCCCCATTACTGCAGGTGTGGGGACAACGTCAGTGCCTTGGGACACCATGGCCTATCTTGCCTTAAGAGTGCTGGGCGCTTGCTGCGCCACTCAGCTATTAATGACATTCTCCGTCGGGCTCTTGTCACCGCGGGCGTGCCTGCCATTCTAGAACCTCCTGGTTTGATACGTGACGATGGCAAGAGACCTGACGGGATGTCCTTGGTACCTTGGAGGATGGGACGTCCGCTTGTATGGGACTTCACCTGCGTCGACACGGTGGCACCCTCTCACCTTCAAAGTACATCCAAGAGGGCTGGTGCCGCCGCAACACACCAGGAGTCTATCAAGCGCCGTAAATATTCATCCCTTGGAAATGGATATATATTTGCGGCGTTTGGAGTTGAAACTCTGGGTCCGTGGGGCCCCGAGGCCATGAATCTTTTCAAAGAGATCTCACGCCGGCTGGTGGAAACCTCTGGTGACCAGAAGGCTGGCCTATACTTTGGTCAACGCATTTCCATTGCTATTCAGCGTGGAAATGCAGCAAGTATCCTAGGCACCCTACCGGCTGGCAGTGATCTTAAAGAAATTTTTTATCTTTAAATATATATATTTTTAAATTTTTTAATGTTATATTGAATTAAGTAATATTTTGTTATTTCAATAAGTTGTAAAATTGTAAAATCTTCAATAAACAGATTCACAAAAATACATTATATGTAAAAATACATTTTCTTTATGCAACTTAGAATGGCAAACAAGCTGACGGCCCACTTAATAGAAATCAGTAACCATCACCTAGACAGATGAACTGTATCATGGACATAACGATACAACAAAGTCTACCGTTACCATAATACCGCCCATGATACCCCCCATACGTTGCCATTCCTGAAAAGTAAGGTGTTATGCCTCTGTTATCTGTAATTTCACTGTCATATCCCATTCGAGCCGAAATACAGCCATGCAAACACAACTGTTTCATAATAAAAACACGATTGGGACAGATGTACCCAAGCAAATGATTTTTGTACAAAATAATACTATGCTTATTCTAAATTTCACAGCTAGTTGTCCCATCAAATTCCAAAAAAAAAATAAAAAAAACATACTTTCACATTTATAACTAATTGTAAAAATTAGTTAGGATTAAAAGCCAGCAAAAAAATTAAATAGAACTAAGCAAAAAATAATATAACCCTTTTTCTGCCTTCAAAGATATAATTTCATTTCACATTCTCATTCAAATGCCAGTTTCCTGTCTGTCAGTGTCAGCTAGACTAGGAATATACTTACTTTATCATTCATTCATATTTAACAGCTGCGCTCTTGTCGGTGGAGTTCTTGCCACTCACTACGATTTTCAGCGAGTCTCATCACCTCTTGACACGACACCTACGTTTTCCTTGATCTGCCTGATGTAACTATGCCTTGGTCTCCCCCTTCCCCTCCTTCCTACCTATCTATCTTGCCTTCTATTATAATGTTCATAAGTATGTCGCGTCGTATCGATTACTCTAACATTTTTCCCCTTTTGATTTTAATATATTTTGTAATTTATCTCTTTTCCTTGACTTATTTCTTATATAATTTATTTCTTTTCCTTAAATATGAATTAAACATATATTAGATCTGATATAATTATTAACTAAATTACTACATATAAAATAAAAGAATAACGAATTATTTATTTATAAAATTATCGTAGTTTTAGGACAAGATCTGATATATTTGATAACAAAAAAAGCTTAGAAAAAATGCATTAGTAACTATGACAATGACATTTAGAATAAAAAATAATAACTTTCTTCTATACTTTATAGGCACATTTTAAAAATATTTGATTTTCGCCATTTGCTATCTTCGTATAGTTATACTTTTTGTAACTTATAAAGTATACACTTTCAGATAAACAAAGAATTTTTCAAATTTAGAACTGACCGATTTATAAGGTAACAAACCTCAAACAAAATGTAACAGAATTGAGAACCTCCTTCTTTATGAAGTCGGTTAAAAAAACACAGTACGGATATTAAATACGAACATAAAAAAATAAAAGGCATTTTATTAGGATTTTATTCAAGCATCAGTTTCCTGTCTGTCAGAATGGCTAGACAAGAACTATTATAATATTTTAATGAATTAAACATAAAATTTATGATGTAACTATTAAATAAATTACTATATGTATGTTTTATTACCAGAGGGAGACTTTGTACAAAAGTCGATTGCTTGGGTACCTCAGTCCCATTCGTGTTTCTACCGTGAAATAGTTGTGTTTGCATGGCTGTGTTTCGGTTTGAAGGGTGGGATATAGCGTGAATTTACAAGGTCCAGAGGAATAACATCTGAGTCCTCAGGAATGGCAACGCATGGGGGGTATCATGGGCGAAACAATAAACTCTGTTATGTCCATGGTACTGCTTACGTCTATAGGCGACGGTTACCACTTTCCATCAGGTGGGCCGTCAGCTTGTTTGCCATTCTAAGTTGTATAAAAAAAAAATAACTAGATCATGCAAATAATTTTACAGATTGTGAGTATCTCTACTGTATTTATATTTTATCATGTAATTAATTATATAAATGTATAAATAATGAATATATATGTAATTTGGAACAACTTAACAGTGTTCTATATGAAATAGAGGACAATTAATTAATGTATTAACATCTTTATAACCTCATGTCACATTAATAAACAATTAAACAATACTAAATATTTTATACACAAACTAATATATGTATCAATACATATAATAAAATCGTAATTGGTCGCTGCCTGTACATGGAAGATATATAAGAAAAACTATTACATATAAAGCACCCCTTTAAGAACGCAATAGAATCCAAAACAATGATTTTTAGAATTTTTGACTGTTTATCTGTACGTTTGTGCACGCTAATCTCAGAAACGGCTTAACCGATTTCAATGCGGTTACTAATGCGTTGTGGTGTACTCCACTTAACATTTAGTGTTTGTTTTGTTTCAATCGGTTCATAAATAAAAAAAGTTATATCAATTTAAAGAATCACATATGAAATGCTATAAAATAACCGATCAGTTGTATGAGTTGGAACCTTATGAAGGTATTAAGTACGTAATTATCTTTTTTTTATGGGTGAAAATGGTGCGGTAACCCCGCCTGTGCTAACGGGATACGCTGGCGGAGCACCAGTGAAGGGTGATAGATGAGAATGAAAACAGGCCAGTTAGACCATCATGATGAATTCATCAGGAATTAACCATGATAGTTTCAAGGGAGAACCGCGAGGACGTCGACCTGGTTAGATATAATGCTAGCAATGGGATTCTCAGTCTCCACTACTAACAATCCCTTTCCCCCCAAAAATATCATTTAAGTATATAATAAAATATAAGATCGGATTCATAAAGAGTTCCAATGGGAATGATATACGGGAACCATATATTTAGAAGCGAGCAAGGCCGCGGGAACCGGCTAGCATATATACATACACATATACAATATATATAATAGACAATAATGGAATAATAGCCCCGCCTGCACTATCAGTAAACGCTGACAGGATACCAGCAAGAGATAAGATGATAATGATAGGAGAGTATGAAAGCAGGTCAATGAGCCCAATGATGAATTCAAGAATAAACTGCGATGACTTCCAGGGAGAACCGCAGAGAGGTCGACCTGACAGAGTATATTGTTAGAAATGGGAGCTGTTAGACCCCTTTACTAACAATCCCTTGTCCCCAATAATATCTAGTAAGAATAGTAACCTAGCTAGCGGAGCGCCAGTAAGGAATGGCGTATAAGGATCCCCAACGTGGTGAACGTTTTTCAGGGAGAAACCGCGTGGAGATCGACATGTTAGGGTACGTTGTTAACAATGGGGCAACTAGTCTCTATTACTAACAATCCCTTCTCCCCCCTCCCCTCACAATAATAATATTGTCACTACGCGTGTGACATACGCAACTACTTGTCTGCGGTGATATTAATACGTTGCCATTAACCCGTTAAAAGACAGACGGGTCATAATGACCGAATACAATAAATAAACTTTTTTTTTACGCAACTTAGAATGGCAAACAAGCTGATGGCCCACCTGATGGAAAGTGGTGACCGTCGCCTATTGAAATGAGCAGTACCATGGGCATAAGAAAGTATACTGTTTCGCCCATGACACCCCTCCCCCAATGTGTTACCTTTCCTGAGAACTAAACTGTATCAAAATAAACTTAAAAATGGAATATAATTGGAATCAAATCACAGTCATCGGATATCGTATCGATATCAAATGTATTTTACTTTTTACATTAAATTTAATGGAATTGATCATAATTCGATTTTCGATGTAGTCCCGAAAACTGTCCAGCAATTTCCATTACTGTCATATAAAATGTTACAACTGTCCATCAATTTAAATTATTGATGTGTTTGGAATTTCGGACCATATTATCGTACTTTTTTTTTATATAGGTAATAATGAAATAGTAACCCCACCCGCGCTATCGGTATACACCGGCGGGGCACCAGTGAAAAATGATAGGTGAGGATGAAACAGGTCAGTAAGCCCATCGTGACGAATTCAACGAGAATTGTTCACGATGGTTTCCAGAGGGAACCATGTGGAGGTCGACCTAATATTGCTAGCAATGGGGCTGTCATACTCCATTGCTAACAATCCCTTCCCCCCTATATTATCGTACTGTAAAGGACTAAAAAGAGCCAATTTACATATTATTGTTTTTTTTTTAATGATGAAACAATTTCTAATTCCTTACTGGCACGATTGTAAAGAACAGTAAATTAATAAATTTTTATATGTTTTTTCATTCATATCAGACGTTAATTCTGATCAACATAGGTTCAGCAGTAGAGTACTAGCAAACCCCCCTTATGGGGGAAGCCTATGTCTTCCTCATAAAGGAATTTTGCTAGTAGTTGCCATGCTTGATAGGCGGGTTGGCAACCACAGTTAGGCTCTGGTGGTGTTTTAAGTGTGACGCTGCTGTCCATCTGTCGACCATTAAATTCCCTTAGTCGCCTTTGAAGACACTCACGGAAAAGCCCATTCTATACCGGAACCACGCAGCAATATCAAAAATTTTATTAAATAAATATTATTATTATTATATACTTTATTACACTTGTAAAAAAAAAGATACAGGGATTAGATTGACAACTTATCTCTGAATATTGTTTAAAGAGACATAAATACAGTTATACTATTATAATACATATTGTATATATATATATATATATATATATATATATATATATATATATGTATGTATATATATATATATATATATATATATATATATATATATATATTCGCCCTGACTGGCTTAACAACACATAAACAGGCACAGGAGTTAAAAACATGAAATTGAAAAGCAACAAAAAAATCTAAACTAATACAAATAGAAATAGTTTCTTTGCAAAGATATGAGCATAAAAGTAATTTTGCAATGAATATTCCTAAAATTGTTTCATCTGAAATAAATTTAGTTGATGATAATCAAAAACCCGTAATTTTTAAAGTTGGGAACAGAATTAAATTTCATGCCCTTTATTTTGAAAATCATAGACTTCCATACACTTTTTTATCTTTTACTTATATTTTTAAGAGAAATTGCGAACAACAACTAGTCTAAATAAGTTAAAATACTAAACATTTTATAAGCAAACAAAAATAAACTGCGGTGATATTAATAGTTAACTAACTATAAGTTACCAGAGGGAGACTTTGTATAAAAGTCGATTGCTTGGGTACTTCTATCCCATTCGTGTTTCTACTGTGAAGCAGTTATGTTTGCATGGCTGTGTTTCGATTTGAAGGGTGGGATATAGCGTGAATTTACTGAGTAAAGAGGAATAACACCTGAGTCCTCAGGAATGGCAACGTATAGGGAGTATCATGGGCAAAACAGTATACTCTGTTATGTCCATGGTACTGTTCATGTCTATAGGCGATGGTTACCACTTTCCATCAAGTGGGCCGTCAGCTTGTTTGCCATTCTAAGTTGTATAAAAAAAATATATCAAGCATAATGTGAACAACAAGAAATAGAACAAGCACAAATATACCTAAATAAATATACAACCGTACCAGTACCTCCAACTGCGTATATAAATATTTGATTGTTTATGTATGCTGACCTACTGGAAACGTGCAAATACAAATTTACATATTTCATTCAACACTGTATATTGTAAATCACAATAGAATACAAATTTTGATCGAATAAGCGAAACAAGCAGAATTTTGTTCTGCAGAAACAATAGCCACTTCTATCGTGATATATATATATATATATATATATATATATATATATATATATATATATATATATATATATATATATATATATATATATATATATATATATATATATATATATATATATATATATATAATGTTATAATGGTTCAATCTCAGTATTTTTTTTATTTACAACTTAGAATGGCAAACAAGCTGACGGCCCACCTGATGAAAAGTGATACCGTCGCCTATAGACATGAGCAGTACCATGGACATAACAGAGTATACTGTTTCGCCCATGATACCCCCATGCGTTGCCATTCCTGAGGACTCAGGTGTTATTCCTCTGTACCCTGTAAAATCACTGCCGTATCCCACTTTTTAAACCGAAATACAGCTATGCAAACATAACTGCTTCACAGTAGAAACACGAATGGGAATTATTTGTGTAAAAAAAATTAAACATTATTTGTGTTCTGAATTTCATAGATAAGTTATGGTGCTATAAAGTAACAAACAAACAAATTTTCACGTTTTTAACATACTCCAAATATTTATATACATATTATATTCTTTATATTGCAAATATTTACAATAATAATACCTTAACAAAATAATATCAACGTTACATAAACAATTATATAAAAAAAATATGTTTATGTACTTATAATTTTTATGACAAAAAATAAATGAAAAAATGTCACGCGGTCCAAATGACACCGTAGTGTTAGTAAACTGTTTACTCACTTCGTAGATTGCCAGCTATTTATATAGGTACAGCTGAGTCAGTCCAACCGTCGGTATTCTATGTCTCGCGCGAGTGCACGCCGATCGTCTGCATTCACGATCGATCCGACTCGATTCTATCGATCACGATCATCGATCTATCGTAATTTTAATTTGACTTTATTGCTACAGCGTTTGAACTGTTAATATTTAAATCTTTACTGAAATGTGTATTTTGTTGTTGTGAGAGTTTATTGTTATAATGTGTAAGCTTTTTATTGTGTGAACAGTTCAGTTTTTTTTTTATTTAAAGTAAGTATTCTTTTTTTTATTTTAATTTTCTTTTTATTTACAATTTTATTTCAATTTATTACGATTTTATATTATTTTTGTTATACAAAACAGATGTAATAATCAATTCAGAATTGCCAATGAAATTGTGAAAATCAGTCGAATTACCTTCTTTTTTTAAAAGTCACTTAAAAATGCTTAGTCTATTGAACATTTTACATGCCATTTTATAATAATGGGTTACCATTAAATCCTACTGTTGGGCACAATTCTTTCCTTCTAAGAAAAGCATGATGATGTTATTTATTATCCTTCATCAGGCACAAAGGGCTTGTAGAAGAAACTTTCCACTTATGATTGGTCTTCTCTTACCACATATTTACCAATTTTTTATTTGATATAACTGTTTAGTCTCTGTAGCATATATCCAATATAAAAAAAAAATTCTATAAGGTCGATCGTTCTAAAAAAAAAAGACATATTTTTTACTCAAGTAAACTTTAAACACTTTTGATTTTGAGTAATTTTTTTTTAATTCTACCGCCCATTCGTAATACAATTTTAGTTGACCAAACGGCTTGGTATAACGTTTTATTTTAAATACTCCTTCTCTTATGTATATAATATTAATATTCACTCTTAGATATTGTGCTTGTTTACCTTAATCATATCTTACAACATTTCTACGGATGACAAAAATACTGAATGCTAGTAGTCCTCAGGAATGACAACGCATGGGCGAAACAGTATACTCTGTTATGTCCATGGTACTGCTCATGTCTATAGGCGACGGTTAACACTTTCCATCAGGTGGGCCGTCAGCTTGTTTGCCATTCTAAATTGCATAAAAAAAAGTTGCTAACATGATGTATTTTTAATAATAAATACTTTCATAATTAAAAAAAAAATTAAATAGCTTCGTCTGTTTATCATATTACATATAATAATAATAATAAAGTTTATCCTCTTCACAATACTAGTTGTACATCTATTATATTCTAATACATTTATTTTTGGAGGTTACATAATTTAATGTATTGTGAAGAACTGGTGTCTGAAGTAGGATAAACCTGTGTTACAGATCACCAGGTCCTCACCCCACGGTGTTGGCACTATATTACAATTTGTTCTGGTTATGAATATAATAACAACATTAACACATATATACATATAAAAATAACATATAAAATATACATATATAAATATGTAATAGGTAATGTCAATGAGCATTATTAATTTTATGGTATTATTGTTATCATTCATACCGTGTATGTATAGTAAATATTTACTGTCTCAATATGTATTCGTTATCATTGAAATAGCATATTATATGATTGCAATGAATGTTTATGGAAGCAAATAATAATAGTTTGTTTACATTATAAACACACCTAACCGTTTTGTTCCAGGGGGGAAAGGGATTGTTAGTAATGGAGACTGAGAATCCCATT